>NC_089791.1:31810887-31870887 GCF_040412425.1 Macrobrachium rosenbergii | reverse complement strand
TGGTTTTTAGTTTTCTGTAAATGGAAACTGCTGTGCCGGCTTTGTCTGTCCGTCCGCACTTTTTTCTGTCCAAACTTTTCTTTCCAAACTTTTTTCTGTTCGAATTTTTCCAAACTTTTCCTGTTTATTCCGTCACTTTTTCTGTCCGCAATTTTTTCCGTTTTTTCTGTCCTCAATTTTCTTTTTTTTCTGTCCAAACTTTTTTCTGTCCAAACTTTTTCTGTCCGCACTTTTTTCTGTCCGCAATTTTTTGTCTGCACTTTTCCTGTCCGCACCTTTTTTTGTCCGTACTTTTTCTGTCCGCACTTTTTTCTGTCTACACTTTCTGTCCGCACTTTTTCTGTCCGCAGTTTATTCTGTCCACCTCAGATCTTAAAAGCTACCGAGGCTAGAGGGCTGCAAATTAGTATGTTGATCATCCACCCTCCAGTCATCAAACATAACAAATTGTAGCCCTCTAGCCTCAGGAGTTTTATTTTATTTAAGGTTAAATTTAGCCATGATCGTGCGTCTGCCAACTATCATAGGACAGGCCACCCCAAGCCGTGGCTGAAAGTTTCATGGGCCGCTGCTCATACAGCATTATACGCTGTACAGAAAACTTGATTGCGCAGAAGTCATTTTTTACCTGTTTGTCTTCTTCCTAAAGATCACCATCTCTATTCCATAAGAAACAAGTAAAATCGGCGCAATCAGAGTTTTCTGTACAGCCGCTTCAGTGTATAATCAAGGCCATCGAAAACAGATCCATCTTTCGGTGGTCTTGGTATAATGCTGTATGAGCCGCGGCCCATGAAACTTAACCACGGGCCGGTGGTGGCCCATCTTATATCATTGCCAGGAGCATGATTATGGCTAACTTTAACCTTAAATAGAAGAAAACCACTGAGGAGGCTAGAGGGCTGCAATTTGGTATGTTTGATGAATGGAGGGTGGATGATCAACATTCCAATTTGCAGCCCTCTAGCCTCAGCAGTTTTTCAGATCTGAGGGCGGACAGAAAAAGTGCGGGCGGACAGACAAAGCCATCTCAATAGTTTTCATTTACAGAAAACTAAAAAAATGGTCATTAAAGGATGATTTTTTTTTTTTTTTGGAAATGGAATATTTTAAAACGGGAGTCTAACTCGTCGGAATCTAGGTTACATCCACCAAATTTTTCATTTTGGGGAAAAGATTTTATCCCATCAAGGCACACAGAGAGAGAGAGAGAGAGAGAGAGAGAGAGAGAGAGAGAGAGAGAGAGAGAGAGAGAGAGAGAGAGAAATGTGAAACTTTGAGAATGGAGGCGAATCATTTTTAGAATGAAAACTTTATCAAAATAGAGAAGCGACTTTTTAAAAGGAGATTTATAAAAGGGAAATATAATTTTTAAATAGATTTATAACATTCTAGAGAAAGAACTGTTCTAGAATAGAAAGCAAGAGCCTCTCTCTCTCTCTCTCTCTCTCTCTCTCTCTCTCTCTCTCTCTCTCTCTCTCTATATATATATATATATATATATATATATATATATATATATATATATATATATATATATATATATATGAAATATTAATTTTAATCAATACGTTCTCCACTAGCCGTAAACGTAAATATTATCCCCCCTCTTTTATCTAGGCTTTGACCAGCAATGCGTTGGGAGGGTCTACCCCCCTTCCCCCCCCTCACTCCTACATCGAGTCTGAAGTCCTTTGGCATGGGGGAGGGGGAAGGACTCCCACGCGCTAAGCCCTTCAGCCATATTATTCAATTTTAATTGTGTTCCATTTTATTCACCCTGTATTTTTCACGCTTGTGCATTCCTTTATGATTCTCCCATTTTCTCTTATTTTTCTATTTCCTGTTCTTCTGTCTCCCATTCCTCGTCCTTCCCTTCCCCAAATCTTTTGTTTTCTGCTCCTTGGGTCTTTCTTTCCTCTCGCCTCCGTAATAAATAAAACTTCTCTCTCTCTCTCTCTCTCTCTTTCACTCTTTCAATTTCCCCTTTCGCATTCTTCTCATTTCCCGTCGCCATCTTCTTCTTCTTTTCATACTTCCCCCTTCATCCTCTTCCTTCATTCCTGGCGTTTTTATATCCACCGCATTTTCACATTTGTGGTTCATTCGTTTCCTCTCTCTCTCTTTAGCTGTCATCATCACCAGAAGGTTTTTCTCTTTTTCTTTTCTTTTCTTAATTTTCTCAAATTGTTGGAACTAGATATGTGGTCTTGTGGGAGGTCTAGTTCAGAGTATATATATATATATATATATATATATATATATATATATATATATATATATATATATATATATATATATATATATATATATATATATATGTGTGTGTGTATAAATAATATAAATTTGACTCACATCAGATCGACCTAGGTCCTTCAAATGAAAGACCAGAGAGCGCTGCCAACCAGGCCACACAACTCTTAAATTAAGTTGGAACCTGAGTACAACTGTACCAAAGGAATTTATATATATTTAATATATATATATATATATATATATATATATATATATATATATATATATATATATATATATATATATATATATATATATATATATATATGCTTCCTTTTAAAGCCTAGAATCCAAAATGACGAGGATTTGTTCTTTATGATAAAAATATTCCACCGTATAACAAAGGCATCTCATTATTGAACAATGCCATACCGTTATATATCAGTGCTGCGTAATAGTCGTTCAGTGTCATATAAAAAACGTCCTTATTGATTTGACAAAGATCTGTCGTCACAGAAACAAGGATACGTCGCTATGTGACGAGGTTACGCAGTCACCTGACAAAAAAGATCCGTAGTTACGTAACAAGAAGGTTACGTCGGCCGTAAGTCGTGATGAGAATGAGCCGTTGCGTAACGGGGATATGTCTGTATACAAGAAGGATAACACGTGTTTGTGAAGATCCTACGCTCCCTTCCTACCCACCCCTCCCATTCCCTCCCCGAGGACACCTCCCCTCCCCAGGGACCCCTCCCTTCCCCTAGGGACCCTCCATTTCCCCAGGGACCCCTCGCTTTCCGTAGGGACCTCTTCCTACCCCCAGGGACCTCTGCCTTACCTTCTCCAAGGACACATCCCCCTCTCCAGGGACCCTCCCCTTCGCCCAGGGACACCTCCCTTCCCCCAAGGACACATCCCTTCTCCAGGGAAACTCCCCTTCCCACAAGTACCCTCCTCCTCTCCTCCCCTCTCCAGGAACCCCCCCTTCCTCCAGGGACCCTCCCCTTCCCCCAGGGACCCTCCTCTTCCCCTAGGGACCCTCCCCTTCCCCCAGGGACGATCCTCTTCACCCCAGGACACTTTCCCTCTCCAGGGAAGCTCCCCTTCCCCCAAAGATACCTCCCCTCTCCAGGGAAGCTCCCCTTCCCTCAAAGATACCTCCCCTCTCCAGGGAAACTCCCCTTCCCACGGGGCCCCCTCCCTTCCCCCAGGATCCCTCCTTCCTCAGGGACCTCTCCATTTCCCCAGGGACCCTCCGCTTCCCCCAGGGACCTTTCTCTTCCCCCAGGGACCTCTCCCTTCCTCCAGGGATTCTCCCCTTCCCCCAGGGACCCCCCCTTCCTCAAGGGATCCCCTCTTCCCCAAGGACCCTCCTTCCCCAGAGACCCTCCTCCCCTTCCCCAAGGAACCCCTTCCTTCCCCCAGGGACCCTTCCCCTTCCCCCAGGACGCCTCCCCTCTGCGATTGACTCCTCCTTCCCAGGGACCCTCCTCCCCTCCAGGGCTCAAGGCTGTTGAAGGAGTAAACATTTTGAGGCAGCTTTCCCTCGATCGAGGATCAGGGATGTCACTCGAACTTTTATTGCTTGTGGAGAGACCCTCGAGTGGAGGAGGAGGAGGAGGAGGAGGAGGAGGACCTGGCTAGACAGATGCTTTCTTCCTCTCCCAGGGATGTCCGGGAATCCTTCCTTCCGTCATAAAGGGCCTGACGGGGAAATCCTTGAATCCTTCAGCTCTGTTTTAGATATTGCCTCTCGTGCTGTGATGTTTCGATAATCTTGTTTATGGAGATATGGAAAGGTTAGTGATGGGGGATTGAGAGTCTCTCTCTCTCTCTCAGAGTACAGAATCAACTGTTTAAAACTTCGTTCACTTTCTGGTCTCTCTTTTTCCGAATACAACATTGACGACAACTTAAAATTTAAATTTAATCACTACTCTCTCTCTCTCTCTCTCTCTCTCTCTCTCTCTCTCTCTCTCTCTCTCTCTCTCTCTCTCTCAAATAAAATGCCTTCATTAGATTGGTTAAGCAGTATAGGGATTATTTTTACTGTATATTTTAGCTAAAAACATATGTTCCAATTTCAAGCATCCAGTCCATAATACTGTATGTGCATGTATATGTATATAAATATATATAAATGTTTATATTTATATATAATATATATATATATATATATATATATATATATATATATATATATATATATATATATATATATATATAAAATCACTGTTGGCACAGGGACAGAAAATCCACATTCAGTAAGATTTAAAAATCATTCAAAAAAAAAAAGTTTAATCTGTGTATATGTCCATCTGTCAGCCCTTTGTTCTTTAGAGAGAGAGAGAGAGAGAGAGAGAGAGAGAGAGAGAGAGAGGAGAGAGAGAGAGAGAGAATATGAACATAGCTAAAACGGTCCTCCCGTCTACTGAGCGCATGATATTTGATGGTATTTGCTGACATGGGCTCTCCCCCAGCCCCCCTTAAGGCATTGGGGCGGGGCGAAGGGTGGAGAGGTGACGAAATCATTTGGCCCCAGATGGGACTCGAGTCGCTCTTTTCGCTGCTCGACCTTCGGAGGAGGAGGAAGAGGAGGAGGAGGAGGAGGAGGAGGAGGAGGAGGAGGAAGGCCGAGAGTCTCACGAGTGTCATGAGAGAGACTGAGGAGGAGAATGAATTAGATGAGAATCCATGGAAAGACTAATGATGATGATGGTGATGATGAGAATGAAGTGGATGAAAATTACAGAACTGGAGATGAGAAATTGAATTACAGAAGTGGAGACGAAGAATTGAATTACTGAACTGGAGATGAGAAACTGAATTACAGAACTGGAGCTTAGAAATTGAATTACAGAAATGAAGATGAGAAATTGAATTACAGAACTAGAGATGAGAATTTGAGTTACAGAAACGGAGATGAGAAATTGAATTACAGAACTGGAGATGAGAAACTGAATTACAGAAGTGGAGATGAGAAATTGAATTACAGAAATGAAGATGAGAAATTGAATTACAGAACTGGAGATGAGAAACTGAATTACAGCTGGAGATGAAAAATTGAATTACAGAACTGGAGATGAGAAACTGAATTACAGAAATCGAGATGAGAAACTGAGAAGAAAACAGAAAAAGTTGGTTAAATTGAATTACTGAACTGGAGATGAAAAAGATTACTCAACTGGGGATGAAGAAATTGATTACAGAACCGGGAGATGAGAAATCTGAATTACACAACTCAGGGAAAAGCTGATTAAACAGGATGAAAACTGATTTACAGTAATCGGGATGAGAAACTGAGAAGAAAACAGAAAAAGTTGGTTAAATAGACGATGAGAATAAGATTGAACTGGGTGGTAATGACAGAAGTGGAGATGAGAAATCGAGAGATAATCAGGAAAAGCTGATTAAACAGGATAAAAATTTTATTTGTATTAGGGATGAGAAAACTTAAGATAATTAGTCCTTGAGAATTTTATTTGTATTGGGGATGAGAATACGTAAGATATATATTAGTCCTTCGAGAGGTGTTTGCCAGAGGCTGAGAAATGAGAACTAGTTTAGAACGAGAGCCTGGAGAAGAGAACCCCTGACGAGAATCTGGAGAAGAGAAAATCTCTGACGAGAATCTGGAGAAGAGAAAATCTCTGACGAGAATCTGGAGAAGAGAATCTCTGACGAGAATCTGGAGAAGAGAATCTCTTATGAGAATCTAGAGGAGAGAATCTCTGACGAGAATCTGAAGAAGAGAATCTCTGACGAGAATCTGGAGAAGAGAATCTCTGACGAGAATCTGGAGAAGAGAAACTCTGACGAGAATCTGGAGAAGAGAAACTCTGACGAGAATCTGAGAAGAGAAACTCTGACGAGAATCTGAGAAGAAGAAAACTCTGACGAGAATCTGAGAAGAGAATCTCTGACGAGAATCTGGAGAAGAGAATCTCTGACGAGAATCTGGAGAAGAGAATCTCTGACGAGAATCTGGAGAAGAGAACCTCTGACGAGAATCTGGAGAAGAGAACCTCTGACGAGAATCTGGAGAAGAGAAACTCTGACGAGAATCTGGAGAAGAGAAACTCTGACGAGAATCTGGAGAAGAGAAACTCTGACGAGAATCTGGAGAAGAGAAACTCTGACGAGAATCTGAGAAGAGAAACTCTGACGAGAATCTGAGAAGAGAAACTCTGACGAGAATCTGGAGAAGAGAACCTCTGACGAGAATCTGGAGAAGAGAACCCTGACGAGAATCTGGAGAAGAGAAAAATCTGACGAGAATCTGAGAACCTCTGACGAGAGAAAAACTCTGACGAGAATCTGGAGGAGAGAAACTCTGACGAGAATCTGGAGAAGAGAAACTCTGACGAGAATCTGGAGAAGAGAAACTCTGACGAGAATCTGGAGAAGAGAAACTCTGACGAGAATCTGGAGAAGAGAAACTCTGACGAGAATCTGGAGAAGAGAAACTCTGACGAGAATCTGGAGAAGAGAACCTCTGACGAGAATCTGGAGGAGAGAAACTCTGACGAGAATCTGGAGAAGAGAAACTCTGACGAGAATCTGGAGAAGAGAAACTCTGACGAGAATCTGGAGAAGAGAAACTGATGAGAATCTGGAAAAGAGAATCTCTCATGAGAATCTGGAGGAAGGAAATGAGAAGAATAATTTGGAAGAGAGAGAGAATTTCAACAGGGCAAAGTAGAAAATGCTGACGATAAATGGTCCAGAGATGAAGACTATTGATTATATTGATAAGGATCTTGATGTCCCAAAAGTGGCTGATAGGAGGAGGAGGAAGTAGAGGAGGAGTAGGAAGGGGAGGAGGAGAGTGAAGAAGCCTTGCAACATTTTGCAAACAATTGCGTTGATCACTTTCCTGCAATTTTAGTTATAGTTTTCTGAAAGAAAAACTATCGTGCCAGCTGTGTCTGTCCGTCCACACTTTTATCTGTCCGTCCGCAATTTTTCTGTCCGCCCTCAGAACTTAAAAACTACTGAGGTTAGAGGGCTGCAAATTGGCATGTTGATCACCCATCCTCCAATTATCAAACATACTAAATTGCAGCCCTCTAGCCTCTGTAGTTTTTATTTTATTTAAGGTTAAAGTTAACCATAATCGTGCATCTGGCAACGGTATAGGATAGGCCTAGGCCACCACCGGCCAGTGGTTAAAGTATCATGGGCCGCGGCTCATACAGCATTATACCGAGACCACCGAAAGATAGATCTATTTTCGGTGGCCTTGATTATAAGCTGTACAGAAAACTCGATTGCACCGAAGAGACTTTCGGCGTATTTATTTACTTGTTTAGTTTTCATTATCATCGTCATTGTAATTCCTCTCATCATTGTAATCAGTTCTTTTCTTCAGATGCTGACGAAACTTGTCATGATAAAAGTTCTCTCAAAATCTCGTTATTATTCGACACAAATTACAATGACGTTGATCTAGTGGGCTTTTAACACCAGGGCCTTCTGCCCCCGCCCCCTTTTTTTTGAGGGGGCGGGATTGGGGGGGGCATTCTGCATCACCCCATGGTCTAAATTGCTCCCAAATTAATGTCTCCTATGTTAATGCTTACATGAGATATTAATTAATCTTACTTTTTCATGTGAAGGCTCTGAGAAAAGACTAATATTCACGTCCTGCATTCCAACACGGAGGGAATATATATATATATATATATATATATATATATATATATATATATATATATATATATATATATATATATATATATATATATATATATGTACACACACATAGATCATTCACCCACGCTAGATGTATGACAATACTGTCGGCCACTGGCCGGCTAAAATGTAACGCCGTCAGCCATTGGACGGAGTGAATGTAACGCCGTCAATCATTGGACAATGGGAACCTGAACCGTAAAGTGCACAGCACAGACACACAAACACACACACACACACACACACAAACACACAGCTCAACAGGGAGGCCATTGTCATGAGTTTCCCTTTCATAAACAATTCACGGCCAACCACCAATAACCCTGTCCTGTCCCTTCCTCCTCTATCACCTCCTCCCCCCCCTCCCCCTATCACCCCCTTCCCATTGCAAACCACACCATGAGGTCCATACGAATCCAGAACAAGGATAAAACCAAATGGATGAGGTCCTCTCTCTCTCTCTCTCTCTCTCTCTCTCTCATCCAGTTGAACAATGAAGTGGGTAAAAATGACAGGTCCTCACTCATCCTCTTGAACAATGAGTGGGTAAAATGACTCCGGTTACTGGAGGGAGAGGGAGAGGAAGGAGTTTCCATAGCTGTGACAGAGGGAGAGGGAGAGGTTTCCATAACTATGGCGGAGGGAGAAAAAGAGGGAGAGGTTTCCGTAAGTATGACAGAGGGGGAGGGAGAGGTTTCCATAACTATGACGGATTGAGAGGGAGAGGTCTCCATAACTGTGTTGGATTGAGAGGGAGAGGTTTCCATAACTGTGGCGGAGGGAGAGGGAGAGGTTTCCATAACTATGACGGAGGGAGAGGGTGAGGTTTCCATAAATGTGACGAGGACCCCGCTTCACGGGAGGGAGAGGGGGAGGGAGGGAGGGAGGAGAAAGATGAGGTAAGGACGGGCCATCCCATGAGAGGGGTTGTTGGGTACGGGGTTCAAGGTTTCTGAGGGCATCAGGGGTGCAGAAGGGGCCCGCCAAACGCGCCCTCAAGTGGAAGATTGGCCCCTGGGACACTGGGACTCTCTCTCTCTCTCTCTCTCTCTCTCTCTCTCTCTCTCTCTCTCTCTCTCTCTCTCTCTGCTGCCTACTCCTCCCAGGGTCCAACTTTATGAGCACGGGGCCATATGGGCGAAGCCGAGTTTGACCAGGAATCTTTCCAGGGGGACTGAAGAAGAAGAAGAAGAAGAAGAAGAAGAAGAAGAAGAGGAAGAAAAAGGAGAAGAAGAAGAAGAAGAAAAAGACCTATTTTCCCTTCACAGATATTGCAAGTTTGGATCGATACTCTGGCCGATGAAGTGTATGGAAGTGACAAGGGATTTCCATCCGGGTTCATTTGCGCTTCTTCTTCTTCTTCTTCTTCTTCTTCTTCTTCTTCTTCTTCTTCTTCTTCTTCTTCTCTCAGAGATGTGTGGGAGATACGAGCAGCTTGTTCGTAGACGATTGTGGGGGAGGGGTGATGGTACTTTTTGTGTACTCAACGAAACCGAGAGTTATTCTCAGTGTACTTTCTCGTGAATTAGACATCGATTTACATTACTCTTGCAAAAATGTGAAATACACCCAGTGTAATCGCTCGTGAGTGGGATATACTCTTAGTGTACTTTCTCGTAAAATAGATTACTCACGAAACCGAGAGATACTCTGTGCATTTTCTCGTGAATTATACCTAGAGTTAGATCACTCCTGCAAAAATGTGAAATACACCCAGTGTACTTTCTCGGAAATAAAACACACATTAGACCTACAGTACTCTTGTCAAAAATAGTGAAATACACCCTGTGTACTTTCTCGTAAATTACACATAGACTTACATTACTCTTGACCCCCCAAAAATTGAAATACACCCAGTGTACATTCTCGTAAATTAGACATAGATTACTCCTGCCGAAAAAAAAAGTGAAATACACCCAGTGTACTTTCTCCTGAATTAGACATAGACTTACATTACTCTTGCCAAAAAAAGTGAAATACACCAAGCGCAATCCCTCCAGAGTGGGAGAGACACACACTCAGTGAACTCTCAGGAAAGTAGGAGGGAATGCGTTGGAGTGCACTTAAACGCAGTCAACCGCATCCAAAAAAAAAAAAAAAGAAGAATGCAATTGCCCAAGATACCCACCAAGAGCCACTGGAAATACAATAACGGAAAGGATTTTCTAGGCCGAAAAATGCTGAAGAAGTTTTGGGGGGTCCGGAAATAGGCGAGTGGATCAAAATGCATGCACCTTGTCTCGCGAGGACTCGGAAAACGTCTCGAAACGTCTCGAGATTTCTCGAAATTTCTCGGAATTTCTCGGAATTGGACGGGATGGCAGAAGGACGGAGCGAAGAAGAACCTCTTCTTCTTCTTCTTCTTCTTCTTCGGCCTGGGCGGTTCCTTCGGGGTCCCTCGAAGGCGACCTGGTCCAGGGACCGTATGGAAAGGGCTCGGGACCGCGTCGAAAGTCAAGAAGAAGAAGGAGAAGAAGAAGAATGAGGAGGAAGGGAAGGACTGAGGAAAATCGGAGGAGAGGTCAAGTAACGGCAGGGGGAATCGAAAGTCAAGAAGAAGAAGAAGAAGAAGAAGAAGAAGAGGAGAGGAAGGAAGGCTGGAGAGGAAGTGGGGAAAGTATTTAGGAACAACGGAGGAGAGGGAAAGTTGCAGAAGGAGGAAAAAGCTGAAAGAGGAGGAAGAGGAAGAAAGAATGAGGCAAAACAGGGAGAAGAGGAAATGTAAGGAGAACTGGAGGACAAGTCAAGAAAAAGAAGTTTGCCAAAGGGAAATACGAAGGGAAGGGTGAAGAAAGTAAGGGAGAGAGAGAAAAGGGATTGCATATCCTTGAGTACAGAGGGAAATAAGAGAAAATGCGAGAAAAATGAAGGAATATTAATAGTAAAGGATGCATGGAATTTCGAAGAAAAAAAGAAGATAGACTGGTAGATAGACAGAAGAAAAGGAGGGAGACGTAAGGAGGAGGAGAGAAAGAAGAAGAAAAGCAGGAAGGAAATCAGGAGGAGGGGATATAGGAAGAGAAGTCTGAAGTAGTAAGATAGAGAAAGTAAAAGTAGGAAGTTTAATGTGAGGAGTAGTAGGGGATTAGGAGGGAGGTGGGGAATGGAGAAGGGGGGAGAGCCTGGAAGCTCCAGCAAAGGCCTGGAATCAGGTGTTCCAGCGAGGGAAATGTGTTGGCTTTCTCCTCGTTATGATCGCTGGAAACAAGCGCAGTCTCCATTGATCGTCTACGGTTTTTTTAAAGAGTTTTTTTTTTTTGGGGGTAATTGGCCCGACTCGGTGACCTCTTCAGAGGACCCCCCCCCTGCACCCCCCTAGTGAACCGAACCCGTCATTTTCGTTCCAGCTCCAAAATCCAGAAATGTCGCCAGGAAGGAATCCGTGATTCATTCTTTGGCACTGAATGCCCCCTAGGGGGGCAGTGCCGTCAGTGCGCCTCCAGTGGTTCCCTGTAGGTATTTTACTTAATAAGGCTCTTTGCAGTGTCTCTTCCTTAGACCCCTAGCTGCTGCAACCTCTTTTATTCCTCTTACTGTCCCTCCGTTCATATTCTCTTTCTTTCATCTTACTTTCCTCAACTCTCTCCTAACAGTTGTTTCACAGTGCCATTCATGTTTTAATAGAAGATAAATTTGAGTGAATTTTATAAGTGACTGTTTTTAGTTTTCTGTGAAGGAAAACTATTGTGCCAGCTTTGTCTGTCCGTCTGCACCTTTTTATGTCCGCACTTTTTCTGTCCGCCCTCAGATCTTAAAACTACTGAGGCTAGAGGGCTGCAAATTGGTATGTTGATCATCCACCTTCCAATCATCAAGCATACCAAATCGCAGCCCACTAGCCTCTGTAGTTTTTATTTTATTTAGGGTTAAAGTTAGCCATAATCGTGCTTCTGGCAACGATATAGACAGGCCACCACCGCGCCGTGGTTAAAGTTTCATTTCCCTCGGCGCATTTTTTACTTGTCTTTAAAGGCTACAAAACAGAGTTGATTTCATGCCAGGTTAAGATAGATTAAACCTAAAATAAAATATAAAATATTATCCAATAAAGTATGGGTTGGTTCATTTAAACCTGATTCCCTTTGTTGACCTGACAATTGAAATGTGTACTTAAAAATGTACTGACTGCAGTGGGTCGCAGCCTAGATGGAAAGTGGTATAGAGTTAAAAAGTCATACGAATTATATATATATATATATATATATATATATATATATATATATATATATATATATATATATATATATATATATATATATATATATATATATATATATATATATATATATATATATATATATATATATATATATATATATATATATATATATATATATAAGGCATCTCGGCACAAACCCTATGTTTATTTATATATAAAACTTACAAACAGGAATTTATCTATAAAATTCCGGAAGGAGCAAGAGAATTTATTCAAATAAATACCTCCTGGCTTTACAGAATTTATCATTACCATTGATATTCTCTGTATTCAGGGATATTAGTCCATTTTTCACTCATTTGGAATTATGTTAAAAAAGGTCTGTCAATCTAGATTAAGCCTTTGTCTTACAGAAAGACTAAAATGGGACTTTTTTTTCGCTCTTAATGACTTATTATGTCCTGGGGAAAAAGAGAACAGAAAATTGGAGTAAATTGATTCCGGTATTGTTAGGTTATGGGGAACAGTTCATAGTCCTTAATGATGTCATTATCCTTTTCTATATCTATAAGAAGGCAGGAAAGTTATAATGAATGTAATGCTGTAACTCTCTCTCTCTCTCTCTCTCTCTCTCTCTCTCTCTCTCTCTCTCTCTCTCTCTCTCTGAGTAAAATAAATTAACCTTAGGAAAGTTTTAATAAACGAGAAGTAAAGACATGACACGTGATCTCTCTCTCTCTCTCTCTCTCTCTCTCTCTCTCTCTCTCTCTCTCTCTCTCTCTCAGTGCCAATTCAGGATCTTTAAGATTAACTTTCTCTCTCTCTCTCTCTCTCTCTCTCTCTCTCTCTCTCTCTCTCTCTCTCTCTCTCTCTCTCTCTCTCTCTCTGCCAGTGCCACTTCAGGATCTTTGAGAGTAACTTTCTCTCTCTCTCTCTCTCTCTCTCTCTCTCTCTGCCAGTGCCACTTCAGGATCTTTGAGAATAACTCTCTCTCTCTCTCTCTCTCTCTCTCTCTCTCTCTCTCTCTCTCTCTCTCTCTCTCTCTCTCTCTCAGCAATAATCGCGACAAAGTTCATGGAAATAAATTTAGCCCCAGACGCGAAATAGTTGCGAATATTCTATTTCATTTCCATAATTTTAAGGCGAATAAGCAAAGTGACAGTTTGAGGAGATTGTTTACCTAATACGCGTCCAGGCCTAAGTTTGTGTTGTTTGAGAGATGTTACGCCTGCTGGACAGGTGAGGAGGAGGAGGTAGAAGAGGAGGAGGAGGAGGAGAATGAGGAGTAAGAGGAAGAGGAGGAGGAGGAGAAAAAGTAAAAGGAGGAGGAGGAGAAAAAGTAAAAGGAGGAGGAGGAGGAGAAAAAGTAAAAGGAGGAGGATGAGGAGGAGAAGTAAAAATAGGAGGAGGAGGAGGAAGAGAAGTGAAAGGAGGAAGAAGAAGAGGAGGAGGAGGAGGAGGAGGAGGAGAAAAAGTAAAAACAGGAGGAAAATGGAGGAGAAGTAAAAATAGGAGGAGGAGAAGGAGAAGGAGAAGGCGGAGGAGAAAGAGAAGTAAAAGGAGGAATAAGACGAGAAGAAGAAGAAGAAGAAGAAGAAGAAGAAGAAGAAGAAGAAGAAGAAAGAGATCGAGGAGGAGACACGGATAGAGAATAAGTGAGGAGAAATTTCAGGGGGGAGAAATGACGGAGCGAAAGGTGATCCTGAGAAAATAGTTGATCAAGAAAGATTTGGGTTTGAGAAGCGTAGATGAGGTGAGGAAGGCTGATAAAGGAAATGGTCTTTGAATGAGAAAATAAGGTAATTGGTTCTTGAATAAAGACATAAGGAAATTTCCTTTGAATAAGGAAGTTGGTTCTTGAGTAAGAAAATAAGGAAATTGGTCTTTGAATGAGAAAATAAAGAAATTGGTCCTTGAATAAAAAAATAGGGAAATTGGTCTTTGAATAAGGAAGTTAGTTCTTGAGTAAGATATAAGGATATTGGTCTTTGAAGGAGAAAATAAAGAAATTGGTCTTTGAGTAAGAAAGTAGGGAAATTGGTCTTTGAATGAGAAAATAAAGAAATTGGTCTTTGAATAAGAAAGTAAGGAAATTGGTCTTTGAAGAAGAAAATAAAGAAATTGGTCTTTGAATAAGAAAGTAAAGAAATTGGTCTTTGAAGGAGAAAATAAAGAAATTGGTCTTTGAATAAAAAAAAAAAAATAGGGATGCTGTCAGGGTGGACTTAGAGGTCGTATATATATATATATATATATATATATATATATATATATATATATATATATATATATATATATATATATATATATATATATATATATATATATATATATATATTTATATATATATATTTATACATATACAACTTATATTGGCAGATGAATTTCTTGTCAGATGTACCTGCTGATTCTGACACACCCCTCAATTGCGTAACTGACCCAAATCGAAGTCTATGAGATATATACTCGGCTGGATAAATAGGGGCGTAGCATTTCCCCCCTTCACCTGAAAAAGAGTAAGGAGTGTTTCAGACGTGAAGGGGAACCCCTGCGAAGTCACTGAATTGGACAGTCTGCTTCTCCCCTCCTCCTCCTCCTCCTCCTCCTCCTCCTCCTCCTCCTCCTCCTCCTCCTCCTCCTCCTCCTCCTCCTCCTCCTATACAAAAAAATATGTGTAGGGGCTCGAGTATGATGGGTGGTTGAGTGAAAAAAAGAAGGGGTAGGGTTGAGGGGTGGGGGGAAGGGTTAAGTTGGAGGGGAGGTGTAAGGGAACTTGAAGGAAAGTGAAAAAATGTTCCTCCTTCAACTTTTGTCCTATTTTTGTTAGAGTGTTTGTGTATATATATATATATGTGTGTGTGTGTATATACATATATATAGTGTATATATATATACATATATACATACACACATATATAAATAAAAGCCAATAAACAAATCAAACCCTTCATTCCTTCGTGGGGACACATTACAATCAGCGTCGAAGAACTGTACAAAAAAACAAAAGAGGACCTCTTTTGTAAGTTTCCTGTTCCTAGATACTCAGAAAGAAGGCTGAGGAAGAAGAGAGAGAGAAGGAGGAGGAGGAGGAGGAGGAGGAGGAGGAGGAGGAGGAGGAGGAGGAGGAGGAGGAGGAGGAGGAGGAGGAGGAGGAGGAGGAACAACAACCTCTCCCAAAAGGAAATATTATCCCCAACACGGGCATGTCAGAGTTTGGTACGGAAACAAAAGAAGCTCGTGGCCTGCGGTCTTCCTCTTCTTCTTCTTCTTGATTCTTCTTCCTCTCCTTCTTCTTCCCCTTCTTCAGCAGCAGCATCACAAACGCGGCCGCAATAGACGTCTTTTGTGGCATCTTCTTCTCCTTCTTCTTCTTCTTCTTCTTTTGTCCCTGCTCCGGCTCCGCCTGTTACTCTCACGTCGCGGAGGGGCCTTTTGAGAGAATCCTCCGACGGGTGTTGGGCGAATTTTAATCACGGCGGTGTTGGTGTTGGTAACTTTCGAGGAGCCGCGAGGCCAGGTCCTTCGGGGGAGGAAGAAGTAGTCAGTCAGTTCAGTGACACTTCCATGCGGGCGACGCCACTGCTTTCTTTTGCTCTTTTAACTTTCATTTTCACTTTCTGTCGGCCTTTCTTTGTGGGCTTCGCGAAGTCGTGTCTGGTGGTTTCTGATGTCGCGTCCTTATCCCCCGACATCTGCGCTTGTGTTTTGTCGTGGTGTTTTGTCTCTGTTCTTTCATGTTTTGTAGGTTGCTACAAATGGTCCTCGATCACTGGTTTCTTTTGCTGTTTTTCGACTTTCATTTTTACTTTCTATCAGTCTTTCTTTGTGGACTTCGCGAAGTCATGTTTCGTGGTTTCCGCTGTCGTGTCCTTTCGCCTCTTTTAGTGTTTTGTCTCTGTTTTTTCATGCTGCAAAGGGCAGTCGGTCAGTTCAACAACATATTCCTGCAAGGATTTTAGCATAAATAAATAAGCTACTGTGAGAATAACATTGAAAACGCTATAAGCATTTTCGTCAGTTACACTGGCATTGCGATTGAGTTCGTGTGCAAAGAATTTTTATGAATGTGCAAACAAGACCTTTATTCATTTCTCAGTTATAATTTACTTCTTTTATTTTCATGAGAAGATTCAATTGTTTTATGATCATTTTAAGACTTACACACTGTTCTTCACCTGTCAGTCCTCCTGTTATCTATATTTTTTTCTCCTCGCAAACTTCCCACACAATTGTTTGGTAAGAGGTAGAAATTGATCAACACAACCTCTTCTATGCCTAAACGAACACTGTTCTTCCCCTAGGAATCCTTCTGTTATCAATCTTAACATTTTCAGTCTGAACTCTCTATTCCTTCTGGACATTTCTGTCCTGTAGGACATCACCGATACCTCTTCCATGCCTGAGCCAACACTGTTTTTCCTCTATCAATCCTTCCATTATCAGTCTTACATTTTCAGTCAAAATCCCTCTATCAATCCTTCCATTATCAAACTTAACATTTCAGTCAAAACTTTCTATTCCTTCTGGACATTTCTATCCTGTAGGACATCAACGCAACCTCTTCCATGCCTGAACCAACACTGTTCTTCCCCTAGAAATCCTTCTATTATCAATCTTAACATTTTCAGTCAAAACCTTACTATTCCTTTTGGACATTTCTATTCTGGAGGACACAAAGTTTTGGCATCATTTATATCCATCCCCCATAACCCCCACCCCCTCTATTTTGGAATTGGCATGCAACTGTCACGGTACCCACGCCTGTCAAATCTGCTGTCAGGAAATTCCGCTTGTTACATAACACAGAGCGTATTTGCCTCGAAGTCAGAAAAATAACGGTTTTGATTCCCTAGTGGGAATAGTATGGGTCAGGGTTTGGAATGCCAGCTCAGCGAGTGTGTTAATGAATATAATTTCATTTATTTATTTATTTATTTATTTATTTATTTATTTATGTATTTATTTATTTATTTATGTATTTGTTTATTTGGAACTTCAGATCAGCAGTTAATGCGAAGATGCAATGCATTACTACAGTGATACAATTCTCCTTGTGTTTTAATCATTTACTTATACATTTTTCCTGTTCATTAATTTGTTAATTTATTTTTTTTTTTTAATAAATGATTCTTCTTTCTCTTTCCCATCTTTCTTTACTTTTCTGATGAACACCATAATATTCTTTGGAAGCTTGAATTTCAAGTCAATGGCCCTTCTGGTAGGCTTCTTCCATAAGAAAAGGGTTCATCTTCTGAATAATAATAATAATAATAATAATAATAATAATAATAATAATAATAATAATAATAATAATAATAATAATAATAATAATAAACCATATTCTTAGGAAGTTTGAATTTCAAGTCAAAGAATATGGTGTTCATTAGGAAGAAGTAAGAGGAGGTAAAGGGAATTACAGAAAGAAGATATCCCGCTTATTAAAAAAGAAAAAATAAATTAATAAATAAAAAATAGGTAAAATGCATTAAAATGCAAGGCGAATAGTCATAGGGTAGTAATGGATTGCACCGTCTCTTGAACATTTGATCGCGTATTTCAACCCACAATGTGATTATGTAGACACTCTCCTCTTTCCGCAAAATGAGATTAGTATGAACTCGCGATAGGAAATCAGTTCGATGCGCTGAGATGTAAAAATTCAATTAACAATAAGTTTTAGGCGAAGTGGGTAGCGCCGCGTTGCACGGAAGAGCTGTATAAACATGTATTCCCTACACCGTTGGGCTCTGGAACAGCCTGGACAGAGGGTGTTGTGCAATTGGAACTTCGGGAGTTCAAGCGGAGATGCAATGCCTTGCTACCCTATTCTTCTTGCGTTTTGATACGTTTTTAGCTATTTGTTGATTTATTGATTTCTTTTTCATTTTTAATAAGTGAGATCTCTTCTTTTGTGTTTCCTCTTACCTCCTCTTTACTTTTTTTCTAATAATAATAATAATAATAATAATAATAATAATAATAATAATAATAATAAGACTCGCAAACGTTCAGGAAGAACAAAAACGTTTTTGGTAAACATTTTCGTGGGAAAGATATCAGCAACGAGTAAAGATTTGGTGTTGTTTCTAAATGTGTTCACGAACAGTGGTGACACATTATTATTATTATTATTATTATTATTATTATTATTATTATTATTATTATTATTATTATTACTGTGAAATGGCAAGGAAAACTCCAAGAAAGTTATCTTATAACTCCATGTTGAATTGAATTCCTCTCAAACTTTTTCCTGGCATGTTATTATTATTATTATTATTATTATTATTATTATTATTATTATTATTACAACTCTCGTATTAAATAAACATGCCTTAATTGCCTTATTATTATTATTATTATTATTGCTATTCACAATTTCGTGAAAAACAATGAGTGGATTTTTATTACTCACATTATTATTATTATTATTATTATTATTATTATTATTATTATTATTATTTTATTTTATTTTATTTTATTTTTATTCTTTGCAGAAAATAACATACGTACATAAAAATATATTTTGCTTTAATTATTCATAGGCAGCCTCGCACCCTCTAGGGGTGCGAGCACCCTAGTTAAGAACCACTGACTTAAGGTCCCTTCCTTAGTCCCTAGGTGCTACAAACCCCTTTCATTCCTTTTACTGTGCCTCCGTTCGACTTCTCTAACCACCTAAGGTCCCTAGCTGGAAATTAGTTGTGTGCAACCTGTTTTTAATTTTCTGTAAAAGAAAACTATTGTGCCGACTTTGTCTGTCCATCCGCACTTTATCTGTCCGCCCTCAGATCTTAAACATTACTGAGGCTGGAGGACTGCAAATTGGTATGTTGATCATCCACCCTCCAGTCTTCAAACATACCAAATTGCAGCCCTCTAGCAGTTTTTATTTTATTTAAGGTTAAAGTTAGCCATAATCGTGCTTCTGGTAACGGTGTTTGATAGGCCACCACAGAGGCGTGGTTAAAGTTTCATGGGCCGCAGCTCAAACACAATTATACCGAGGCCACCGAAAGATAGATCTATTCTCGGTAGCCTTGATTATACGGCGTAGTGGCTGTACAGAAAACTCGATTGCGCCGAAGTGAATGACTTCATAATAGGTTCCAACGCTTGGCCTGTGGCCTAAGTTTTATATTCCATTCCATTCTATTCCATTCCATTCCTTAGGGAATGTGGCGACTCCAGCCTCTTGAAAAGTAGCAGATTATTTTTCCCTGAAACTCTGAAGAAAAGTTGCTTTGTTGTAATAAATGCATGAATATTATTTTTCCCAATTTTTGGAGGTACTCTTGTCGGTCAATAGTTGGCCCCCAGGGGGAACAAATTTGACAGAAATGGATCCAATATAGGTCACTATAATTAGCCAAAATAAAATCGTTTTGTTGATACAGATATTTCCAAAATTCTTGGATTTTCTGAATATAAATCATTTATCATTAGCAAGAATAAAATAATTTGGTTTATACTGCATATTCAAAAATTCCTTGATTTTCTTAATATAATTATAATAATTACCCAAAAAAAAGGTAATTTTCTTGACACACAATTTCCAAAATTTCTTGATATTTTTAATATGAATCACTTATAATTAGCCAAAATTAAGTGAGTTTTAATGATATATTTTCCAAAATTCATTGTTTTTCTAAATATAATATAATCTAAATATGGTAATTATAATTATATTATAATTACCCAAAATATGATAATTTTCTTGATACAGGCATTTCCAAAATTACATGATTTCCAGTGAAGCTACACTGGCGTGTTTTTTTTTTTTTTTTTTTAAGGGTAAAATCCCAACAAGTTAAGAGTTAATTTCTTTTTTCGTCTCGTCTGAAAAGTCGAGTTTAAATTGTTCACTTTCGCCTGAAAGCTTATTTGACAAATCACTCATTTTGGGGCCAAGAACAACTGACGTCTCTGTGCAAAGTTACGAAAAGTGAAAAAGCAATTTTTCCTTTAATTTTCCCGAAACATTTTCGCCGAAAAATGTCTTCCTTGTTTGGACTATGGAAGGAATAAAGAATTTTGGCCAAAGGCCAAGCGTTGGGACCTATGAGGTCAATCAGCGCTGAATGGATGATTGAGAATAGAAAGGTTTGAAAGGTGTAACAGGAGGAAAACCTCAAAGCAGTTGAACTGTGAATCTATTGTTAGGCGAGGATGGAAAGTAAGCTTGAAGGAAGAATAGCAACGGAGGTACAGTAAAAGGAATAAAAGGGGTTGCAGCTGGGACCGAAGGGACGCTGCAAAGAACCTTAAGTAATGCCTACAGTGCACCGCATGAGGTGCACTGACAGCACTAACCCCCCCCCCCACCTACGGTGGGTCTTAACCTTTCGTTTCTGAAGGAGCTTTCTACACTTAATCCACAGGGGGGTTTAGTGTCGTCAGTGCATCTCACGCGGTGCACCGTAGGCATTACTTTAGGTTCTTTGCAGCGTCCCTTCGGCCGCTAGCTGCAACCCCTTTCATTCTTTTTACCGTACCTCCGTTCATATTCTTCCTTCCATCTCGCTATCCACCCTTTCCTAACAATTGTTTCATAATGCAACTGCTTTGAGGGTTTCCTCCCGTTACACCTTTCAAACTTTTCTACTCTCAATTTCCCTTTCAGCGCTGAATGACCTCATAGGTCCCAGTGCTTGGCCTTTGGCCTAAATTCCGTGTTCCATTCCATTCCACAAAGTTTGAATAATAAAAATAACTGTTTGATAAAGTTGTTTCTCGGGTTTTTTGAAGTTGCTAACAAATTTTGTATTCAGCTTCATTCAGAATAATAATAATAATAATAATAATAATAATAATAATAATAATAATCATTAAATTGTGTCATTTACATTATTGTGGATTTTGATCATACAACAATATAAACACCATATCGTTAACTTTTTAATAATAATAATAATAATAATAATAATAATAATAATAATAATAATAATCCTCAATTATGTAAGGATATTGTATCATTTGAATGATTAAGGATTTTTATTATGTATCAGCTTAATCACAGAATTGTGAATTTTAGCAATAATAATAATAATAATAATAATAATAATAATAATTGAAATTCAAATTCAAATTCTTTATTTCAGCTGTAGAGCCATATACAAAATATTACAATAAAATAATAAAAGTTATATAGAAATATATTCGGAATAAAACAAAAAAAAATAAAAATGATAATAATAGATCTATATTATAGTTGTTCATCGTCCTTATGATTCGCTCTTTCACTTGATGTCTGTTATTGTTGTTATTAAATATTATTTGCTGAGTCTGTTATTATTATTATTATTATTATTATTATTATTATTATTATTATTATTATTATTATTATTATTATCTGAAGAGTCTATTATTATTATTATTATTATTATTATTATTATTATTATTATTATTATTATTATTATTATTATTATTATATTATACGTCTCAGTGTGTTGTTGTATACAATTTACAGTTTGGCTTTCCCCTGCCAAGCAGTCCGCAAGGCGGAATTGGTCTGTCGCCTGCAGTTTCGACGGAGGTCAGGTCATAGGATGACCCCTGTCACAGCTGATTCTCTCTCTCTCTCTCTCTCTCTCTCTCTCTCTCTCTCTCTCTCTCTCTCTCTCTTGGATAAATAGGCCTTCACAATTTCCCACCATGTCATTCCGGGGATAGGTTAATATATATATATATATATATATATATATATATATATATATATATATATATATATTTTTTTTTTTTTATATATATACATACATATATACAGTATATATATACATTTATACTTACACAAAACATAAAAGCTTTACTACACATGACCGTCAAACGAGCAAGGAATATAAAAAAAAAAAGAATAAAATCCGCCATCCCGTAATCCTGAACGGAGGTTGCTCGTTTCACCCAACTTTTCTACTCTCCGTTCATGAAGTCGAGATTGACTTCGCCAAATGCGTCTTGGGGGAAATCTGAAGCGACTTTAAACTACGGAAACTGAGTCTGTTTACTCGTCTAACAGTTTTTCTCTCCAGCGATTCTTCTTCTTCTCCTTCTCCTTCTTCTACTTCTACTTCTTCTTCTTCTTCTTCTTCTTCTTCTTCTTCTTCTTCTTCTTCTTCTTCTTCTTCTTCTTCTTCACACGTGGAAGTTCGCGGACGATAAATATAAAGTAGTAGTCGCTACGTATGTGGAAAGTTCCGCCATAATTTTTAAGTGGAATTACTGTCGACTCGTAGACGATTCGCTAAATCTTTTTCCACTTAGTGACCTTGGATTTGTACCAGTGTGCCGTTTCTAAAATCAGGTTCAATGCTACTATATATATATATATATATATATATATATATATATATATATATATATATATATATATATATATATATATATATATATATATATATATATCCTCAGGGATATTTGACCCAAAGCCTTGTGGAGTATTTGACCTGAGAGCTTTGTGGGGATATTTGGGGATATTTTGACCTGAGAGCCTTATAGGGTATTTTTGACCCGAGAGCCTCGTGGAGTATTTGACCCGAAAGCCTTATAGTAAAAATTTGACCCGGGAGCCTTATGGGAATATTTGACCCGAGAGCCTTATGGGAATATTTGACCCGAGAGCCTCGTGGGATATTTGACCCGAGAGCCTTATGGGAATATTTGACCCGAGAACCTCGTGGGATATTTGACCCGAGAGACTCGTGGAGTATTTGACCCGAGAGCTTTGTGGGGACATTTGGCCCGAAAGCCTAGTGGGATATTTGACCGAGGGCCTCGTGGAGTATTTGACCCGAGAGCTTTGTTGGGGGGATATTTGACCCGAGAGCCTTAGGGGGATATTTGACCCGAGAGCCTTAGGGAGATATTTGACCCGAGAGCCTTATGGGGATATTTGACCCGAGAGCCTTAGGGGGATATTTGACCCGAGAGTTTTGTGGGGACATTTGACCCGAAAGCCTAGTGGGATATTTGACCCGAGATCTTTGTGTGGACATTTGACCCGAGAAATTGTGGGATATTTGACCTGAAAGGCGTATGGCGACATTTGACCCGAGAACTTTGTGGGGGATATTTGACCCGAGAGCATCGTTGACAGTGCAAACGGAAATAATGCAAGTAGTTTCTTTACTCCCACGGGGCCAAATTTATTCTGCTGGCCCAAATACCTTCCGGGGTAATTAGCGCTGGCGAATATTACCATTCCTCCTGCAATGGCGGTGTTGTCTTTTTTTTTTTTTTTTTACTGCTTCTCTTGTGTTTTCCTGTCCTGTTATTTTACATTTTTTCAAATCACGGCTTTTATTGTTTTAAATGTTTTTTCTCTTTGGGTGTTTTTTTTTTTTTTTTTGCTTGTCTGTGTTTTTGTTTCGTTCTTATCCTTTTTCAGTTTTTTGTCTCAGATGTTTTTCAAATGTTTTTTTTTTTTGTCTTTGTGAACTTCGTCTTATTTTTTTAGTATTATTCCTTGTTTCTCTATGGATTTTTTATTTCGAACTTTTCTTAGTTTTTCTTTCAGGGTTTTTTTTTTGCTACTTCTCTGTATTTTTCTATTTAGCTTTTTTTATATTTTGTTATTTTTTTCATTTTTTATCGTTTCAGATTTCTTCTCTTTGTGCGTTTCATTTCATTTTTTAAATTTTTTTTTCATTATTTTTCTTTCAAATTGAATCCTTGTTTTTCCTTTTATGTTCCACTTCATTTCCTCTGTGTTTTCTTTGTTTTTCCTATTATTGTTTTTTTTTATTTTTCGTGTCTCCCATTGCTATGTCATTTATTCTTTCCTTCACCATTTATCATATTTATCTTATTCAGGATCATTATCTTTTGTCTTCCCACCGAACCGTGAAACCTAATCTCTAGCTTTCCTTTGTTCATCACAAATCATCTTTCCACCATGATCTTCACAGTAATCTTAACTTCAGCGTTCCTCTCCCGTTCCAGGAACTGTTCCGCAACGACCACAGAGTCACCCTCTCCCTGACCCGGCTCTCGGTCTCGGCGTCGGGTCAGTACAGGTGCGAGGTCATCGCGGAACACCCGAGTTTCCGAACGGAAACTGCCAACGCAGCAATGACCGTCCTAAGTGAGTAAGACTGATGTTTCTTTCCCTTTTCGTTAATTCTTACGAGGTTCGCAGGTTTTTTGTGGGATTGTGTAGACTCTAGACAATCCTGCAAAAACCTTTGAGCCTCTGAATCCCTCTAGACTCGAGAGGGATTCAGAGGCATAGTCTAGAGTGATTCAGAGGCATAGGACCTCTGACAGTAGAAATAGGTCGCAGGTTTTTGTAGGATTGTCTAGAGGGATTTAGAGGGTCACAGATTTTTGTAGGATTGTCTAGAAGGATTTAGAGCCATGGGACCTATGACAATAGAACAGTATAAACAGGTCACAGGTTTTTGCAGGATTGTCTAGAAGGATTAAGAGGATCACAGGTTTTTGTAGGATTGTCCAGATGGATTCAGAGAATCACAGGTTTTTGTAGGACTGTCTAGAACGATTCTGAGGGTCATATGTTTTTGTAGGATTGTCTAGAGGGATTAGAGGTCCTGGAATCCTCTGACAAAAGAACAATAGAAACAGGTCACAGATTTTTGTAGGATTGTCTAGAGGGATTCAGAGGCATAGGACCTCTGACAATAGAACAGTAGAAACAGGTCACGGGTTTTATAGGATTGTCTAGAGGGATTTAGAAGGTCACAGGTTTTTGTAGGATTGTCCAGAAGGATTTAGAGGCTCATGGGGTTTTGTAGGATTGTCTAGAAGGATTCAGAGGCACAGGACCTTAGACAGTAGAACAGTAGAAACAGGTCACAGGTTTTTGTAGGATTGCCTAGAAGGATTCAGAGGCACTTGTAAACAGATGATATAAAACAAATTAGGGTACATCTTCCGAAGACCTGTGCTCTGTCAGGTCATCTGTTTGTGATCATTTGGAAATGTACCAGAGAACCGAGAAACTAAATCGTTTTAGGTGAATTTCCGCTTATTTTATCTCTACCGCCTGCTTTATATCAAGACTCAGCTCAAGTTAGGAAAGACTGATATCCCCCTTCTCTATCACTTGGTTATGGCATTTTCTATTCTGTCCGTCACAGCAAATGCAGCATGTTTCATCCTCTCATGCATTTAATGAATAAGCCCCAGTGAATGGTGGTACGAGATTCGCCCCACGTCAGTCACCGGAAATTTTGGAAATGAAATCACGCGTGATATTGGGCAGCGTGTGGGACGCTCCGGAGAATCAATCTGTTCCTGTGACTTTTGTGGTTAACAGAGTTTCAGCTCGATTAGTTCAAGTAAAAGGGACGAGCTTTGTAATCTGACCTTTGGGGATGGGACGCCACTTGGTTTTAAGCCCGTCGTCGAACATTTGAAAGTTAATGTTGTAATCCTGTTTCAGATTCTCTATTCAAGGGGAAGTCTTTATGGCCTTGATGATTTGTGAAGGAATGAACCCATCTCCCATCTCGTTGCAGGACAGAACCAATCCTGTTTTGACAGATTCTCTCCCATTCAAGGAAGAACCATTTTATAAACAACCAGGACAGAACCATTTTATAAACATCGGACATGAAGCCACAACTTATGTTTTATTATCTTCCTCTCTCTCTCTCTCGTTGACCAGGACACAACCATCTCTCCCGTTGATCTCTCAGAACTCTCAGGACAGACTCATCTCTCTCTTGACCAGGACTATTTTATAAACTCCCATCCCGTTGACCAGGACAGAACTTGAAGGACTCATCTCCCATCTCGTTGACCAGGACAGAACCATTTTATAAACATCTCCCATCTCGTTGACCAGGACAGAACTAATGCTTTTTAGCACGAGGCCAGGACAATTTAACCAAGGAGCTGTTTTATTATCTTCCTCTTGGTGAATTTTAATGGATGTCTCAGCCTCGTTGATCAGGACAGAATTATTTTATAAATATCTCCCATCTCGTTGATCAGGACAGAACCATTTTATAAATATCTCCCATCTCGTTGACCAGGACAGAACCATTTTATAAACATCTCCCATCTCGTTGACCAGGACAGAACCATTTTATAAACATCTCCCATCTCGTTGACCAGGACAGAACCATTTTATAAACATCTCCCATCTCGTTGACCAGGACAGAATTATTTTTAAATATCTCCATCTCCATCTCGTTGACCAGGACAGAACTATTTTATAAATAATTTCCATCTCGTTGATCAGAACAGGACTGTTTTATTATCTTCATCTTGGTGAACTATTTTATAAATTTCCCATCTCCTTGACCAGGACAGAATTATTTTATAAACACCTCCCATCCCGTTGATCAGGACAGAACCATTTCATAAACACCAGGCCAACCGGGCCGTAAGCGACGGACTCAGCCGCGAATACAAAAATAACGAAACAGTCGGAGAGTCAGATTGAAAAGGATTTTGTAGCCGATGCAGTTTTGTCAGACGAAGTTCCCCGGAGCGCTAATTCCGAAACAATTCAATTTGTAATAAAACGAATTGTTTGGGCTTATGCAGAACAGGGCAGCAGTTCAGCGGCGTTTATTGCATTCGAACAAGGATTTCTGGGTTTTTTTATTATTTTTTTTTATTTTATTTTTAGTTATTGCTTGTTGTGGTTTTAGGCTGTATATAAATATTGGACGAGTGAGGTACATTTCGAAATGTTATTAGATACAGACATCTGTAATTGATTTATTTAGATATTCAAGTGTTTAGTATTATAGGTATGTAAGTGGCGATTTCAATTAAATTTGCCTTTTGTTCTCATTTTCTAGTTTTCTGTAAAAGAAAACTATTGTGCCGGCTTTTGTGTGTCCGTCCGCACTTTATTCTGTCCACCCTCAAATCTTAAAAACTACTGAGGCTAGAGGGCTGCAAATTGATATGTTGATCATCCACCCTCCAATCATCAATACATACCAAATTGCATCCCTCTATCCTCAGTAATTTTTATTTTATTTAAGGTTAATTTAGCCATAATCGTGCTTCTGGCAACGATATAGGATAGGCCACCAAAGGGCCGTGGTTAAAGTTTCATGGACCTCGGCCCATACAGCATTGTACCGAGACCACCGAAAGATAGATCTATTTTCAGTGGCCTTGATTATACGCTGTAGCGGCTGTACAGAAAACTCGATTGCACCGAAGAAACTTCGGCGCATTTTTTTACTTGTTTTTTACTTTCGTTTCTTGAACGGTTTTGTATGTCTGGGATCATTATTGTTAATTTTATTATACGTCGTCTAGTTATTTTCATAAATCTCGTCATTGGGAATAAGGAAAAATATATGTGTGTGTATATATATGTGTATATATATATACATATATATATATATGTATGTATATGTATGTATTTATAATTCCTCCGTGTCTCTTCACCGCGATTGGATTTGAATGTTTAACTATACTCATATATGTGTTTTGTCATGAACAGATGCGTGTTTCCCTTATCCATGATTTCAGATTACACTAACAGGCGCACACGCGCGCCTTTTACACACACATACACACACATATATATATATAGTATATATATATATATATATATATATATATATATATATATATATATATATATATATATATATATATATATATATAATATATATATATACAATATATTTACATACACGCTCTGCTTGATCGTATGCACGTATGTATACGTATACATTACCACTCATGCTTGTATTTTCATATTTACAAATTCACACGAACAATAATTCTTACACAAACAGACAGTAAGAACGCAAGAACAAATAGCCAAAGCCCCTCTTGCTTGGTGGGCCAATCCCCACCCCCTTTGCCCTGAATTTGCTTACTCTCTCTCTCTCTCTCTCTCTCTCTCTCTCTCTCTCTCTCTCTCTCTCTCTCTCTCTCTCTCTCTCTCGCAATTTCATTCCGGTCCCCCCAAAAGACCCAGGCAGCAATTTCACTGAAAGTTTTTTAAGGCAATTACGAGAGCCACGAATTATATTCCGCTCGTTTATCAATGAGGCTTCAAAATGGTTCCTTTCATTCTTTTTTTTTTTTCATTACCGTCAAATCTAGATTAACTTACGCGACCAATCGAGTTAGGTAAACAATGCAGGACGGCTGCGATGACCGCAGATGATAATGTGTTTTCGCTTCGCTCTCTGGAGAAAATTCATGGTTCTGGAAATGGCGAGGAGCGTCGTGTAAATCAAGGCTTACCCCAAGGCCACGAGAGAGACAAGGTCTACTCCAAGGCCCAGAGAGACAAGGTTTACCCTAAGGTCCAGAGAGACATGGTTTACCCTAAGGTCCAGAGAGACAAGGTCTACCCCAAGGCCCAGAGGGACAAGGTCTACCCCAAGGCCCAGAGAGAGACAAGGTCTACCTCAAGTCCCAGAGAGAGACAAGGTCTACCCCAAGGCCCAGAGAGAGACAAGGTCTACCCCAAGGCCAAGAGAGACAAGGTCTACCCCAAAGCCCTGAGAGACAAGATCTACCCCAAGGCCCAGAGAGAGACAAGGTTTATCCTAAGGTCCAGAGAGACAAGGTCTTCCCCAAGGCCCAGAGAGAGACAAGGTTTATCCTAAGGTCCAGAGAGACAAGGTCTTCCCCAAGGCCCAGAGAGAGACAAGGTTTATCCTAAGGTCCAGAGAGACAAGGTCTACCCCAAGGCCCAGAGAGACAAGGTCTACCCCCTAGGCCAAGAGAGACAAGGTCTTTCCCAATTGGGTGGAGTCGCCTCCCACCTGGGGTAACTTCCCACGTAGAGCGATGACAAGTATCTTAGGTCCAGAGCACACAAGCTCTTCCCAAGTCACCTGCTGACGCAAATAATCAGGTAGACAAAGCTTCCCCTTTTTTCTGTGTAACAAATTTATATATATATATATATATATCTTCCCATAGGCCCATAGAGATATATGTATGTGTGTGTGTGTGTGTGTGTGTGTGTACTGATAGTTAATAGTTAGATAGTTACTGTGTTACTCGTCAGTATTGATAAAATCATCCCCATAGCTATGATTGTTCCTTGATAGTTCAGATGGTTCCCCTGACCCAGCAGACAGCAAACTAATCAAATCCTCCCTTCATCCTCCCCTCCCCTCCTCCTCCCCCTTTATCCTGGGATTTATAATTACAGTTCATGATTAGAGACCATCGTTCTCAAGTCGCCATTAGATCCCAGCGCCGCCTATTAATAGGGATAATGGGACAGTCTCAGGTGAAAATAAACCTAGTGAACCTACGACCTTCTGGCCCCCTCCTCCTCCTCCTCCTCCTCCAGAGAGACAATAAACCAACCCCTCCAACAAGTTTCCCCCCCAGCATCTTCCCCATACCCCCAGAGAGAACCTTTCCTCTCTCGGTTCAGATTTCTCTTTCCATTCCTCTCCACCATCTTTAGTCATTCTTTCTCCTTTTCATTCTGTTCAGTCACCAGTCTTATTCTTCAAGGTTTCCTCCATCCTCCTCCTCCTCCTTCCTCCTCCTCCTCCTCCTCCTCCTCCTCCCTCCTCCTCCTCCTCCTCCTCCTCCTCCTCCTCCATCTATACAAAGCCTTCTTCTTTTCCACCATCTTCCCTCTCTCCCTCTCTCTCTCTCTCTCTCTCTCTCTCTCTCTCTCTCTTCCCCATCTTTCAGAGAAACCATGTTTACCAAGGTTCCTTCATTATTTATCAGAGCCTATCTAAATCCAAGGCCCAGAGGGATCAGTTTACCTTTTAGGCCCAAACGAGGGTTTACCTGGTCCAGAGGTGGGTCTACCCAATTGGGTGTTCGCCTCCCACCTTTTCGGACCTGACTGGAATGACGTATCTTAGAGATTCACTTTATCATTACAGAAAGTCACCTGATGTTTTAAGTAGCTCAAAGCTCTTTTTTCTGGTAACAGAAATCTTGATGTTACAGGGTCTGGAAATATATATTTTTATTTCAGAAATTCAGAATATATATATATATATGTGTCGTGTGTAATCATGTGTGTATGACCTGGGTCATGTGTGTGTTTGAGAACATCAGTTAATGATTATGTATTTTCCTGTTTTGATAAATCATCACAGACTATGAATGTTCCTTGACAGACAGGTAGCTTGGTGATTACCTGACCAATATCAAACAAATGATACCTTTCCTCCCCCTATTGTATCCTTATTCCTCCTGGACATTTATAGGTACAGTTCATGATTACAGAATATCAAAAGTCGCCATATTTTTCCTTGTACTGTATCCCCTTACAGACAATCGGACAGACAGCTTCTGATTACAGAATATCAAACAGGTGATACTTTTCCCCCTCCTCCTCCTGTCCTCCTCCTCCAGACAATAAACAAACAGACAGGTAAGTTCCCCCTCCCGATCTACAGAATATCAAACCTTTCCTCTCACTTCCTCATTGTATTTCCATTCCAGACAAACCATCTTTACAGACATTCTTTCTTACAGAATATCTGTTCAGGTCATACTTATTCTTCCCTCCTTCCTCCATCCTCCTCCCTCCTCCTCAATGAGACAGACTCCTCTCTCCTGGCAGAATATCAATTAGATGATACTTTTCCCTATATTGTATCCCCTCCTCCTCAGATCTAGACAAAACAGAGACAGATAGCATCTCTGATTACAGAATATCAAATCTCTGATACTTCTTCCCTCTACTCTCTCTCCTCTCTCTCTTCCCCAGACAAACAGTAAACCAGATTCCTTCCTTCATTACAGAATATCAAACCAGGTGATATCAGTTGCCCTTTATTGTAAACCCCCTTCTGTCAGACAGACAAACAGAGACGACCTCTTCGGATTTTTGGAATATCAATCTGGAATTTCCCTGACGTTTTGTATTGCTTCAGGAAAGGCTTTTGATCTGCGAACAACTTTTTCTCTGTAAATGTCAATCGCCATAATCATCTGTTTGACCTGATTCATACTCAATAAGATTTGTGCCCTTGTACTGTAACACTTGAGCTCAGGCAATCAAACAGCAAGCAGCTTGATTACAGAATATCATGGAGCTTTTCCCAAAAGATGACCTCAGGTCAAACGAATAACATGACCGTTTGACCTTCTGGAAACCCTGACTGAATGGCGACTTGTTATGCCGACATTTAATGTTTCCGCACGAGAAAAATATATTGCAGACATTTCAAACATTCAACATCTCAGGCACTTAACATTTTTCCTTGTACATTTCCTGGACAATCAGACAGACAGCTTCTGATTACAGGAGATGAAAATGGTGATGACTTTTCCCTTTTGTTTTCCCCCTATGAAATCAAACAGATTGGTAGCTTTGTTTGAATATCAAACAGGTAATCTGTCCGAACTTTTTCTCCACAGACAAACAATCTGTCCACACTTTTTCTGTCCAGAACTTTTCTGTCCACACTTTTCTGTTCCCTTTTTTGTATCCCTTATTCTGTCCGACAATGAGACTGACACACTTATTCTGTCCAAATATTTCTGTGATACTTTTTTTTCTGTCCCACTTTTTCAGACAAACAGAGACACTTATTCTGTCCAGAATATTTTCTGGTGATACACTTTTCTGTCTCTATCCCCCTTCAGACACAAACTTATTCAGACAGAACTTTTTTTACTGTCTGCACTTTTCTGTCTTCACTTTTGATCTGTCCGCAACTTTTTCTGTAAACATATATTTTGTCCACACTTTTTCCCTATCTGCACTTTTCTCAGTTTTCAAAAGCAAGCAAGTTATTCACACATGAACTCCCTCTGTCACAAGATGACCTTTCTGTAACATGACCGTTTTCCTTCTGTGACTGAATGGCGACTTTTTCTGTCCACACTTAATTTTGTACACAAAAATATTCTGTCATTTCAACTTTTTCTGTCTCAGGCACTTAACTTTAACTTTTCTCCTCCACATTTTTTTGTCCGGGGAACTTTTTTTCTGACGTCTCTTTTTCTGTCCGCATTTTTGAACAAAGTTTTTCTGTCGAACTTTGTTTTTCTGTCCACACTTTTTCTGTCCGCACTTTTCTGTTGAAACTTTTCTTCTGTCCAACTTTTCTGTCAGAAACTTTTCTGTCCACACTTTTTCTGTCACTTTTTCTGTCCACACTTTTTCTGTCCGCACTTTTCTGTCCGCACTTTTTCTGTTGAAACTTTTTCTGTAAACACTTTTCTGTCCACACTTTTTCTGTACACACTTTTCTGTCCGCACTTTTTCTGTTGACACTTTTTCTGTCCGCACTTTTTCTGTCCAAACTTTTTCTGTCCGAACTTTTCTGTCCACACTTTTTCTGTCCGCACTTTTCTGTCCGCACTTTTTCTGTCGAAACTTTTTCTGTCGAAACTTTTTCTGTCCACACTTTTTCTGTCCGCACTTTTTCTGTCCGAACTTTTTCTGTCCGAACTTTTTCTGTCCACACTTTTTCTGTCCGCACTTTTTCTGTTGAAACTTTTTCTGTCGAAACTTTTCTGTCCACACTTTTTCTGTCCGCACTTTTTCTGTTGAAACTTTTTCTGTCGAAACTTTTCTGTCCACACTTTTTCTGTCCGCACTTTTTCTGTACACACTTATTCTGTCCGAACTTTTCCTGTCCACACTTTTTCTGTCTGCACTTTTCCTGTCCGCCCTCATATCTTAAAAACGACTGAGGCTAGAGGGCTGCAAATTGGTTTATTGATCACCCACCCCCAATCATCAAACATACCAAATTGCAGCCTCTTAGCCTCAATAGTTTTTATTTGATTTAAGGTTAAAGTTAGCCATAACCATGCATCTGGCAACGATATAGGACAGGCCACCACCAGACCGTGGTTAAAGTTTCATGGGCCGCCAGTAACACAGCATTATACCAAGACCACCGAAAGATAGATCTATTTTCAGTGGCCTTGATTACGCGCTGTACAGAAAACTCAATCGCGCCGAAGGAACTTCGGCGCATTTTTTACTTGTTTGAAATGTCATCACTCATACTTTCATCTCCAGTTGATGATTCAACCTCTGATGGATGAATGAATGAAGGGACTGTTTATTACCCATCTGGTTTTTTTTTTTCAGTTTTTTTTTTTTTTGTTATTTGATCATTCATGAAAGCCATTTCGAAGGGGGGAGGGGAAGGGGAAGGGGGAGGGGTTAATTTGAGACTAATTTAATCCTTTGTCATGATTCACCCTTTTGATTCCATCATCGTTTCTGTCTGTGAGTTCTAGTGAGGAAGATTTCCATGTATCTGAATGTGTATAGTGGGATACGTGTGTATGCATGTATATGTCTATGTATGCATATATATACATATATATATATGTATATATATATATACATATGTTTATTTATATGTATATATATAAATATTTATATATATATATACATATATTTATTTATATGTATATATATAGATATAGATATTTATATATATAAATTATATGTAAATAAGATATATATATTTATATATATATATGATACATGTGGAAATAAACATATATATATATATATACATATATATACACATATATATATATATATATATATATAGAGAGAGAGAGAGAGAGAGAGAGGGAGGGGGCTGGGGAAGGACCCTCGCAAATCAGATTTCACAACTGCTCCTACCCCGAAGCATCCGTCAAAACATATGACAACCGGGGGGGGGCCCCGCCCCCCCACAACGGAGGTTTGATACATTTGAACAGCCCGACCGTTAAACTTTATGCGGCTGGAGATGAAAGCAGTTTAACCTACATCGACGCATTATTAATTCCCCATTTTATTCGACTCTCAATTAGGCGGAGGTTCAGCGAATTCCCTTCAACTGCGGGATATCAAAGATTTGCCCGCTATAGAAATCGGTGCGGGAGGAATGACGACAAAAACCACTTTGTACGCCCACCTGAATGGCTCTGTTTTCCTACAGACTGTTGGAAATAATTGCAGGGCGAGTGAATAAATGATATTTGAGCGTCCCTCTGCCCGCGCTCTGACCTCAGGGATCGGTTGACCTGACGAGTGCAAATTTTCGAGGCGGAAAGACTGAGTCACTGGAAATCCAGGAAGTATGTAATATTTGATCTCCTTGGCCGTCAGTGCACCTCACGCGGTGCGACTGTAGGCATGGCCTTCCATGTCCCCTAGCTGCTACAACCCCATCCAATTCTTTTACTGTGTCTCCGTTCATATTCTCTTTCTTCCGTCTTACACGCCATCCTCTCCTGACAGTTCTTTCCTATGCAACTGCTTTGAGGTTTTCCTCCTGTTACACCTTTCAAACCTCTTGCCCTCAATTTTCCTTTCAGCGCTGAATGACCTCATAGGTCCCAGCGATTGACCTTCGGCCTAAATTCTGTGTTCTGTCTATTTATGTTTGAATGTCCTTCTGTCCGCATTCTGACCTCAGGGATGGGTTGACCTGATGAGTGCAAATTTGAAAAGCAAAAGGGAGACCGTTTCGTGTTGGAACTTCGGAAGTTCAAGCGAAGATGCTATGCATTACTACCCTAATACTATTCTCCTGCGTTTTAATACATTTTTATTTATTTATTTATCTATTTATTAATTTATTATTTATTAATTTTTCTTCTTTTTTGATAAGTGAGATCTTTTCTTTCTGTATTTCCCTTTACCTCTTCTTACTTCTTCCTGATGAACTCCTTAATATTCTTTGGAAGCTTCTTAAATTTCAAGTCAGTGGCCCCTTTGGTGGGCTTGTTCCATATGAATAGGGTTCATTCCATAATAATAAAAATAATAATAATTCATAATAATAATGAATAATAATAATAATAATACTAATAATAATAATATAATAATAAATCACCTTCTTTGGTAATAATAATAAATAATAATAATAATAATAATAATAATAATAATAATAAATAATAATAATAATAATAATAATAATAATAATAATACCATATTTTTGGAAGCTTGAATTTCAGGTCAGTGGCCTCTTTGGTGGTCTTGTTCCATATGGATAGGGTTCATCTTCTGAATAATAATAATAATAAAATAATAATAAAATAATAATAATACATAATAAAATAATAGGGTTCATCTTCTGAATAATAATAATAATAATAATAATAATAATAATAATAATAATAATAATAATAATAATAATAATAATAATAATAATAATATTGTTCCTCCAGAAAGCATGAATCATTTAAATATTTTCAAAAACTCTTAATGATGACCTGACCTCGTAAGCTTAACATTTTAGAACCAAACTGAGAGACTTGACCAGAGGAACCATCTTTACCCCAATAAATTTGGCATTTTTTCTGACTTTGGGACAACTTTGGCATAAATCTGTGTCCATCTCTTAGCAAAAATACAATAGAATTATTTCATGATTTTTTCTTAAACTTATTTTTTAAAAGAAGTTCAATATTCTCAAAACCATCCAAGACAACAATAAATAATAATAATAATAATAATAATAATAATAATAATAATAATAATAATAATAATAGGGATATAAACATGATAATAGAATTAATAATTGTCGTATGACAGAGAATTATCTCTTAAATGGGCACATACCAATGGGGGGGGGGAGAGAAGGGGTTGGGATTACCTCATCGAGGCTTTTCCGTGTCAGAATTGACTTTGGATTTTGATACGAGGTGTCAGGTCAAGTCAGAGGTTAGAGAATTCAGGGTTAAGTGCCCAGTCCTCATCTTTCAATTAACAGAGAGAGAAAAAATTCAGGGTTAATTTCCCACTTTATTTCCTCATCTTTCAATTAACCGAGAGAGAGAGAGAAAATTTAGGGTTAAAATCTCACTTTATTTCCTCATCTTTCAATTAACCAGAGAGAGAGAGAGAGAGAATTCAGGGTTAATTGCCCACTTTATTTCCTCATCTTTCAATTAACCAAGAGAGAGAAAAAAAAGAATTCAGGGTTAAATCCCACTTTATTTCCTCATCTTTCAGTTAACCAAAAGAGAGAGAGAGAGAGAGAGAGAATTCAGGGTTAAAATCTCACTTTATTTCCTCACTTTTCAGTTAACCAAGAGAGAGAGAGAGAGAGAGAGAGAGAGAGAGAGAGAGAGAGAATTCAGGGTTAAAATCTCACTTTATTTCCTCATCTTTCCATTGACCAAGAGAGAGAAAGAGAGATTTTAAGATCAAGTTCCCACTTTATTTCCCTAACTTCCAATTGACCAAGAGTCAGAGAAAGAGAGAGAGAGAGAGAGATTTGAAGTCTAACCTGCCACTCTATTACCCCCAACTTTCATTTGACCCAGATTAAAAGCCGAATGCATTATTAACCTTTCAAATTTCCAGTGACAAAAAAAAAAATCATTGGCCGTTTAATTTCCGGAAAACAGTTATTCCTTTTTTATATTTTTTTATTTTTATTTTTTTTATGAAAGGACGAAATGCCGGCCTTTAAATTTGCTTTATTTATTTGGAATGTAGATGTCATGGATCCAATTTGGTAAATTTACTATTATTATTATTATTATTATTATTATTATTATTATATAGATGTCATACATACATATATATATATATATATATATATATATATATATATATATATATATATATATATATGTGTATATATGTGTGTATGTGTGTGTATATATGCAGTATAATATATATAAATATATATATATATACACATATACACACCTCCATACGTTTGTGTGTTTATAAACTCAAACTCCTATCAGCTCCTTCAGCCCTTCGTCAGTTCATGCTGCAGTTGGAGGGTGGGGGGCGGTGGGGGGGGTGAAGGGAAAGTTTCTACTCTTTCAATCCGCTATTTATACTAGAAGGTCGCCAAAGGCCTTTTACATCCAGCGACCAAGCTACTAACGCCGAGGCGGCGGCCTCACGATGATTGCGTCATCGACACGGAGCTAAATTTAGCGAGGGTTTTAATTTAGCGACCGGTTTGAGTCGACGTTCAGAGCCGCGGAATCGCTTTACAAAAATGTAAACAAGAGGCGCTCGGTAACGCACCGCTATTCTGGAGACCTGTTATAGAGCGGTGATTAGAGTGATCGCTTACGTGTTTTCCCGTGAGCTGGACCTGACTAAGCCTTAACCAGGTTCTAAAAATAGGAGGTTCGGTGACTAAATGGCGGTATTCGATTTTGGTTGAGTTGAAAAGGGATGATGTTCTAATTGAAGCGGTAAATGCGAACACTGGGTGGAATTATATTAAATGAGTTGTGTTTACATAATGTTTATGTATATATATATATATATATATATATATATATATATATATATATATATATATATAGAGAGAGAGAGAGAGAGAGAGAGAGAGAGAGAGAGAGAGAGAGTATTAAAATATTCCATTATACATAGAGATAGATAGATGGTAGATGTATAGACAAATATATTAAGTAGATAGATAGATGTATAGATAATAGATAGACAGATATATATATATATATATATATATATATATATATATATATATATATATATATATATATATATACAGGAAAGTAATAAGATATTCCATTTACATATAGATAGATAGATGGGTAGATGTGGAGATAGATAGATAGATAGATAGATAAATAGATAGATGTATAGATAATATCGAGACAGATACATACACATATATATATATATATATATATATATATATATATATATATATATATATATATATATATATATATATATATATATACAGGAGAGTATTAAATAGATAGATAGTAGATGTATAGAAGATAGATACATAAATAAATAGACAGATAGACAGATAAATGTACACTCATCAAACAGACAAATACATATAGACATTATACAAAAGACCTCCGCAACAGCCAACCTGAACAGGGAAATTACGACTTCATAATAACAGTTCCGACCACCAGCGTCGATGATGGCCGGAGGGACGAGACCGAGCCGATCACTTCCGATTCATGACCCCGGACAGAGGTGACCGCATCGGAGGTGACCGCATCAATCCATGACGTTTATACATATTCGGACAATGGATAATTCCGCGGTTTTCGAATGGCGGTCTCTATGACACTCGTATTTCAAGTTAGCGTTTATCGCCCGTGGAGCTGTCTCAGTCCCCCCCTCCTCGAGTTTGATGACCCTGTGGGGAGGGGAGGGAGGGGGCATAGGGGTAGGGGTATGGGTAAGGGGATAGGGAAAGTTTTTGTTGACCTCACGTCGATGTAGGTCACGACTGGACTTAGTGGAGGGGGCGTGGGTATGTATGTGTGTATGTATAAGTATATACATATACATATACATATCTGTGTGCGTATATATGTAAGTATGTATATGTAATGTATATATGTATGTATATGTACAGTATAGATATATACATATATATAAACGTATATGGATGACGGTAATCTAAAAGAGTATCGAGATTTCAATTTCCCATCCATGTAAGAATCTGGTCCCGGGGCTGGACGACGGCAAGAATAAACATGAAGTTTATCTCCCCGTGAAAATACCTTCGTTACACACACAGTTAGTATATGATGATGAATTTTATTTTATATATAGTTTATTTAAAATTTTTAGTTGTGGTTCCCAAAAACCCCAAAAAATATATTTAGCCCAAGCTTGAATGACAGCAAAAAAATCTCCTTCATTATTTTGGGAGGGATCAATTTGGCGTTGCAATTATTACGGTCAAATTGTGATTGTTATAATGATTACATTAAGTTCTTTGCAACATCCGTTGACTGATTAGCATTGTTCAGTCTCGACCTGAATTAACCTGATTGTCTTTCTCCATTACCTGCAACATGTCATTGCAATAATAATATCTCCAACAAGATTGTAATAAGTCGGATATAATTGTTATTGCAATAATCAATTACTTCACTCCCAGTGAGTAACATTGTAATAACTTAAGTCTTATCTACATTGCAATAAGTTTAGTCTTATCGACATTGTGATAACTTCAGTCTTATCGGCACTGCAACAACTTCAGCCTTATCGGCATTGCAATAACTTCAGTCTTATCGGCATTGCAATAAATTTAGTCTTAATGACATTGCAATAACTTCAGTCTTATGGTCATTGCCATAACTTCAGTCGTAATGACATTGCAATAACTTCAGTCTTAAGGACATGCAATAACTTCAGTCTTATCGAAATTCCAATAACTTCAGTCTTAATGATATTGCAATAACGCCAGTCTTATCGACATTGCAATAACTTCAGTCTCATGGACATGGCAATAAATTCAGTGTTAATGACACTGCAATAACTTCAGTCTTATTGACATCGCAATAACTTCAGTCTTATCGACATTGCAATAACTTCATTCTTAATGACATTGCACTACATTCAGTCTTAATGATATTGCAATAACTTCAGTCTTAATAACATTGCAATAAGTTCAGTCTTAATTACATTGCAATAACTTCAGTCTTAATGACATTGCAATAAATTCAATCTTAATAACATTTGCAATAACTTCAGTCTTAATAAGATGGAAATAACTTCAGTCTTAATGACATTGCAATAACTTCAGTCTAATCGACATCGCAATAACTTGGGTGAAGTCGAAATCAGCGGTATGGAGGGATCTAATCCGCCTTTAATCAGATAGGATTCGAACGCCCAAATTACGTCTGAGAGGAGATTCAATGCCTTATAGACTTGAATAACGAGAGAGAGAGAGAGAGAGAGAGAGAGAGAGAGAGAGAGAGAGAGAGAGAGAGATATTCTCTTTTGGGGAAGACGAGGAAAAATATGTTCCTTGTATATAATAGAGAAATGTTCCTTTAAATGGAATTGCAAGAGAGAGAGGGGGGGAATCCCTCTTTGTTGAATGGAGAATGAGAGAGAGAGAGAGAGAGAGAGAGAGGATATTCTCTTTTGAGGGAGACAAGAAAAAATATGTCCCTTGTATATAATAGAGAAATGCTCCTTTAAATGGAATTGAGAGAGAGAGAGAGAGAGAGAGAGCGGAATCCCTCTTTGTGGAATGGGAATTAGAGAGAGAGAGAGAGAAAGTTTTGTGGGCAGCTTTTGACATTGTTTTGATATTTGCTATCTTTTATATACCCTGACCGTTCCTTGCTACTGGTAATCAGCCCCCTCTGACCTCCTCCTCCCCAATCCTTTTCTTGCTCTGAATCTATTCCCCCAACCCCTCCCCCACGACCCACCCTTAAGCCGAGGTCCTGTGGAAGTTAATTTGTTTTTCCTTTTCTAAGGGGAACTATACTCATGTTTGAGTTCGTGAAAATGGTGTTTACTCTCTCTCTCTCTCTCTCTCTCTCTCTCTCTCTCTCTCTCTCTCTCTCTCTCTCTCTCTCTTTCTACCTTCGCTGTTTCCATGTTCTTATTTACTTGCGGAAGTAAGTATGACTATTTGCAGTGCATGAAGATCAGTGCGTTTGTGTGTGTGTTTGTGAGTGAGACATTTTGTTATCTGACTCTAATATTAGTCCATCTCTCTCTCTCTCTCTCTCTCTCTCTCTCTCTCTCTCTCTCTCTCTCTTCTTCTTCTCAGCTCATGAAGATCAATCTTTGTGTGTGTGTTTGTGGAGTGAGACATTTTGTTATCTGACTCTAATATTAGTCTCTCTCTCTCTCTCTCTCTCTCTCTCTCTCTCTCTCTCTCTCTCTCTTCTCTCTCTCTCTCTTTTCTTTCTTCTTCTTCTTCTTCTTCTTCTAAAATAATTCCCTTCAAGCGTCTGAAATTAAAACATGCTCTCTCGAAGTTCATGTAATGTCGTCTATAAATTCTCTGGATAATAAAGAATAATTTCCTTTTCTCGTAATATTTTACGAAGGGCCAAACAAGGTTCCCCCTCCCCCTCCCCCTCCACCTCCCCCCCTCTAAACTACATATAGGCTCCAGGAACGCCCTTGAATACAGGCTAATTAATTGTTACGTAACTGTTCCTTCTGAAGCAACGAATGGACACGAATAAAATTAGAGTCTAATTAACTTTTCATCTTGTTGCTGGCCATCAAAGAAACGAGATTGAGTCAACGGTATTTCAGACTGTTGGCTGCCTTCTCTCTCTCTCTCTCTCTCTCTCTCTCTCTCTCTCTCTCTCTCTCTCTATATCTTAATCATTAATCTGCATCATGGAAATAGATAATTTTAATTTTGATTCAAATTCTTCCTGTCTTCAAAAGATTAATCAGACTTCTCTCTCTCTCTCTCTCTCTCTCTCTCTCTCTCTCTCTCTCTCTCTCTCTCTCTCTCTCTCTCTCTCTCTCTCTCTCTTTTCCAGTGTTTTAATAACCCTTCAAATTTTTTTCCATTGTCCACTCTCTGTCCATCTGTATATAATGTTTGAGACATTCCATTGCTTTATCATTATGATTCTCTCTCTCTCTCTCTCTCTCTCTCTCTCTCTCTCTCTCTCTCTCTCTCTCTCTCTCTCTCTCTCTCTCTCTGTCTTTTCCAGTGTTTTAATTACCTTCCTAATTCAAATGTTCGAAACTTTCCATTCCTTTTTTTTATTATGATTCAAAGTCCAAAGTCCGTCTCTCTCTCTCTCTCTCTCTCTCTCTCTCTCTCTCTCTCTCTCTCTCTCTCTCTCTCTCTCTCTCTCTTTTCCAGTGTTTTAATTACTCACCTAATTCAAATATTCGAAACTCTCCATTCCTTTTTTGATTATGATTCAAAGTCGAAAGTCTCTCTCTCTCTCTCTCTCTCTCTCTCTCTCTCTCTCTCTCTCTCTCTCTCTCTCTCTCTCTCTCTCTCTGTCCTCCAGAGAAGAACGGGTTATACCCATTAGCGAGATACGAGATGCGCTGTAAATTGCGTTAGCCGGAAAGAAAGATATGTGCAAAGAAAAATATAAGGAAAAGCAACATTACAAATCTAATTAACTCAGACGGCGCATGCGCGTTCCTCTTTCGCATTGCCTGAGTTCAGACGTTCAGAATCGATATCATGTGTGAAAGGGGTTAAGAAAAAAGGGGGGGGGTTAAAAGACCCCTTTCAGAAAGGGAAAGTTCTGGCTCTCTCTCTCTCTGCTTTCCCTTGGAGGAAAGTAGAGAGAGAAGTTGCTTAGGAGAGAGAGAGAGAGAGAGGGAAGTCTAATCAGTTAGACTGGGCAATGGAAAAGGAATTAGAAGGGTAATTAAAACACTGGAAAAGAGAGAGAGAGAGAGAGAGAGAGAGAGAGAGAGAGAGAGAGAGAGAGAGAGAAGTCTGATTAAGACTTTTGAAGAGAGGAAAAATTTGAATTTCAGTTTCAGAGGACAGTCTGATCGGTTAGACTTTGTTTACGAAAATTTCAGAGAAACGCCTAATTTATTAGACTTTGTTTACGAAAATTTCAGAGAAAAGTCTAATTGGTTAGACTCTGTTTACGAATATTTCAGAGAAAAGTCTAATTGGTTAGACTGTCTGGTTACGAATATTTCAGAGAAAAGTCTAATTGGTTAGACTGTTTACGAATATTTCAGAGAAAAGTCTAATTGGTTAGACTGTCTGTTACGGAGATTTCAGAGAAAAGTCTAATTGGTTAGACTGTCTGTTCTGTCTGTTTACGAAAATTTCTGTGAAAAGTCTAATTGGATAGACTGTCTGTTGAAAATTTCAGAGAAAAGGGTTATTTATTAGACTTTGTCCTTTGATGAAAATTTCAAAGAAAAATCATTCTGCAACATTTTATACAGAAGATTTTTATCATCTAAACATTATTCAAATTCATAAAAATGCCATTCACAAACTATATTTCTCATATCATCTTCATAACCCAAAATTCTATTCAGTTCTTTTTTAGCTCTCTGTAAAAGAAAACTATTGTGCCGGCTTTGTCTGTCCGTCAGCACTTTATCCTGTCCGCATTTTTTCTGTCCGCCCTCAGATCTTAAAAACTACTGAGGCTAGAGGGCTGCAAATTGGTATGTTGATCATCCACCCTCCAATCATCAAACATACCAAATTGCAGCCCTCTAGCCTCAGTAGTTTTTATTTTATTTAAGGTTAAAGTTAGCCACAATCGTGCTTTTGGGAACGCAACAACACAGGCCACCACTGCCGGCTGAGAGTTTCACGGACCACGGCGCATACAGCATTATACCGAGACCACCGAAAGATAGATCTATTTTCGGTGGCCTTAATTATACGCTGTACGGAAAACTCGATTGCGCCGAGGAAACTTCGGAGCATTTTTTACTTGTTTTCTAGAGGTTCTTTCCCAAGTCCAAAATCATGAAAGAAAAAAATACTAAGAAAGTGAGAATGAAATTCGCTGACTCAGCCAAAACAGAATCATCTGGGTCCGGGCTGATGTAAGGATTCTAATCCTCGTGAAGGAGTTTCTCATTTAATCCTACTTTATCCGTTTCTTCTCTTCTTCTCTGTTTATTTTTTTATTTTTCGTTCGTGTTTCTAATATATTTTTGTTGTTTTGTTGTTTCTCTGTTTTTTCATTTTTTTTTCGTTCGTGTTTCTAATATTTTTTTCTTTGTCTTTCTGTGTGTTAATATTTTTTTTTTTTCGTTCGTGTGTTTAATATATTTTCGTTGCGTTTTAGTGTTTCGTTTTTTTTATTTTTCGTTCGTTTTTCTAATATTTTTTCGTTGTGTTTCTATGTTTTAATAGTTTTTTTTTTTATTTTTCGTTCGTGTTTCTAATATATTTTCCGTTGTCTTTCTGTGTTGTGATTCAGTTTTTCTTTATTTTTCGTTCATGTTTCTAATATATTTTTCATTGCCTTTCTGTGTTGTCAATCAGTTTTTCATTATTTTTCGTTCGTGCTTCTGTGTTTTAATTCATTATTTTTCTGGGCAGTAAAACTCCACATTACTCCAGTAACTGAGAAGGCCCCATTTTGACTTTCATAAAAAAAACTGACGAGGGGGGCGGGGGCGAGGATCCCCACTATAACCTGTAATTTCCGCTTGCACCAGACCGCTGAGGTTAGTAGAAAGGTGAAGTGGTACAGTAATAATTGTAAGTGACAGAAATACAAAAAAAAATATTTTTTATATATGTATCTATCCTTTAATATATTTTTTTCTGAATGCAGACCAGAAGGAAGGAGAAAACTCACGGAACTTGGACCAGGTCGTAAAAGATGCTGCCCCAAATTAGCGTAGCGGAAAAGAAAATGACGAGAGGGAGAGAGAGGCGAGGACCTGGTTTAATCATCGATTTTTCCAGTTTCATGCATCCAAACCGCTTGAGGCTAGTAGGAATCTGAAGTGGTACTCTCTCTCTCTTCTAATATGACTCTCCAAGTAGAATACAAAAAAAAAAAAATATCTCTCTCTCTCTCTCTCTCTCTCTCTCTCTATCTCTCTCTCTCTATCTCTCTATAGTCTACAAACTCTCCAAGTAGAATATGGGCTTGCAGTGGCATGTAAAGATCTCTCTCTCTCTCTCTCTCTCTCTCTCTCTCTCTCTCTCTCTCTGCTCTAAAGGGAAATCTACAAACTCTCAAGTAGAATATGGGAGAGTGGCATGTATAGATCTCTCTCTCTCTCTCTCTCTCTCTCTCTCTCTCTCTCTCTCTCTCTCTCTCTCTCTCTCTCTCATAGTCTACAAACTCTCCAAGAGAATATGGGCTTGCAGTGGGGACCTGGTTTACTCTCATCTCTTTTGATGCAGTTTCATGCAAACGCTTGTAAAATTGGGCTTGAGTGGCATGATAGGATCTCTCTCTCTCTCTCTCTCTCTCTCTCTCTCTCTCTCTCTCTCTCTCTCTCTCTCTCTCTCTCTCTCAACGTCCTTTATACCACATTCGTTCCTCCCTATTTTTCCATATTTACACATCTATCTATGTGTACCCCTCTCTCTCTCTCTCTCTCTCTCTCTCTCTCTCTCTCTCTCTCTCTCTCTCTCTCTCTCTCTCTCTCATAGTCTACAAACTCTCCAAGTAGAATATGGGCTTGCAGTGGCATGTATAGATCTCTCTCTCTCTCTCTCTCTCTCTCTCTCTCTCTCTCTCTCTCTCTCATAGTGTACAAACTCTTCAAGGAGAATATGGGCTTGCAGTGGCAATACAGATCCAAGTAGAATATCCAAGTAGGGGCTTGCAGTGGCATATACAGATCTCTCTCTCTCTCTCTCTCTCTCTCTCTCTCTCTCTCTCTCTCTCTCTCTCTCTCAGTGTACAAACTCTTCAAGGAGAGTATGGGCTTGCAGTGGCATATACAGATCTCTCTCTCTCTCTCTCTCTCTCTCTCTCTCTCTCTCTCTCTCTCTCTCTCTCTCTCTCAGCGTCCTTTACACCACATTCGTTCCTCCCTATTTTTCTATATTTCCATATTTATACATCTGTCTATGTGTACTCCTCTCTCTCTCTCTCTCTCTCTCTCTCTCTCTCTCTCTCTCTCTCTCTCTCATAGTCTACAAACTCTCCAAGTAGAATATGGGCTTGCAGTGGCATATATAGATCTCTCTCTCTCTCTCTCTCTCTCTCTCTCTCTCTCTCTCTCTCTCTCTCTCTCTCTCTCTCTCTCTCTCTCTCACATAGTGTAGAAACTCTTCTTGGAGAATATCTCTCTCTCTGTCTCTCATAGTGTAGAAACTCTTCTTGGAGAATCTCTCTCTCTCTCTCTCTCTCTCTCTCTCTCTCTCATAGTGTAGAAACTCTTCTTGGAGAATATCTCTCTCTCTGTCTCTCATAGTGTAGAAACTCTTCTTGGAGAATCTCTCTCTCTCTCTCTCTCTCTCTCTCTCTCTCTCTCTCTCTCTCTCTCTCTCTCTCTCTCTCTCTCTCTCTCTGTTCTCCGAAACCTCGCCTTTTATGGACGTGTTGCAGGGGAAGAACGGCCCCAGCTAATCAATCATACGTTAGATCCATGAATATTGACAGCTGGAGAACCTGGAAATGGGGAGAAATGTCACATCATTGACGGCTCCGATATCGGCCAATAATAATTATCGCTGGTCATTATTTTGAATCTTTACGCTGGCCTGAAAGGATTGGCTCGGGAGATTTAGAGATTAGGTTTTTATTTTTTTAGGTTTTTATTTTTATTTGGGGGCCGCGTGAGTGTTTATGTATCTGGGGTTTTTCTTCGTTTTTGTGAAGTGTAAATAGTCTTCAATTTTTTTGGGGGTCTTCATTTTATTATTGTTTTTTTTTTGGAAGATATGTTTATTTTATTGAATATGTCTTGTTTGCTTTATATATATATATATATATATATATATATATATATATATATATATATATATATATATATATATATATATATATATATATATGTATATGTATATATATATATATATATATATATGTATATATATTTAGATATATACATATATATATGTATATATATATTATAGTTATATATGTATGTTTATATATTTATATAATATATAAATATATAAACATACATGAGTAATTGATATGTATATATTATATACATATCAATTACTCATGTATTTTCCTGTTTTTGTAAAGGGAGCACATAATAATAAAAATAATAATAGTAAAAATAAAAAGAATATATATTTTCCAGGATTACAACTTGCCCATCTTCGATATTGTCGAGAGCGTTCAAAAAAATAAAAACTCAGGAAAATAATAATTAAAAAGAATAAAAACCATTCTAGTATGGCGGAATCGACAGCTATTTATAAATGTGGAAGGTCGTGACAACTCATTATGGCTCTCCTATTTAGGGAAACTGAAAAATTATTTTATTTTACGCTTCGTGGCGATAAAGCTGACCTCGCCGTCGAGGGCCTTGAATTAGTGAATTCGTGTTTGTGTGTGTATGTGTGTGTAGGTGTGTGTATGGGCCGAGAGAATGCAATATTGTGCTCTTTAATGAGAAATTTCATCGGAATGCACACTAATTGAGATATTATGTGTGTGTGTGTATTTTTGTAGGTATGTGTGTATAGACCGAGAGAACGCAGTATTGTGCTTTTTTAAAGAGAAATTTCACCGTAATGTACACTTAATGTGATATTGTGTGTGTATGTGTGTTTGAGAGAGTGTGTGTGTGTGTGTGTATTTGTGTAGGTGTTTGTATGGGCCAAGAGAATGCGAAAATTGTGCTTTTTAATGAGAAATTTCATCGGAATGTGTACTATTTGTGATATTGTGTTTGTGTGTGTGTAATAGAGCGTAAATAAATTGCACTAAAAGCATTAATGAATAATTCAGCCTTATCGTGTGTGCCTGATTGTCACTGTGTAATTGTGCAACTGAGGTGGTCCTCGTCAATGCCAGCAAGTGACTAAATCTTGGATGAGATCGGAATGGGATACAGGACCTTATTGGCTGTTGGGGTGAGAGGGAGGGTTGGAGATACGGTTAGCTCTGCCTTGGCGGAGGTTTGCGTTCTCCGACCATTTTTTTTTTTCAAGTTTGTATGGGAAAATTTACATTATATGTTGTCATTGTGAATGGAAACTTGAGCCTGTGTTTATGAGATAAAGAAAAAGAGTTAAGGAACACAAAAGCAGGTAGAGATTTCTGAAGATGATTAATGATTTGTACAGAGTAAATGCGGGAGCTGGTGTCCTCTCGGGTGTTACGAAGCTGCGTGAGATTTTATGATAAATTTGGCACTAGTACGTTTTCAGTTCTTCCCACCCCGTCGGCCTATGCTATTAAAAACAAAGTAAAAAATTCTTCGAAGCTTCTCTGGCGCAATCGAGTTTTCTGTACAGCGTATAATGCTGTATGAAACTCTCAGCCACGGCCCATGAAACTTTCAGCCAGCCACGGCCCGGTGGCGTGTGTTGTTGGCACCTATAGCTGTGTCAGACGCAAGATCATGGCTAATTTTAACCTTAAATAAAATAAAAACTACTGAGGCTAGAGGGCTGCAACTTGGTATGTTTGATCCCTGGAGAGTGGATGATCACCATACAAATTTGCAGCCCTCTAGCCTCAGTAGCTCTTAAGATCTGAGGGCGGACGGACAGACAAATAGCCATCTCAATAGCATTCTTTTACAGCCTACTAAAAAGGGTAGATCCTATCCATCAATCATCCATCCTTCCCGTGGAATAATCAATTTCCTTCCCCGTCTAACTTTCCACTCGCTGAAAAATAGGATAGAGGAAGAAAATAAAAATGGAAAGAAAATAAAAAAAAGGGCTAAAAAGTCTTTCCCCTTTTCTAGGGGGGGGGAGACACAATCGATTGACAACGCCTGACTGTAGACATCGGGGAGGGAGAGCGCATGCGCCTCGGCTAATAAGATTTATTATGGTTATAGCAATCGCCTTCCCCTTCTTCTTCTTCTTCTTTTCTTCTTCTTCTTTTTCTTCTTCTTCTTCTTCTTCTTCTCCTCCTCCTACTTCTCTTCTTCTTCTTCTTCTTCTGCCTCTGGTTCTCTTCCTCCTCCTCCTCCTCCTTCTTCTCCTCCTCTTCTTCTTCTTCTTCTTCTTCTTCTTCTGCTTCTTCTTCTTCTTGTTCTCCTCCTCCTCCTACTTCTTCTTCTTCCTGTTCTCTTCCTCCTCCTTCTTCTTCTTCTTCTTCTTCTTCTTCTTCTTCTTCTTCTTCTTCTTCTTCTTCTTCTTCCGCCTCCACCTCCTCCTCCTCCTCCTCCTCCTCCTTCTTCCTCCCTCCTCCTCCTCCTCCTCCTCCTCCTCCTCCTTCTCCGAGATAAGCCGATTTATGGTTTATTTACCTCTTTTTCTCCCGACGGGAATCACTCATTATACTTGAGGTACTGAGAGTGACTCGCCGCTCAAAATGATATATTGAGAGAGAGAGAGAGAGAGAGAGAGAGAGAGAGAGAGAGATGGAGAAACTTACCTAAAGACAGAACAAAGATAGAGAAACCTAAACAGAGAGAGAGAGATACTTGCTTTATGAGAGGGAGAGAGAAAACTTACTTAAAAAAGAGAAACTTAGAGAGAGAGAGAGAGAGAGAGAGAGAGAGAAAGAGAGAGATAGAGAAAGGGACGTGCATAAAGAGAGAGAGAGAGGGGGAGAGTATGTCCTAAAGACAGAGAACAAAGAGAGAGAGAAAGTTAGAGACAAAGAGACTTGATTAAAGAGGAAGAGAGAGAGAGAGAAAAGAAACTTGCTTAAAAAGAGACGGAAAGAGAAAGAGAGAAACTTAGAGAGAGAGAGGGAGAGACTAACTCCTTTCATGTAAGCAGAATCATTGAACTGTTAGCATCTTGCACGAGAAAGGACTTCCCCTTCCCCGTTCCCTCCCTCCCCCCTCCCCCTCCCCGAGCACAGCACCCAAGCCCTCAGCATCCCCAACCTCTCATCCTAGGGTTTCTTGGTGACATCCTACCTGCCCTGGCTTGAAGGAACGTTGCGTCCGAGTGTTCATTTGAATATATTTTATGCTCAGTTTCAATATATCTTTTGAAGGTTATGCTTGGAGGAAATGAAATTACTTTTAATTTTAATTTAATTTAATTATTTTGGTGCAGTTTTACTCTGCTTTGCTAATTTAGAAGTCATTAAATTAATATATATATATATGTATATGTATATGTATATATATACCATTTAATTACAATTTCGAGAATTAAAATACAAGTTAATTTTAAAATTACAACAATAATTAAACAGATATAAATAAATAGCAAAGGATATAAAAATGGAAAAAACATAATGAAATAAGATGATAATAAAACCAAAAATATATATTTATATACAGTATATATATATATATATATATGTGTGTGTATATAATACATTTATATACATATATATATATATATATATATATATATATATATATATATATATATATATATATATAGATAGATAGATAGATAGATAGATAGATTTATATTTACATATATATATCTCTGAGCCACGTTCCGGCTCCCCGATCCAAATCTTGCAACGCCAGTTGGGTCGATGAATCAATTAATCCTGGGGGTCTAAACCGCACGAATCTCCGTGAATTTTGAAGAGGCAGGAGCGTGTCCGCCCTCGGAGAAACCGGACGTTTTTCTTCCCGGCTCAATATTTTGTAGCTGAATTGTACTTTGAGTTCTTTATTTTTTATGTCTGTTTTTATCCCTCAGTTATTCACCTCTTATTTTGTTGGGCATTTTATACGGTTAACATGGGACGATAACTGGTGACTGAGAGAGAGAGAGAGAGAGAGAGAGAGAGAGAGAGAGAGAGAGAGAGACTGACTGACTGAATATTGTACGCTAGCACTACATAAAACACTGGTCATCGAAGCCAAATAGAGTTTATGTATTTAAAGTCAGAGAGAGAGAGAGAGAGAGAGAGAGAGAGAGAGAGAGAGAGAGAGAGAGACCGACTGACTGAATATTGTAAGCTAGCACTACATAAAACACTGGTCATCGAAGCCAAATAGAGTTTATGTATTTAAAGTCCGAGAGAGAGAGAGCGAGAGAGAGACTGACTGACTGAATATTGTAAGCTAGCACTACATAAAACACTGGTCATCAAGCCAAATAGAGTTTATGTATTTAAAGTCAGAGAGAGAGAGAGAGAGAGAGAGAGAGAGAGAGAGAGAGAGACTGACTGACTGAATATTGTAAGCTAGCTCTACATAAAACACTGGTCTTCGAAGCCAAATAGAGTTTATGTATTTAAAGTGAGAGAGAGAGAGAGAGAGAGAGAGAGAGAGAGAGAGAGAGAGAGAGAGAGAGAGTTTCAAACTACCTCTGAAAAATTAGCAAATGGAAAATAAAAAAAGAAAAGTTTACATAACCTTAGGAATTACATCATGATTAGGAGCTAAACAACCTACGTTGTTTCTTACAGCTTGATAATGTTCTTCCAATTTTGGCGTTGTTCTGCTGGCCCCCGGGTGGTAAGGTGGCATCGGAGGGTGGGGAGGGCGCTAGCTTATATTTTATTCAAGCTTTTATGTGGGTATAACTGAATCACGAAAATATAGACCGTGATGAATATATAAGTAAAGACAAAATCCACCAAGGAAAGAGAAACAATGGAGTGCTGCAAGGCCTTTCGACTTATAGCCCTTTACTTAGCAATATATGCATATAAATTTTATATACATACATATATACTTATGTTTGTATATACATGTGTGTGCGTGTGTTTGTCTGTCAGTCAATGAGCATGTTTTCTGTGTATAGTAAATCATATAAATACAGGGCTTTTTCCTTTTTTTTTCCTTAACTAGATCCAACTGACGCTCGATCTTTCCCCGTCATTTGTGATCTGAGCCTTTCAAGGAGGGGGTGTGGGAGAGGAAGAAGGTGGGTGGAGAACGGGAGGAGTGGGCTCCAGATAATTTGGGTGGAATTAAAACTCCATATTTCAGGGCGGGAAACTTTTGCGCTGCTGACAAAGTGCTTTTCAGAAGCACCGCGACAGTTGAGTTCAACTTCCCCAGCGGGGAGACGCCTTAATAACTGACAGCCATTAATCACTCCTTGCAAAGGACTTAGGAAATGAGACAAAATAAAAAAAAGTATTGATGGGAAATTTCCAATCTCAGGTTTCCTCCCCCCCAAAAAAAATTTGGTTGAGAGGAACTCATTGCGAAAGATTCAACAGGCAAGAATTTCTGAGGATGATAAAAGAGTCGAAGCTCTTCCAGAGGAATGGAAACCCTTCCAGAGGAACTGGAACTTTTCCATAGGAATGGAAACCCTTCCAGAGGAATTGGAACTTTTCCACCCTTCCAGAGGAATCGAAACCCTTCCAGAGGAATCGAAACCCTTCCAGGGGGATCGAAAGCTTTCCAGGGGAATCGAATGCCTTCCAGAGGAATGGAAACCCTTCCAGAGGAATTGGAACTTTTCTATAGGAATGAAAACCCTTCCAGGGGAATCGAAATCCTTCCAGGGGAATTGGAAGCCTTCCAGGGGAATCGAAATCCTTCCATGGGAATCGAAACCCTTCCAAGGGTAGCGAAACCCTTCCATAAGAATGGAAAGTTTTCCAGTGGAATCGAAACCTTTCCAGAGGAATCGAAATCCTTCCAGACGATTGGAAACCTTTCCAGAGGAATGGAAATCCTTCCAGGGGAACCGAAACCCTTCCAGAGGAATCGAAACCGTGGATTTTCGATCGATAGGACGTCTGGAAAAGGGGACATCCCCAGGTGAAATTCTCCAATTCTCAAATAATTCTCAAAATCTGGGAGTTTTAGGGACCATTCCCATCCGACCTGACGTCACAGAACTTAACATCATAAAGGATCAATTCTCGCTAAATCTGAGCAACGCCAGATCAAATATTCCTCAATTACTGGACAGTTTTCCCAATCCGCAATTGCTAAGCATTTTTTATAAATATCTAGGAAAAGCTCCTTCCAGTAGCCTGCTTGTTCTAGCTGTGGCCTCTCCTGCTTTCCTTCTGCTTTCCCCCTGCTCAGGGCCTTCCTTCCTTCTTTCCTGCCTGCTTGACCTTTCGCTGCCGGCGTCCTGCTTCTGCTGCCTGCCTAGCCTGCCTGCCTTCCTGCCTGCCACTCTGCTTCCGCTGGGTTCAAGTTAATTAATCTTACCCATAAATACATCAAGTGTCAGGCCATTTTAAAGGATCGGGTTTGGGAAGTGGGGGAAGTAGACCCCTCCCCTTCCTCCTATGTCCTTCCCCCTCCCTCCCTCCCTCCCTCCCAACTTCGGCCTCATGACAGGTGATATATGATTGACCTCAGAGCACCGAAGCCAATATTCGGGATTAAATTGTCGTCTTTAAAGCTAAACGCCGATATATGCCCCCCCTTGCCCGAGTTATTTTTGCCGCTGGGGGGGGGGAGGGAGGGGGGGGTGCCTTTAGAGAGGGTATAGAGAGGGGTGGCGGATGGGAGGTCAGTGGTTTTGGGAGGTTTTATTTGCAGCCTTTGAAGGAGAGCGTTTAGTGAAAGTTATATATTTATTTTGTATGGTTTTAGTATTTTGATTTAGATTTTTTTTTTTAAAGTGGATTTTGGTTTCCCCGTTTTTTTGGGGAAGTTTTTTATTTTGGTTTTGGTTTTTCCCATACTGATTTTTAATGTTTTTTGTGGCTTTTATTTTTAATTTAGAGTTTTCCCATACTGAGTATTTATTTGTTTGTGGTTTTTATTTTCAATTTTCAGTTTTCCCATACCGAATTTTAATGGGTTTTTTGGTATTTATTCTTTAATCTGGGTTATCCCATACTAAATTAATGTTTTTTTTTTTTCATAGAGGGATTTTTACTTCAATGGCTTCTATTTTATTGTGGCTTTTCCGTTTTGGGGTTTAATTTTTCTAAATAATTTCCCCCTCCCTGGTTTTAATTCCTTTGGGATTTGGCATTTTAATGGTCCAGGTTGAAACTTTTGGCCCCCGATTTTGTTTGACTGGTTCCTTTTTTATTTTGTTTCATATTTTTGCTTCATTTTACTTCCCTGTTTTTCGGAATTTGACTTTCATGAATTTCATTTTATTTTTGTAATTTTTTATGTAATTTATTTTTATGTTTTTTATGTCTGATAAAAATTACATTTTGCCGGATTATTTTGCGTCAGATTTACAAACCTGCTGATGATTTATTTTATATTTTATTTCATGCTTGAGAAAAGCACTGTTCACTAAGGCCACTCCTTAATTCAAGGCAGTTACTTGCTTTATATATATATATATATATATATATATATATATATATATATATATATATATATATATATATATATATATATATATATATATATATATTTATACATAGATATATATTTATATATATTAATATATATATACTGTATATATACATATATATGTATATATTTATATATATAATTATATGTATTTATACATACATAATATATTATATATATATATATATATATATATATATATATATACATGGAGAGAGAGACAGACAGACAGACAGAGAGAAAGAGAGACAGAATACGCAGCACTCACAGCACTGCCCTTCCACTCGTCATGAACAGCGGAATAACGCAGCACGCACAGCCCACATCGATATGTGGGGCGTTCGGAACGGCGTAATCACAGACAGACATTCAGACAGAGAGCACTTTGAGTGAACGCATTCCTGGAACCCCAGAGTTGGGTTTTTAACATCAACAAATCAGAATTATTATTACTGTGGCCCATTACTCCCTGCTCTTTGATATGTTAAAAATACGGCCAACGATTCCTGACGTCATTCTCCTCTCTCTCTCTCTCTCTCTCTCTCTCTCTCTCTCTCTCTCTCTCTCTTTTCTTTTTTTTTTTTTAAAGAGCACAGTCCGCTTGCGTGTTGCTTTCACGTGGAAATTGTCCCACTGTTACCGGGCGAGGTTATCTCTCTCTCTCTCTCTCTCTCTCTCTCTCTCTCTCTCTCTCTCTCTCTCTTGTGATGCAGTTATAGTAGTCATAAATCAATCAGTTTATATTTATATATATATATATATATATATATATATATATATATATATATATATATATATATATATATATATATATATATATATATATATATGTATATGTATATATATACACATATATATATATATATATATACATACATAAATATCTATTCTTTATTATCTTGCGGTGGGTGCTTAGCTCCAATTATTTTTTTCTCTAATACCTTTTTGATTAATATAATATTATCAGTGTCTTCCCTTATATACTTCATTTTGTTCCATATTTTTGCACTCAATTCTGTGCAGCCGAATAATAATAATAATAATAATAATAATAATAATAATAATAATAATAATAATAATAATAATAATAAGGACAATTTAAATATTCAGAGAGTAGGAAAACTTTCTTTTTTATCTTTCTAATTTTCTCTGATTCACTTTCGCCATTAGCTTTACATTGCCAGTCCCGTCGGCCTTCCCTTAAAACACTGAATGAAAATGATTTTTTTCAAACCCGTAATGCAAATAAATTGGACAAGCTTAAAATTTTAATTTTTATTTAATCTTAATTTTTAATAATTTGATTGCCCGTTACGTCGGCCTCTGCTCGATTTTTTTTTTTTTTACCAAAAATGGAAGAAGACCCGAGAATCAGTTCCAGTTTTCTGAACGGGGAGAGAGAGAGAGAGAGAGAGAGAGAGAGAGAGAGAGAGAGATTCTGGAATGGGGAAAGTCCTTTCTTCCCTCTTTCCCTTCACCAAGAAAAAGAGGAGGGAAAGAGAGATAGAGAAAAAGAGGAGAGAGAGAGAGAGAGAGAGAGATTTTAGCAAACTGTCGCTAAAACTTTTAATGACCTCAGAAAATTCTTTTGCTCTTATATTTGGGTCTTGCTCAAATCTCTCTCTCTCTCTCTCTCTCTCTCTCTCTCTCTCTCTCTCTCTCTCTCTCTCTCTCTCTCAAGCGAATACATATTAAGGATTAGCAAGCTTAATAAGCATTCACTTTCACATAAAATTGACTAAGAAGTAACAGTAATAATAGAAAGTATCCTATTTCACGTGAGAGTTAATAAAAAGTAACAGAAATAAGAGAAAGTATCCTATTTTCACGTAAAGAAATTACGGTAACAGTAACAATAGGAAGTATCCTATTTTCACGTAACAGTTAGTAAAAAGTAACAGTAATTGTAGAACTTAGCCTATTTTCACGTAAAAGTTACTAAAAAGTAACAGTAATAATAGAAAATATCCTATTTTCACGTGAAAGTTACTGAAAAGTAACAGTAATTATAGAAAGCATTCTATTTTCACGTGAAAGTTAATGAATATTAACAGTAATTTTAGAAAGTATCCTATTTTCACGCAAGTGACTAAAAAGTAACAATCCTATTTTCACGTAAAATTGACTAAAAAGTAACAGTAACAATAGAAAGTGTCCTATTTTCACGTAAAAATGACTAAAAAGTAACAGAACTTATAGAAAGTATCCTATTTTCACGTAAAGGTGACTAAAAAGTGACAATCCTATTTTCACGTAAAATTAACCTAAGAAGTAACAGTAGTAATAGAAAGTGTCCCATTTTCACGTAAAAGATCCTAAAAAGTAACAGTAATAATAGAAAGTAACCTATTTTCACGTAAAGGTGACTGAAAAAAACACTTTCCACGTAAAATGTCTTGAAAAATAACGGCCTTCAGGCAATTGAAAGAGAAGAATGATGTTAAAAGTGAAGAATAACACCTTGTAGACACTTTGCACAGAAAGTTAGAGACAAAAAAGAGAAAGTTCAGAAAGAAAGAAAGAAAGAAGGGACTTTCTCCTTCCTCCAAGCTGAGAAAGAAAGAAAGAAAGGCGACCCTCCCTTTCTCCAGTTGACTCCTGGGACTCAGAGATAAGCCAAGAGAACACACCTGGCCCTTGGCGTGGCCTCTTTTTTGGGGGTGTGGGTGTGTGGGTGTGGGTGTGGGTGTTGGTGGGGGAGGTTGGGGAGTGGTTGGTGATGATCAGGCGAAAAGAGAAGGCGAATCAGAGAGCTCAGTTCGTTAAGAAAATTCGTTTACGAATCGGCTGACAATCACGACTTTGTAACGTTCGTGCCTTCTTCGTTAGGTACGACTGCTGACGCTGGGTGGTGCTGTCTGTGCGTTTGTGCCTGTGCGTTTGTTTGTGCCTATATTTTTTTATAATTCTTGTTATTGTGTTCAGTAACAGAGGTTATAATCAACAGGCAAAGCCTGTTCATATGGAACAAGCCCACCACTGACTTGAAATTCAAGCTTCCAAAGAATATGGTGAATTATTATTATTATTATTATTATTATTATTATTATTATTATTATTATTATTATTATTATTATTCAGAAGATGAACCCTATTCATATGGAACAAGCATTATTATTATTATTATACTATTATTATTATTATTATTATTATTATTATTATTATTATTATTATTCAGAAGATGAACCCTATTCAAAAGGAACAAGCATTATTATTATTAATATTATATTATTATTATTATTATTATTATTATTATTATTATTATTATTATTATTATTATTCTGAATATGATAAACCCTATTCATATGGAACAAGCCCACCACAGGGGCCACTGCCTTGAAATTCAAGCTTCCAAAGAATATTATGGTGTTCATGAGAAAGAAGTAACAGAAGAGAACACTTATTAAAAATGAAAAAAAAAAAAATAAACAGATTAATAAATAAACAAATAAAAAATTTAAGTAAATTATTAAAATACAAGGAGAATTGTATTAGGGTAGCAATGCGTCGCATCTTCGCTTGAACTTTTGAAGCCCCAATCCCATCACCGTTGATTCTGACCACGAAAAAAGACGCGCCTCAGCGCGCGCAAAAGCGTCATATTTTCATACGCCCAGCTTCGCCATTTACATTCAAATCCACTTTCAATTTTCCCTCGTGAAATGTCGTGGCGCCCACAAAGCTCCTTAACCAAATGAATCCGCGGTAGGGGTGACTCTATTCCCGTCACCCCGGCTTATCCGGGAATCGGGAATGCTCTCGCGAGTTATCGGGAATACTCATTTGTTATTTACGCATTGGGGAAATTGATCTGTGTTCTGTTGTTATTGGAGGCTGTTGTGACAATGGTACCCCGTTTGTTAGTGGTTTTGTTCTACTGTTTTTATATAAAAATTCTGTTCCTATTTAATTTTCATGACATTTTCTCACTATTATTATTATTATTATTATTAATATTATTATTATATTTGCAAAAAGTCATAGAGCTAGTTAGGGAACCCATATCATTATTATTAATATTTATTATTATTATTATTATTATTATTATTATTATTATTATTATTATTATTATTATTCAAAATATGCAAAACAGTTATAGAACTACCTTCGAAAACCCATATTATTATTATTATTATTATTATTATTATTATTATTATTATTATTATTATTATTATTATTCATAAAAAATTCATAAAAATAAAAAAAATTACTTAGACATCCCACCGGCAAAAAAAAAATAATTGACCTTCATTGCGGGAACATTAAAAATAAAACTTACTTTCTGTAATAGTTTTTGGAATAAGTTTGAAACACTTGCAAAACGTGATTATATTTATTTAAGTTTTGTTATGATTTTCTCACATGTACGTTTGATAATTACGAGTTTTATTCAAGATTTGCAATACAGTTTTTTAAATTAAAAAATTAATATTGACGTGGAGTTTTTTTTTTCCAGATTTAGGAATGGTTTCAAATGCTCTTAGGAAAACAGAGGTTTTTGTTTTTCAAAGATCTTTTCATTCTGACAAGGAAATTACGTTGTTCATGCTTAAAAAAAGTCTGATTTAGATGTAAGTTTTTTGTAATCAGTTTCACAAATATAATTTTGAAAATTCATGGTTCACAAAAATGTTATTTTGTTGTATCATTTTTTAAATGAATTTCGTGCATAGAACTTTGAAAATTCCGAGTTTTTTTTTTTAATGAGCTGACGAATTAGGGTCCTCCCCATCCCCCCACCCCACCCCAACTTTTTTATTCTTATTTTCAGTCTTTAAGCCACAAATTAGGACGTAGATTTTATTTTTTTAACCTTTTTTTAATTTTCAAAATAAATTTCATCTCTATAACTTTGGAAATTCCAAGTAACTTTGAAAATTTCGAGTTTTTTTCTAAAGAGCTGCCGAATTAGGGTCCTCTCCACCTCCCCCCACCCCCCCTCTATTTTTTTAAATATCATTTTCAGTCTTTTAGTCACAAATTAGCACGTAATTTTTTAAACTGACTTTTGTAGTTTTTAAAATGAATTTCATCTCTGTAACTCTGAAAATTCGTAGTTTTTTTTTCTAATGAGCTGCCAAATTAGGGTCTTCTCCTTCCCCCACCCCACAACCCCTCAGTTTTTTTTAAATTCTCATTTTCAGTCTTTTATCCAGAAATTAGGACGCCATTTTTCCCCCCCAATTTTTTTTAATGGCGTTCCCTCTTATTCACTTATGCCGGAGTAATCAGGTATCCAGAACCATCACCATGATTAAATTCGGTCTTGTGTCGTTCCAACTAGCCAAGGTCAGCTGTTGTGTGGTGCCCGGGAGACAGGGCCAGTGGTCTGTGAACACAGGAATGCAGAATTATTACCCTTGTGGTCTTTTGCGTTATTTTGCTTGCAGAGTGAGAGTCTCTGTGACGTCATTGTGGTATGTTTGGTATCTGTTTCCTATGTATATATATATATATATATATATATATATATATATATATATATATATATATATATATATATATATATATATATATATATATATATATATATATATATATATTATATACATATATTTATATATATGTATATATATATTTATTTATTTATATATGTATTCACAAATATATTATGCATATAATATGTATATATAGATATATGTACATTTATTATATATGTAAATATGAATATATATATGTACATATATATATTTCTTATTACATAACCTGGGCCAACGCCTATAGCTATTGTTTTATTGGTAATACTTTCTCTCTCTCTCTCTCTCTCTCTCTCTCTCTCTCTCTCTCTCTCTGCACGCGCGCTGCGTCCATTACAATCCCTAGGGATGTCCCCGCCGCCCGCTTGTGTGTGTGTGTGTGTGTGCGTTTGCGTGTTTGCAAGCGGGAAATACCAGGGAGTGGAAAAAAGGACCGGCTTATCTCTGCACTTTGTGCCCCCTTTGGGAGATAGTAAACATGATGATAACGGCGTTAAGGGAGGAAGGAAGGAAAATGTAGGAGGGGAGAGAGAGGGAGAGAGGAAGAAGGGAGGGAGGGAGGGCCTAGGAATACCTAGGGGTGGGGGGGAGGGGGGAGTGCGCCGAGAAAGATGCGGCCAGAGCTGAATTTCGGATGACGTGTTAAGTTGTTGCAATTATGTCTCTCTCTCTCTCTCTCTCTCTCTCTCTCTCATGATTTCCCATGGTATTGGAAGTATTCTCTCTCTCTCTCTCTCTCTCTCTCTCTCTCTCTCTCTCTCTCTCTCTCTCTCATGATTTCCCATAGTATTGAAAGTATTCTCTCTCTCTCTCTCTCTCTCTCTCTCTCTCTCTCTCTCTCTCTCTCTTTCCCATAGTATTGAAAGTATTCTCTCTCTCTCTCTCTCTCTCTCTCTCTCTCTCTCTCTCTCTCTCTCTCTTACGATTTCCCATAGTATTGAAATTCTCTCTCTCTCTCTCTCTCTCTCTCTCTCTCTCTCTCTCTCTCTCTCTCTCTCTCTCTCTTCTCTTCCCATAGTATTGAATATTCTCTCTCTCTCTCTCTCTCTCTCTCTCTCTCTCTCTCT
>NC_089791.1:31798387-31800887 GCF_040412425.1 Macrobrachium rosenbergii | reverse complement strand
TTGGTATTCAGAAAAAATTCCTCTGCGGTATTCAGAAAAAAATTCTCTTTGGTATTAAGAAAAAAAATTCCTCTTTGGTGTTCAGAAAAAAAATTCGGTATCCAGGAAAAAAAAATCCTCTTTGGTATTCAGAAAAAATTTCTCTTTGGTATTCAGAAAAAAAATTCCTCTGTGGTATTCAGAAAAAAACTCTCTTTGGTATTCTGAAAAAATTTTTCTTTGTTATTCAGAAAAAAAATTCGATATTCACAAAAAATTCTTATTGGTATTAAAAAAATTCTCTTTGGTATTCACAAAAAATATCTGGTATTCGCATGAAAAATTCTCTTCGCTAGTCACAAAAAATATAAAAAAAAAATTTCTCTGTGGCCTTCACAAAAAAAAAAAAACACGACGAATGAGTCTTTAATCTTGTGGCTGACGGAACCAGACAGGCGAATAATAGGATGTGACGTCATTATTCATAGATCTATGTGGCTTCATCTACAGGGTTTGCGTCCTTCTTTGTCTATGTATGTGTGTGTGTGTGTGTGTATGTGATTTTGTGAGCGTTAGGGAGCGTTTGTGATCTAGAAACTGCTATATTTCTGCTTCTGTATTTGTGTATGGGCATATTTGCATGTTTATTTCATGCACGTACAGGAAACAGTGTCATGAACATGTCACATACATGTCATAAACTCGCGTCGGAAACTCATCTCATACATGTAACCAACAGATTGAAAACAAGTTAACAACTGTAAGCTGGGAACGAATCTTTGGCAAATTTTGGGTAATCGTATCTACCAACAAGTCGTTAACTTGTATCGAATAAGTTTATGATGTGTGCGTGCTATATGTTTTCAACATGTTTATGACATATTTATGTCATGCCATAGACATGTCTGAAACATGAGAACGAATTTTAGGCAAATGCTTAATGATTGTATGAAGCACTGGTTAGAGACTACAAACAAGTCGTTAACGTGTATCCAACATGTTTATGACGTGTGTGCTGTATGTTTCCAACATGTTTGTGATGTATTTACTATATGTTTCTAATATGTTCAAGATGTGTGTGCTATATGTTTCCAACATGTTTATGAAGCATTTACTATATGTTTCTAATATGTTCATGATGTGTGTGTGTGCTACATGTATCCAACATGTTTATGATGTGTAATATATGTTTCCGACATGTTTATTACATGTTTTCTATGTTTTCAACATGTTTATAACATGTGTAAGATATGTTTATGACATACAAACACCCTCCTACGCAAACGCAGAAACAGAAATACAAGATCCTCGATCACAAACGCTAGTGGACGCGTGCAAAACAAAAAAAAACATTTGTGATTCCTTACCATACACATGAATGTTTGCGCTTGTTGTCGAGTGTTTGTACGCGTGTGTGCTGCGCGTTCGCGCGTACCCACGAGAAGGCATTTGCAGTCCCTGGTCCTATTTATTTTGGATAAGTTTTGACAAACACGAGAGAGGTTTTCGGTTCAATCTTGGGAGGAGACTTTTGAATGGGGACAAAAACTTCCCTCCCTCCCTCGCCAATGTTTATTTGATAATTCCTGCGGAAATGCGTAAGAATTCGCTACGCAAGATGCGCGAGCGCGTTTCTCTCTCTCTCTCTCTCTCTCTCTCTCTCTCTCTCTCTCTCTCTCTCTCTCTCTCTCTCTCTCTGCCAAATTGTTGGAGATGTAGTAGATGAAGGAATCAGTGATTATTTTCCATTTGTTTGTTTGATCTTGTGTCTATTTTTGCTTGCTCGTCTTAAATCCCATTTTGTCAGCTTCGTGCTATTATTATTATTATTACTATTACTATTATTATTATTATTATTATTATTATTATTATTATTATTATTATTATTATTATTATTATTATTATTATTAGATATAACCCTAATTAATTTTATCAGATTTGTTTTATTATTATTATTATTATTATTATTATTATTATTATTATTATTATTATTATTAGATATAACCCTAAGTCATCTTATCAGTCTTTTGTTTTATTATTATTATTATTATTATTGTTGTTGTTGTTAAATATAACCCTAAGTCATTTTATCAGTTTTTTGTTTTATTATTATTATTATTATTATTTATTTTGTCCATTATTTATTATAATAATAATGATATTATTATTATTATTATTATTATTATTATTATTATTATTATTATTATTATTTAAACTGAATATTCAATTCACTTGTAAATATTTACAAAAGCTGAATCACCAAACATCGTCAATGATTTACAATTTACAACACTTTCAGGAGTACTTTACAATATCTGAACTAAGCATTTAATATGTTTCTAAATATTTATATATATTTGTTGATATTTGCACCAATTAACTAAATTTAACGAGGGAAAACCAATCCATCTTTTCAGCTTTCAACAGAAAACAATTGACAAACAGCTCTCACGTCAAACAATTTTATTGTCAGATTGTAAACAGCTTAAACAATTTACAAAATCAACATGTATAAATCCTT
>NC_089791.1:31755887-31793387 GCF_040412425.1 Macrobrachium rosenbergii | reverse complement strand
ATTATTATTATTATTATTATTATTATTATATAGATCAGTGTTTTCTTCAATGACAGACATAGCATATTTCTTGATTATATACACTATTCTTAACATAATACCATCAACGAATTAGTTACAGCATCAACATTACAAATACTAATTACAGTTATTGTTGTCAACATTTATACGCTTTAATTCACCATCACAAAACATAAATTACAAAAAATACAAAATTTCTAAAACACTATTAGTGCAGGAACCAGTTTCACCTTTTGCCTAGAGCTGTGAACATTAAAAATACCAATTACAATTATTATTGTACCATTTATAGGATGTAATTCATCATTACAAAACATAAATTACAAAAAATACAACATTTTAATATATTATTAGTGCAGGAACCAGTTTCACCTTTTGCCTAGAGCCTTGAACATTAAAAACACCAATTACAATTATTATTTTACCATTTATACGCTGTCATTCACCATTACAAAACATAAAGTACAAAAAAATACAAAATATTAATATATTATTAGTGCAGGAACCAGCTTCAACACAAATTACAAGAAAAATACGACATTTTAATATATAATTAGCGCAGGACCCACTACCAGTTTTTGCCAAGAGCCTTGGAGTGTCTTCTTTGTTAATGGCAGATGTCATACGTAGAGAATACCTCATTATGCTGGCCTTCAAAAGCGACATAAATCATATATTCTGACGTTTGCAAATATGAATGCACTCTAAAATTGAACCATGGCCCGTTTCGTCTGGTATTTTTGATATGCAGGGAACGACTTCTGAGAATGTCTCCGCAGAGACGAAACCGGTCGGGAGGATATTGAGAGGTGCATTTTTCTGTCGCATTTTCACTTATGTTTGTGTTTGTTTTTGTTTGTGGTGGGTGTGTATGTGTGTGTGTGTGTGTATGTGTTAACAATTTGCAAATGAAAACGAAGGCATTATTGAACTCGGTCTGTGATTGGTCAGCATTTCTGGGAGTTTTTCCGGGTTTTATCTCTCTCTCTCTCTCTCTCTCTCTCTCTCTCTCTCTCTCTCTCTCTTATTTCGTCTTTCGTCTTTTTTTTTAATAATGATATACTGATTCTTTTCATTTCACTATTGTTGACATTTTCTCTCTCTCTCTCTCTCTCTCTCTCTCTCTCTCTCTCTCTCTCTCTCTCTCTCTCTCATTTCATTTCATACTTTATTTTTCAGAATTACTGATTCCGTCTTCATTATTTGTTAACATTGTTTAATTATTCGTCTACTCTCTCTCTCTCTCTCTCTCTCTCTCTCTCTCTCTCTCTCTCTCTCTCTTAAGCTTGGAAAGTTTTTGAATAGTAATTATGGTATTTCGCAAAGTTATTGAAATATCCTTTGCAGTAAGCGTGTATGACGGAAGCCTTTAGAAAAAAAGGTAAAAGTAAAAAAAAAAATTCACTAATTTTTTTTAGAAAACATAAGGTTAAAAAAATGTTTAAATTATTTTATATCAGCTGCCAAAAAAATGTTCTAAATAGATTTAGAAAGAAAACATTATTTTACAAGTAAAAAATATATTATTTATATTACCTGGCAGAAAAATACTCTAAACATTAGGTTCAAAATTTTAAAAATAATTTTATATCAGCTGGCAAAAAAATACACTAATGGATTTAGAAAGGAATCATTTGGTTAAAAATAGAAAAAAATTTATATCAACAGACAAAGAAAATCTCTATAAGTTGTTTTAGAAAGTCAGCATTAGGTTAGAAAAAAACATATCATATCAGGTGGCAAAAAAATACTCTTAATTGATTTAGAAAGGAAATATTAGGTTAAAAATAAAAACAAAATAATTTTATATCAACAGGCAAAAAAATTCTCTAAATGGTTTTAGAAGGAAACATTTGGTTAAAAATAAAAAAATAATTTTATATCAACGGGCAAAAAAATCTCTAAATTGTCTTAGAAAGTCAACATTAAGTTGAAAACATAAAGAAATACTTGTTTATTAACTGGCAAAAAAATACCTAAATGGATTTAGAAAGCCAACATTGGGTTAAAGATAAAAAATAATTATTATTATATCAGCAAGCAAAAAAAAATACTCTAAATGGTTTTAGAAAGGAAACATTTTGTTAAAAAAATAATTTTATATCAACAGGCAAAAAAATCCTCTAAATGGTTTTAGAAAGGAAACGTTTGGTTAAAAAAATAATACTAATTTTATATCAACAGGCAGAAAAAATTCTCTAAATGGTTTTAGAAAGTCAACGTTATGTTAGAAATAAAAAGAAATACTTGTATATCAACTGGCAAAAAATACTCAGTGGCTTTAGAAAGTAAACATTGGTTTAAAACATTTTTCTAAAAATCATATTTATATTAGCTGGCAAAAATAAAAATTTTCAAATACCTTTATATTAGCTGGCAAAAATATACTCTAAATGTTTTTAGAAAGTAAACATTAGTTTAAAAAAATTTTTTTTAATTATATTTATATTAGCTGGCAAAAATAAAACTTTCAAATACCTTCCTAATAGCTGACAAAAAATACTCTAATTGGTTTTAGAAAGTAAACATTAGTTTTAAAAAAAAATTTAAAAATCATATTTATATTAGCTGGCAAATATAAAAATTTTCAAATGCCTTCATATCAGCAGACAAATCTAGCAAACATGCTGCCATCTTTCGGTCGGAACTATAAAATTGACCGACCTCATTTATCTCAGTCAGTGTCCGCGTAAACACGAAGGAGGAGGCCGTTCACGCTCCGCCGAGCTCGACCTAATCAGACTTGCATTTATTCCTCGAAGTTATTATATGTCTTCATTTGACTCCTATAGACTGCTTTCAATGAAGGGTAAATTGCTCTTTTGGAGGGGGGGATTTGTGTTCGGACGCTCCGAGACGGGCAAATATTTGTGTTGGGATTTGTATGTATGTATCGCTTTTTTGAAAAGGGGGACAGGTGTCATTGGGCTTATCTGATTTCGTGGGAATGCATACTTTAATCTGTTGGTGGATATATATATATATATATATATATATATATATATATATATATATATATATATATATATATATATATTTATATATATATATATATATATATATTTATATATATATATATATATATATATATATATTTATATATATATATATATATATATATATATATATATATATATGAGAATACCTGACTTGCATGTTAGAAACATAACATACGAACGTATCTTCATTTTGAATAATAATAATAATAATAATAATAATAATAATAATAATAATAATAATAATAATAATACATTCAGGGTAGGAACAAACATTCCACCTTCGGTGTAACTCACAGAAACGAAGACAGATATTATTATTATTATTATTATTATTATTATTATTATTATTATTATTATTATTATTATTATTATTATTATTATTATTCAGAAGATGACCCTATTCATATAAAATAGGCCCACCAAAGGGACCACTGATTTGGAATTCAAGCTTCCAAAGAATATTATTATTATTATTATTATTATTATTATTATTATTATATTATTATTATTATTATTATTATTATTCGGAAGATGAACCCTATTCATATGGAACCAGCCCACCAGAGGGACCACTGCCTTGAAATTCAAGCTTCCAAAGAATATTATTATTATTATTATTATTATTATTATTCAGAAGATGAACCCTATTCATATGGAACAATCCCACCAAAGGGGCCACTGACTTGAAATTCAAGCTTCCAAAGAATGGAGTGCTCAGTAACAAGTAAGAGGAAGTAAAGGGAAATAAAGAAAGAAGAGATCCCACTTATTAAAAAAGAAAAAAATAAATGAATAAATTAATAAACAGATCAAATAAGTATTAAAATGCAAGGAGAACAGCATTAGGGTAGCAATGCATTGCAGTTCGCTGGAACTTTTGAAGATAACAGGAGGGTTGACAGGGGAAGAGCAGTGTGGGGTTAGAGATAAAGCCTTTGGTACAAAATATGTTTACGAGATGGTTTAGACTTGTAGGGAAAGGCTAGAAGTCTCCCAAATTAACATTTTTCAGGCTTATTGAGAATGGAATGGAATATAGAATTTAGGCCAAAACCCAAGCACTGGGACCTATGAGGTCATTCAGCGCTGAAAGGGAAACTGACAGCAAGAAGGTTTGAAAGGTGTGACAGGAGGGAAACCTCGCAGTCGCACTATGAAGCAATTGTTAGGAAAGGGTGGACAGCAAGATGGAAGAGAGAGAATATGAACGGAGGCGCAGTAAAAGGAATGAAAGGGGTTGCAGGTAGGAGCCGAAGGGACGTTTCAAACAACCTTAAGTAATGCCTACAGTGCACCGCGTGAGGTGCACTGACGGCACTGCCTCCCTACTGGGAGGCTTATTGAGACACCATTGCCTTTTCCAAACCGCTCCTTGGGTATGAATTTAGGAAGACGATGATTTCCGGAGTGAGGTTGCGAGCCCACTCCCATGGAATGCAACCAGTGAATGTAGGAACTATGTAACTGAACGCGCATGCACTCTGCTTATGTTGCGCTGCATTTTCTTGTCGAATATTTTATATATATTAATGAGATTTGAACATGGCGTTTATTACTTATTACTAGTAGTGTAATTTCTGTTAAGTCATTTTCAAAGAGAAGCCTATTTAACATTTATATATATATATATATGCATATATATATATATATATATATATATATGTGTGTGTGTGTGTGTGTGTGTGTGTGTATATGTATTAAACACACACACACACACATATATATATATATATAGAGAGAGAGAGAGAGAGAGAGAGAGAGAGAGAATATTCTCTGGAACCTGCAAGTTGCATCGATATTTTGGACAAGGTAAACCCCCAACCCCCCAAAAATAGAAGGGGGGTCTTTGGGTGGTTGGGGTGGGGGTAATCGCCCTTTGCAAGCCACCCCTGAAAATAGCCCTTGACAGCCCCTAAGGGCGTCATTAGACCCTTAATGAGTCGCCTCATGAGAGAGCCAGTGATCAATCAACTTTCTGTTTTGGCCGATGACACTAACGAAGAAGAAGATGAAGGAAAAGAAGAAAGTTCGAGGGTTGTGTGTGTGTGTGTGTGTGTGTACGGTACGCGTCACGGTTTATGACGAAATTCTATATAACAGTTCTCCCTTTCTAGAAAGCAGGTATATATATATATATATATATATATATATATATATATATATATATATATATATATATATATATATATATAAATAGATAGATAGATAGATAAATGTGTGTATATATATATACATATATACACATACATAAATATATAAACCCAGGGCCTGCATAAACCTACTGTATATATATGTAAATGTATATATCTCTATTTATATATATATAATATATATATATATATTCATATATGTAATTATACATATATACATATATAATATATATATATATATATATATATATATATATATATATATATATATATATATATATATATATATATTCCACGTGATACCTCGAAAAGAAAGCTTTCTCGGGCTCCTGGCAACAATCCGCTTTGCGTGAGTTGCCAACGATGGATATTTTACGATTGTGTAACTCCAACGAAAGATCCACTTCCATGTTGTCAAGAGAAGTCCAGGAAATGAACAAGACTTTAAAAAGGGACCTTAAATTCGATAACAACGTAAAGTGAACCAAAAAAATCTAGTTATAATTTCGATCATATTTTTTTTTTTATTAAAATCTTCCCCTCTGGGGTTCTTGGCAAGCTTCCTCGTTACCTAAATTGCCATCGATCGCTATTTTGAACCAACCCATTTCACCCTGGTGTGATTTATGGCGTCCCATTGTTCACGGGCAATTCATCTTCCGCGTATTCCGAGGTTTTTATGTTCTTGAAAATCGAAGTCCGATTGGTGACTGGTGGACTGACGTAGGTGCCAAAAGGCGCGTTCACTTATAGACTAGACTTTTACACAAAATGTTAGAAGTTTCTCCACAAACAAACACAAACAGTGGCTTTTGGATACAGCTGTTTGTGCTTGTCGCAAAGCATCCAAATTCATGTTCTGACATTTCAGAGAGAAGTGAACGCCTTTCTAATCTATAGTGTTATATATTTCTCCTTGTACGGGCATGATTCAAGATCCCTGCTCGCCCTAATGCTGCCAAAACCCCAGTATATATTTGGTCATCTTTCTGTTCCATCAATGACTGGGCATTGCTGTCATCAGCAGTCTTCGAGTGAGAATGATTCATGCAGTCCTCGAGTGAGAATGATTCTTGTAATCCTCGAGTGAGAATGATAACTGCAGTCCTAGAGTGAGAATGATTCCTGCAGTCCTAGTGTGAGAATAATTCTCACAGTCCTCGAGTGAGAATGATTCCTGCAATCCTCGAATGAGAATAATTCTGCAGCCCGAGTGAGAATGATTCCTGCAGTCGTCGAGTGAGAACGATTCCTGCAGTCCTCGAGTGAGAATGATTCCTGTAATCCTCGAGTAAGAATGATTCTTGCAGTCCTCGAATGAGAACGATTCTTCTGCAGTCCTCGAGTGAGAATGATAACTGCAGTCCTAGAGTGAGAATGATTCCTGCAGTCCTCGAGTAAGAGTGATTCCTGCAGTCCTCGAGTGAGAATGATTCCTGCAGTCCTCGAGTGAGAATGATTCCTGCAGTCCTCGAGTGAGAATGATAACTGCAGTCCTAGAGTGAGAATGATTCCTGCAGTTCTAGTGTGAGAATAATTCCACAGGCCTCGAGTGAGAATGGTTCCTGCAATCCTCGAATGAGAATGGTTCCTGCAGCCCTAGAGTGAGAATGATTCCTGCAGTCCTCGAGTGAGAACGATTCCTGCAGTCCTCGAGTGAGAATGATTCCTGTAATCCTCGAGTGAGAATGATTCTTGCAGTCCTCGAGTGAGAATGATTCCTTCAGTCCTCCAATGGGAATGATTCTTGCAATCCTCGAGCGAGAATGATTCCTGTGATCCTCGAGTGAGAATGATTCTTGCAGTACTCGAATGAGAATGATTCCTGCAGTTCTAGAGTGAGAATGATTCTTGCAGTCCTCAAGTGAGAATGATTCCTGCAGTCCTCAAGTGAGAATGATTCCTGCAATCCTCGAATGAGAATGATTCCTGTAATCCTCGAGTAAGAATAATTCCTGTGACCCTGAGTGAGAATGATTCCTGCAGTCCTCGAATGAGAATGATTCCTGGAGTCTTCGAATGAGAATGATTCCTGTAATCCTCGAGTAAGAGTAATTCCTGTGACCCTAGAGTGAGAATGATTCCTGCAGTCCTCGAATGAGAATGATTCCTGTGGCCCTAAGTGAGAATTATTGCAGGATAAAGGAGTTAATTTGTCTCCGCCGATCCTCCAAGTCTGTCGTATCTCCCGTTTTCTATGAAACCATCGTCCTTGTTTCTTGGGCTCGTTCGATGCAGCATTTTCATCCCATCGTGAACTTCGCGAGCTCTGATGCCGAAGTTCCATTGCAAATTTATACACTTCCCCATCTTCATTTTAAGTTATGGACGTTTGTGTCAAACAGATTTGTTATTTTGTTTTACGTGATAGCAAAGATAACTGGTGGGTCTCTCCATCTTCAGTTCATTTTCGTCGTATTTTATTTCCTAGAGCTTTCAAACGCCGCTGGGCGACTGGTTCTATGCTGCACCTAAACTAAATTGAGTGCTGTATAGCGAGTCCTTTGTTACTGCAGTTGTCAAAACCTTCATCATATATATATATATATATATATATATATATATATATATATATATATATATATATATATATACATATATATACATGTGTGTGTGTGGGCATAACAACCAACTTCATGCTCTAGGTCAAATGTATCCTTAAAATATCATCGGCTTCGTGTGAAAATGTCAAAGAAAAATGGCGTGTGTAAGCAGAAACAGATTTAGCTTTTCAATATCCTCTGGACGTCTTTGTTCCTTTCTTCATTTTTTCAAAAAGCAACTAAAAAAAGTCTGACTCTCAGATCTTGGTAGAAAGTGACTGGTTTGACCTTTCGGTGCAGCACAAAAGTAAAGAAATAAACAAGACAGAGAAAGAGAGATTTAACTTTAAATCATCTCTATCTTTGTTCGTGTCTTAATTTAGAAAAAAAAAAAAACAAAAGTCTAACTGTCAGATCTTGGTCACAAGTTGCTGATAACCTTTCAGTCCAGCGCTAAAAGGAATAAATAAAAGAAAGAGAGAGAGAGAGAGAGAGAGAGAGATCCTGTTTTGTTTCCGAGTGCGAATTTCACTTTGAAATGCATCTTAAATAAAAGATTTTCAAAGGGTTCCCTTGTGTCAGACGATGCAGTCTTCTTTTCCCCTGGCCTCTCTCTCTCTCTCTCTCTCTCTCTCTCTCTCTCTCTCTCTCTCTCTCTCTCTCTCTCTCTCTCTCTCCCCAATTAAGGCAGCAAAAATATTAATCTTCAGTTGACACACCTGCTCGTTCCTTTCTCCTCAGATTTCCAGGTATATCAGATTTAGATGATTTACTTATACTTTTATTTTCTTTTTACTTTTACTTATACTTTAGATTTTTTTTTTACTTTTACTTCCGTATCCATTTAGGGTCAAGTGATTGTCGCTGGGAAGCAAATAAGGTCACGAGGTGTGTCAATTTTGACCAGAATTTCCTCTTACGTGACCTTTTCTGTAAATGACACTTGTGATTTGAAGTCAAATGTTTATTATTATTATTATTATTATTATTATTATTATTATTATTATTATTATTATTATTATTATTATTATTATAAAGTTTGATCATCATTTTGGTTTGTTTTTTGTCTTTGAAACAGATAATATTAAGTTGCAGTTATATGAAAATAGTACTCGACCTTCAGGCAACATTGATACTTACATGTATGAATATATATGTATAAGTATATATATACATATATATATATATATATATATATATATATATATATATATATATATATATATATATATATATATATATATATATATATATATATATATATATATATACACAGATACATATTGAAACCAACCGCACCCTGTCACAAACTGGTCCCATTGGCCGACCTCCCGAAAAATATAGATTTCCGTTCATCATCCCATCCCATTCTCCCTCATAATCATAAAAAAGAATAGTCTATCAAGGCATGCAGGGTTGGATCCATCCCGGAGTAATATTCCGACAGGAAGGCCCTTCTTTCCTTCCCCTCCCCTCCCCCTCCCCTCACCCTACACAGAGGTTTAGAGGGTAGCAGAGGAGGAGGAGAGAGGAAGAGGAAGAGGAGGAGGAAGAAGAGCGGGAGGAGGAAGAGGACGGGGAGGAGAGAGGAGAGAGGAGGAGGAGGAGGAGGAGGAAGGGGAGAGAGGAAGGAGAAGAGAAGAGAGAGGAAGAGGAGGGGAAGGGAGGAAGAGGAGGAGATAGGAGGAAGAGGACGGGGAGGAGGAGGAGAAAGAGAAGAAGGAGGAAGAGGAAGAAGAAGGAGGAGAAGAAGAAGAAGAAGAGGAAGAACAAGAGGGTTTATGGTTTTGACATTGGGGAGGGAAGGCCCTTCCTTCCCCTCACCCACCCCACCCCACCCCATCCCTCCCCTCCCCACACAGGGGTTTAAAGGGTAGCAGAGGAGGAAGAGGAGGAGGAGGAAGAGAAGAGCCTAAAGTCCCCCACGGGTGAGGCTGATGTAATATAATATGGAGATTTTATAGCTCTGGGGATCCACAATAGACGCTGCTAGGGATCTGGTGCCTTGGCCCGAGTCCTTCGGGGGCGGCTCGGAATATCCTCGTTGCCATATTGCTTTCATAAAAGCCTGCAACAGCAGCAGCTCCTCCTTTCGATTTGGTTGGTAGGAGGCCGTGGCTTCCTCCGCCGGAGATAAATGAGGAATGTTTATTATCTTTCTTCCTTCTTCCTTTTCTTCTTCTTCTTCTTCTTCTTCTTCTTCTTCTTCTGTGAATTTTCTCTCATGAGGACAAAAGAATTTTTAAACTGTTGAAGAATTTTTAACACCGCTGGATATACATATATGTATATGTATATGCCTTCTTGTGAAGGAGATTCATCACGCCCTTTGCTATGATGACCTTCAAGCTCAATAATTTCTCTATTATCTCTTCTTCTTCTTCTTCTTCTTCTTCTTCTTCTTCTTCTTCTTCTTCTTCTTCTTCTTCTTCTTCTTCTTTCTTCTTCTTCTTCTGTGAGTTTTTCTCACATGGATAAGGAAAATTTTTAACACCGTTGGAAAAATAATATATATATATATATATATATATATATATATATATATATATATATATATATATATATATATATATATATATATTTATACCCTTTCCCCAAGAGTAGGATGAGAGTGCACGAAGGAAGGCTGGAAGTCAAGTCGTACCCAAACTCATCCTACTCCTCCGCTGGAGTCGTCCTTAATCGCTTCCATTCAAGGGATATCTCGCGGAAACTCGAATACCCTTTATTAACCTCCTCGAGGTCAGTTGTGTATTCATGCTTTCCCTGCTGTTTGTTTCGTTTGTTTGTCCGTCTGACAGGTCACAAACGTTTGAATTGAATTGAATGGAATGTATAATTTAGGCCAGGCACTGGGACCTATTAGGTCATTCGGCGCTGAAAAGGGAATTGGCAGTAAAAGGTTTGAAAGGCGTAACAGGAGGAAAACCTCAAAGCAGTTGCGCTATGAATCAATTGTTAGGAGAGGGTTAAGGAAAGTCAGATGGAAGAAAGAGAATATGAAAGGAGGTACAGTAAAATGAACGAACAGGTCAGTGTTGTTTCTTCAAGATTTGTCTCCAGAGCTGATGAGAAGAACAGCCCAAGATGCCCAGGACTGAAGAAGGAATAAGAAGGAGAATGTACCCCTTGAAGGGGCAATAAACCTGACCTCTTTCGGAATGGAAGCTTACATGAATCATGGAAAACGGAGGCGAGTAGAAAATTCCCAAGCAAGGTTGCAGAGGGGCAGAAGCGGCCATCCATTGTCGACTGGTGTCCAAGAAACTCTGAACCTGGCGACCCTAGACTGAACAGCTGAAGCAGGTCAGGCTTAGGCTTACTAAAAGATAAAGTTTACTTTCTCTAGAAAAACTCTCTAAAGGTGTTGCTAAGTCATAAAGTTTGCCTTCTGTGGAAAAACTCTCTAAAGGTATTGAAAATTCATAAAATTTACTTTCACTAAAAAACCTTCTAAAGGTATTGATTGCCAAGTCACAAAATTTACCTCCTCTGGAAAAACTCTCCAAAGGTATTGCCAAGTCATAAACCTTGCCTTCTCTGAAAAACTCTCTAAAGGTATTGCCAATCACAAAGTTTACCTTCTCTGGAAAAACTCTCTAAAGGTATTGCTAATCATAAAATTCACCTTCTCTGGAAAAACTCTCCAAAGGTATTGCCAAGTCATAAACCTTGCCTTCTCTGAAAAACTCTCTAAAGGTATTGCCAATCACAAAGTTTACCTTCTCTGGAAAAACTCTCTAAAGGTATTGCCAATCATAAAATTTACCTTCTCTGGAAAAACACTCCAAAGGTATTGCCAAGTCATAAACCTTGCCTTCTCTGAAAAACTCTCTAAAGGTATTGCCAATCACAAAGTTTACCTTCTCTGGAAAAACTCTCTAAAGGTATTGCCAATCATAAAATTTACCTTCTCTGGAAAAACTCTCCAAAGGTATTGCCAAGTCATAAACCTTGCCTTCTCTGAAAAACTCTCTAAAGGTATTGCCAATCACAAAGTTTACCTTCTCTGGAAAAACTCTCTAAAGGTATTGCCAATCATAAAGTTTACCTTCTCTGGAAAAACTCTCTAAAGGTATTGCCAAGTCATAAACCTTGCCTTCTCTGAAAAACTCTCTAAAGGTATTACCAATCATAAACCTGGCCTTCTCTGAAAAACTCTCTAAAGGTATTGCCAATCATAAAGTTTACCTTCTCTGGAAAAACTCTCTAAAGGTATTGCCAAGTCATAAACCTTGGAAAAACTCTAAGGTATTGCCAGAGTCATAAAGTGTACCTTCTCTGAAAAAACTCTCTAAAGGTATTGCCAAGTCATAAAGTGTACCTTCTCTGGAAAAACTCTAAAGGTATTGCCAAGTCATAAAGTTTACCTTCTCTGGGAAAACTCTCTAAAGGTATTGCCAATCATAAAGTTTACCTTCTCTGGAAAAACTCTCTATAGGTATTGCCAAGTCACAAAGTTTACCTTTTCTGAAAAACTCTCTAAAGGTATTGCCAAGTCACAAAGCTTACCTTCTCTGGAAAAACTCTAAAGGTGTTGCCAAGTCACAAAGTTTACCTTTTCTAGAAAAACTCTCTAAAGGTATTGCCAAGTCATAAAGTGTACCTTCTCTGGAAAACTCTAAAGGTGTTGCTAAAAGTTTATTGAAAAGTCACAAAGTTTACCCTTCTCTGAAAAACTCTCTAAAGGTATTGCCAAGTCATAAAGTTTACCTTCTCTGAAAAACTCTCTAAAGGTATTGCCAAGTCACAAAGTTTACCTTCTCTGAAAAACTCTCTAAAGGTATTGCCAAATCACAAAGTTTACCTTCTCTGAAAAACTCTCTAAAGGTATTGCCAAGTCACAAAGCTTACCTTCTCTGGAAAAACTCTCTAAAGGTATTGCCAAGTCATAAACCTTGCCTTCTCTGAAAAACTCTCGAAAGGTATTGCCAAGTCATAAAGTGTACCTTCTCTGGAAAAACTCTAAAGGTGTTGCCAAGTCATAAAGCTTACCTGCACTAGAAAACCAGACACGCAAGCCTACCAGGGTAAACAGAGCCCGTCATGGACTGGCCGGGTGGGAGGCGCCCCGTGTAAACACTCAGTTTCCGCAATACTAAACTGCGCTGAAGTAATTACAATCTCAGCCTTTTATCACTTTTTCATACTACCTTGTTCGGATCAAAGAGGGGCGGCTCTCGACTCACTTTGAGAGCTGTGTTTAATTTTCTCTCTCTCTCTCTCTCTCTCTCTCTCTCTCTCTCTCTCTCTCTCTCTCTCTCTCTCTCTCTCTCTCTCTCTCTAAAGTGGCCGGAAAAAAAATTAAATTGGACTTTTATGACGGAGAATTGCAAAAGCAACCATGCAAACACGTCATTTCGAAAATAAACACAATATCGGGCAAGATTTACCCGGCGGAATTAAAGGTGCGATTTTGTTCGTGAGGTAAAAACCTTTTCTTCTTCCCGTGTTTGTACAAGGACAGTGTTTGAATGGGTGTATGTATGTATATATAAATATACATACATAGTTTCTGTGTTTGTGTAATTTGTAAAAAGTCTTCCATTCCCCCCACCCCGACTCCCCGCGTCCCTCAAGTTCCGCAGGCTTCTTATGATAGATTTAATTTCCTGGCTGAGCCGAAAGAAATATTTGGCCAAAAGATTCTCGATACGTTCACCTCTTCCCTCTTCTTGACTCATTTCCCCTTTTATTTATCGTAAGTGCTCATCTCTTTTTGTTTTTTATTATTATGAAAAAGGAAAAAAAACATAACACTTGTGAAATTTGGTGCCAGACATTTCTATTAGAAAATTATTGGCCAAAATAAATGTGAATCTAGAAAAATATATTTAAAATATTCTATTGCACTGAAAGTCATTTGCTATTTATAGGTAGTTAGTTTATTCTCTCTCTCTCTCTCTCTCTCTCTCTCTCTCTCTCTCTCTCTCTCTCTCTCTCTCTCTCTCTCTCTCTTTCTTCCCCTTGCCCCCGGATCTGTTCGTGTCAGCGGGTCAAGTCAACCATCTTCCCCCTCATGTCCAGTACGACCAGAGACCTAGTCAAAAAATCGAAGAGCGAGAGCCGATGAATAACTCTACGGTTGTTCCACTCCAGAATTCGTGTTCTCTCTGAAATCTGTCTGGGGGCGTTCGTTCCGATATCTCTTCAGCCTTCTTTTCCTCTTTCTTCCGCGTGTTTCTTTTTACCTAATAATAATAATAATGTGAATCTGAATAAAAACTGATTACTTTATAAAATAATAAGTATTCAGGAATTCTCGAGTCCGGGACTCTCCTCTACCGGAATTTTCGAGTATGGGACAACCCTCTGCAGGAATTTTCGATTATGGGACACCCTTCTACAGGAATTTTCGATTGCGGGACTCTCCCCTACCGGAATTTTCGTGTCTGGGAACCCCTTCTGCAGGAATTATTGAGTCCGGGACTCTCCTGTACAGGAATTATAGAGTCTGGGACTCGCCTCCAAAGGAATTATCGAGTCCAGGACTCCTCTGTACAGGAATTATCGAGTCCGGACTTCTGAGGACTCGTCCGGGACTCCCATCTACAGGAATTATCGAGTCAAGGACTCCCCTCTGAGGGAATTATCGATTTCGGGACTCCCCTCTGCAGGAATTATCGAGTCCAGGACTCCCATTTGCAGGAATTATCGAGTCCAGGACTCCCCTCTGAGGGAATTATCGAGTCATGGACTCCCCACTGCAGGGATTTTCGAGTCCGGGACTTCCCTCTGCAGGAATTTTAGAATCTGGGACTCCTTTCTACAGGAATATTCAAGTCTGTGACTTCCCTCTGCAGGAATTTTCGAGGATGAGACTTCCTTCTGCAGTGATTTTCAAGTTCGGGACTTCCCTCTGCAGGAATTTTCGAGCATGGGACTTCCCTTCTGCAGGGATTTTCAAGTCCGGGACTTCCCTCTGCAGGAATTTTCGAGCATGGTACTTCCTTCTGCAAGGACTTTCAAGTCCGGGGCTTCCCTCTGCAGGAATTTTCGAGCATGGGACTTCCTTCTGCAAGGATTTTCAAGTCCGGGACTTCCCTCTGCGGGAATTTTAGAGTCCTGGACGTACCTTCATCAGGAACGGCCCCCCTAATTTATTCACAAGAAATAAGCCGTAAAAGTTTAACGCCTTCTGCGGGAGAAATGTTCCTCTCACCGTGATGGCCATATTTTTAAGTCGAGGATTATCCCTTCATTTTCCTTCTCCTTTTGTAAGCGGAACGTTTTGTCTCTCCTTCTCTTGTCTTTGATCGAAAGTTTTTCCTTATCTTCGCGTTTTGTTTGCTCTTATTTCTTCCGAGTCGAAGATGTTTGAGAATTGTCTTCGTCTTTCTGACTTTTTTTTTTTTTCTTCTGAGTCCAAGATATTTCCTTCGTTTTCCACTACTTTTTATCTGTTCGTTTTGAATGTTTTGTTCTTCATTTTCCAATGCCGGGTTTTCCTGCTTCCTCTGAGAGTTTTCGTCGAAGTCTGTCTTTATTTTTATTATTATTATTATTATTATTATTATTATTATTATTATTATTATTATTATTATTATTATTATTATTATTATTGTGAATAGCAGGTAATGGCAGGTAGAGTATCAAAGATGAAATGAAATAAAGGATGATATTTATTATTATTATTATTATTATTATTGTTATTATTATTATTATTATTATTATTATTATTATTATTATTATTAAACTCCCTAGGAAAGCTATGGTTTTGTAGTTTTCCTTTCTGTTTATTATTATTATTATTATTATTATTATTATTATTATTATTATTATTATTATTATGATAAAATAATAGTAATAATAATGATCATAAATATAGTGCAGTATCAGCCGAGTTTAGTTTTTAGTAATCTTTTATATTATTATTATTATTATTATTATTATTATTATTATTATTATTATTGTAATAATAATAACAATAACAATTAATAATAATAATGCTGTATCACCTGAGATTAATTTAAAGTAATGTTTTGCAATATCAAATATTATTATTATTATTATTATTATTATTATTATTATTATTATTATTATTATTATTATTATTATTATTATTATTATTATTGGAAATAATCATAGAATGCGACAGTGCTAACAATTACGCTAATGGCCGGAAGGCTTCTAAAAGAACGACCTAAATTCCACACATGCTTACAAGCCCGCAGTTTAAATTCAGATAATGCTCGGAGTAAGTTATTCCAGCGGGCTGCGATTATCGCTGGAAATTATCACTGGAAATTATCGCTGGAATGGGGGAGAGGTGGCTCGGTGTAGTGCACGAACGAATGAGCTAACTTAAGTACGTATTTACTGATATACTGTATATATACAGTATATATGTATATATATACATATATAATATATATATATGTGTGTGTGTGTGTGTGTGTGTGTACGTATGTTTAACCACGCATAAACAAGTAAATGTTAGTGTGTAGCCTCAAATCTTGTGAATGTTTAAATACCAATTCTCTGGCGTAAAACTGAAAGCCAGATTGATATATAATAACTCAAGGTTTCTCTTGATTTCCAATCGTTTAACATCAGAAATTATACAAAATATTATTATTATTATTATTATTATTATTATTATTATTATTATTATTATTATTATTCCTTTAACAGCGAGACAGACGAGCTGAAAACTTAAACAGCATTACGTAGGAAAAGATCGTGACAGAATACAATAGGAAAAAAAGATGAAAGAAAACGGAATTTCAGAAAAAAGTAAACAAACCGAAAACCCGCGGATTAAGCACGAAACAGCTGAGCTGTATAGAAAACGGGGAATTGAAAGGTTGGGTGAAAGGGATACTCTAGGAAAATGGACTGGGTGTGATAGATGAGTTTCCTCGCCCTTCCTCCCTCTTCCCTTCCCTTCCTCCTCCATTTTCTCACTTCTTCCCTCTTCCCTTCCTCCTCCCCTTCCCTCCCGGACCCGCTTTAAACGATTCTCTGCCCCCAGGGTGATTCTGCAAAGCCCTGCAGGCCAGCAAAGTGCATAAATCTTTTATTAGGCTTGCGAGAGCGCGTGGGGGGGATTCGGCCTCATAGTTTTACTTCTGATTGCCCGCCTCCCCAGTGGCTCCGTGTCACCGAAAAGCTCTCCTCCAAAGCATGGCCCTCATAAATGTCTCTGGAATATCACCCCGAGTCGTTATAAGCTGAAGATCATGTCAGCGAATCCGGTTGTGTCGGACGAGACGAGCTTACGCTGTAACCCTTAGCGGCCATTTGGGTTTCGTAGTTTCGACAAATCGCACTCGAAGGATTTGTCGACGCGGGTTCGGCGGGCCAAGGGTGACCTCGGGAATATTTCTGAAGTGCTGTTTTTAAGTTTCAGATCTTTCGTCTGTTGGTTTTTGCGACTGCAGGCCTGTCGTGGGTATTTTTTTCCAAGAATGGTTAATTCTTAGTTTTCTTTAAAAGAAAACTATTGTGCCGGCTTTGTCTGTCCGTCTGCACTTAATTCTGTCAGCACGCACTTTTTTTTCTGTCCGCACTTTTTCTGTCCGCACTTTTTCTGTCCGCACTTTTTCAGTCCGCACCTTTTCCTGTCCGCACTTTTTCTGTCCCCCTCAGATCTTAAAACTACTGAGGCTAGAGGGCTGCAAATTGGTATGTTGATCATCCACCCTCCAATCACCAAACATACGAAATTGCGGCCTCAAGCCTTGTAGTTTTTATTTTATTTAAGGTTAAAGTTAGCCATAATCGCGCTTCTGGCAATGATGTAAGATAGGCCACCACCGATGGTTAAAGTTTCATGGGACGCGGCTCATACAGCATTATACCGAGACCACCGAAAGATAGATCTATTTTCGGTGGCTCTGATTATACAGTGTAGCGGCTGTACAGAAATAAGAAGTACAAATTGCGCCGAAGACACTTCGGCGCATTTTCTACTTCTTATGTTTCTTCAATACCTTACTTTTGTACAAAGAATGATGTGATTTTACCAAAGTCTTTTTTTGTATATTGAGTCAATTTCTGTATATTTAGATTATATATATCTTCTCTTTCTTATATCTTCTATTTGTGTACTATTTCAGGATAAATCTCTTATTGATAATATCTTACATATTTTTATATTTTTCGGATTTAGTCATTAATAGCACTTAAGAGCTTCATGCATGTACTCATAATTACTTGACTGACATTGAAAGTTAAAATTTTTAATCCACCTATTACTTTGTTCCTATTTATTATCATAATTTTTAACCTTCCTGCTTCACAGTCTTCATTTTTACCATGATTCTCACACCTTATATTTATTCATTTTTTCCTAAATGTTATCACAATATTCTTTTTTCCTATCACCCTGATTTTTCCTTGGGTATCTAGACCCTCTTATATTTCCGATAATATTTGCTTAAAATGTTTTCGTTAATATCTTGATGAGTCTTATGAATTTCTTACGTTTTCTTACAGTGTAATATCGTTACCAATATTATCACCAATATTTACAAAGCTTTCTTAATATTACTTGAATTTTTGTTAAGGCCATTTTGTAATATACCTTTTTATCGTCATGAAATTCAAGAACTAAGATTTTTTCTCTCAGTTTTGCCATAAACATTCTTATATAATAACATTCACATCCCAGAATGTTGGTGAGAGAGAGACAGACTTGATAATTAGATGAAACAGGTAATGTGTGAGAGAGAGAGAGAGAGAGAGAGAGAGAGAGAGAGAGAGAGAGAAGAGAAAATAGTAGAGAGAGAGACTTGATAATTAGCTGAAACAGGAGGTATAGTGAGAGAGACACTTGATAATTAGCTAAAATAGGAGGTATAGTGAGAGAGACACTTGATAATTAGCTAAAATAGGAGGTATAGTGAGAGTCACTTGGTAATTAGCTAAAATAGGAGGTATAGTGAAAGAGACACTTGATAATTAGCTAAAATAGGAGGTATAGTGAGAGAGACACTTGGTAATTAGCTGAAATAGGAGGTATAGTGAGAGAGACACTTGATAATTAGCTAAAATAGGAGGTATCGTGAGAGAGACACTTGATAATTACCTGAAATAGGAGGTATAGTGAGAGAGACACTTGATAATTACCTGAAATAGGAGGTATAGTGAGAGAGAAACACTTGGTAATTAGCTAAAATAGGAGGTATAGTTAGAGAGACACTTGATAATTACCTGAAATAGGAGGTATAGTGAGAGAGACACTTGATAATTACCAGAAATAGGAGGTATAGTGAGAGAGAAACACTTGATAATTAGCTAAAATAGGAGGTAAAGTGAGAGAGACACTTGATAATTAGCTGAAATAAGGGGTATGGTGAGAGGGACACTTGATAATTAGCTAAAATAGGAGGTATAGTGAGAGGGACACTTGATAATTAGCTGAAACAGGAGGTATGGTGAAAGAGACACACTTGATACTTAGCTGAAATAAAGTCAATGATAAAATCATTGTCGATGCAGAGAACTCAAAAAATTTTACAAATGCAAATTTAACATTTTTCAAAAGGTACTAACATTCACGATGTGAGTGTTATTATTTTTGTGAATGTTTATGACAACATTCAGGATAAAAAATGTTAGTTCTTAAATTGAATGATATTAAACTAAACAAAAAAAAATATTAAAATTCCTGTGATATTAACGTATTTAAGGCCCAATATTCGTGATGTGAATGTTGTTATTATAAGTATGAATGTTCATGACAACATTCAAGATAAAAAAATGTTGATTCTTGACTTTCATGATATTAAGGTAAAGTATAAAAGGTATTAGAATTATAAGAATGCATATTCGACATTTTGCCTGATCTAAAAAATAAATATTTTACCCCATTTCCCAAAAAAAGATTTTTCCCCAATATTCCTCTATAAATATATATATATATATATATATATATATATATATATATATATATATATATATATATATATATATATATATATATATATTCCCCTGATTAAAAAATATATTTTTCCCCAATTTCCCAAATAAATATATATTTTTCCCCCGATTTAAAAGAAAAATATTTTCTCGATTTCCAAAAAGGAAAAAGATATATTTCCCCGATTTCCAAAAAAAAAAGATATATATTTCCCAGATTTACAAAAATAAAAAAAAAAAACGATATATTTCCCCGATTTCCAAAAAAAAATATTTTTCCCCAATTTCCCCCCAAAAAAACATATATTTTCTCTCGATTTAAAAAACATATTTCCCAGATTAAAAAAATTCCCAAAAACTATATATATCCCGGATTTCCAGCCACATCTAACAGCAGTTCTTTTCGTCTCTCTTTCTCCCCGCCCCCACCCCGCTGCAACCCCAACGCCGGATCCATCGCAGGAGAGCCCCTCTCCCCTCCGGAGCTGGTGGGAGCACGGGAGATCTACGAGCCGACGGAGCTGATCAAGATAGGCTGTCAGCCTCGAAGACCCCTCCACCTGGACCACAAACCTACGTTGCAGTGGTTTCTCGAGGGCAGCCAAGTAAGTCGTCCTTCCCCTGTCGAATTTGGGAGAGAGAGAGAGAGAGATTGGTGTATGGATGTGTGGGGAGGATCTAGAAAGGTAGATAACAGAGGCTGAATTTGTGTGCATGAGAGAGAGAGAGAGAGAGAGAAAGAGATAGAGAGAGAGAGAGAGAGAGAGAGAGACTGACTGTGTATGGATGTGTGAGGAAAATGTAGAAAGGTAGCAAACAGAGGATGAATCTGTGTGTGTGAGAGAGAGAGAGAGAGAGAAAGAGAGAGAGAGAGAGAGAGAGAGAGAGAGAGAGAGAGAGAGAGAGAGAGAATGATGAACCTTACTAGAATTGAGAGAGAGAGAGAGAAGAAAAAATGAACCTTACAACCAATTGAGAGAGAGAGAGAGAGAGAGAGAGAGAGAGAGAGAGAGAGAGAGAAATGAACCTTACAACCAACTGAGAGAGAGAGAGAGAGAGAGAGAGAGAGAGAGAGAGAGATGTCGCAAGATGTAAAAGGCCATAAAAAGTAAAAACTCCTTATTTGTTCCAACCAGCAAAGACAGCGAGAGAGAGAGAGAGAGAGAGAGAGAGAGAGAGAGAGAGAGAGAGAGAGAGAGAGAGAGAGAGAGAAAGACAGACAGACAGAGACTGATTGTGTATGTAAGACAAAAGAAGGCAGAGAGATAGATGACAGATGCCGAATCTCTGAGGGCCCGAGAGAGAGAGAGAGAGAGAGAGAGAGAGAGAGAGAGAGAGAGAGAGAGACTGATTGTTGTGTATGGATGTGTGAGGAGAAAGCAGGGAGACAGATAACACAGACGGAATCTATGGGGTGGGGGGGGGGGTCAAGGGGAGAGAGCCAACGGAGAAAGACTTACGGAATGATTCCCATTCCCAGATCAGGGTTGACAGGTCAATTTTGAGTTTGGCACCGTGGAAGGGTCTGATAGGATGGGTGAGAGAGAGAGAGAGAGAGAGAGAGAGAGAGAGAGAGAGAGATGGCCTTTGAATCATAATAAAAAAGAATGGAAAGTTTCAAACATTAGAATTATGAGGCTAATTAAAACACTGGGAGAGAGAGAGAGAGAGAGAGAGAGAGAGAGAGAGAGAGAGAGAGAGAGATGTCTGGTTAACACATTTGAAGACAGACAGCAACTGTATAAAAATTAAAATTACCTATATATATGTAAAGAGAGAGAGAGAGACAGGGGGGTCATTGTATGAAAATTAAATTTACCTATATATATATATAAATATATATATATATATATATATATATATATATATATAATATATATATATATATATATATATATATATATATATATATATGTGTGTAGAGAGAGAGAGAGAAATTGTATGCAAATTAAAATTACCGATATATATGTTGAGAGAGAGAGAGAGAGAGAGAGAGAGAGATCAACCAAACTCTAAACAGCTGTCGTCAAATTGACATGAAAATGTAGTTATAAAAATATTGGAACGATAGATAAAGAAATTTATATCTAGGGAGGAAACATTCACTTCTCACCGACAGCGTCAGCGCGAACCTTATTTGAGAACTCTTGCAAACCTTCACTTGACCTCACGAGTCCAAACTATGGGGATTAATGGGTCACAATGAGGCGTAACAAGCCGGGAGAGTAAGAACACTTTAACATTTTGAAACGTTTAGCGGCCGCAACTTCTCCACCATTAGGTTTTTCGAAGTCTTTGTAGTTGCGAGTAAAATATTCTGTTGTGGGCTTCGGTATTAGCCGACCTTTGCTCTCTCTCTCTCTCTCTCTCTCTCTCTCTCTCTCTCTCGGAATAAGTACTAGCTTAAAAACATCATGCGCTGATGACGTCAGCAGCGACTGATATAACAGCCCGGAGCAATAAAGCGAAAGATTGAAAACAAGGCTTTTTTTGGATGCCAAAAGAGCTTAGTGACTGTGGTCATTCTCTCTCTCTCTCTCTCTCTCTCTCTCTCTCTCTCTCTCTCTCTCTCAAACACAAACACACACACACATTAAAAATTTGAGGTATTTTGCCATGGAGAACCCCTAACCGCTTAAAGGAATCCATTAAAACTGATTATCAGATTTTTGGACTTAAATTTAAAGAATCTCAGATTTTAGGACTTACATTTAAAGAATCTCTGTGTTCTGGTCAGAGCTAGACCTAGATATCGTTATTTCAACTAACGAGCATTTCAGGAAAACGGCACATGCCTGGTGTTCTTGGAAGAAAACGGAAAAGAGGCTGAGTATTTAAATATCTGCAATATTCGCTCCTTTGCATTGGCAGAAGTTTGCAATCTCCTGTTGTCCTGTCAAGTTATTTGACTGGGCTGGCCTTATGCCAGCACAGGCTCTTGCGCCTTGAGGATCAGATATGTATAGGGTAATAGAATTTATATTAATTGTTTTAATTGATTTTTATTTAGACACAAAATCACATTATTCAGTTAAAATCTAAATGTTTAGTTGAGCTTAATTTCATTTGTATGAATTAACAATCAGCTATTTTGAAATGTATTTACAATCTTCTGTCCATTTAATGTATTCAGTCCTCTATTGCACATACATACATACATACGTATGTGCATACATATACACATACTAAAAAATGTCTGAGAATATGACACTTCGAGAAGACGGTCTTGCCTTGATACAGAAACTGGGTAAAATCAGAAACAAAAATAAATAAATTGATATATAAAAAATAAATAAATAATCGATTAATAACAATACAAACTGGCATTTTGAACTGCATAAGAACAAAGACGGGACCAATTAGACTTCAGTTTATCACACTGAAATAAAAAACACACACACATCTAAATTTACATAAACACACACAGTACCCTAGTGACATTTATTTTATTGTCGAGTTCGGCTGCAAAAAAAAACACGACGTGAAAAACATAAACACCTAGGCAGGTCCAAAGAAAAACCCCTAAACACACACACACACACACACGACTCACTCCAAATAAAAACACACTGACACTACATTAACCAAAACATAAAAACACACGCACGCCTCATTTCAAACAAAAACACACGCCACGCATCACATTAACTCAAAACCAAGTACAAAAACACTCTCACAGGCAAGTCTTGCTGCAAATCAAAACACACACACACGTCCCTATCCCCCCAAAAAACACACGTCTTCCTATCAAAAAAAAAAAACATGCGTCCCTATCCAAACAAAAGCACACACTCGTCCATAAAAAACACACAGACACGTCCCCATCCAAACTAAAAAAAACACACACACACACTCCACAAGCTCTCGCAAACTCCCCACCACCATCCTCACGCGAAGCAACACGTAGCTCCCATCCCGTTTTCATTTAGGGGAATGTGCCTGCTTAACAGTTCAACTTTGACCCTTCTGCTCGCGCTGCCATTTATTTAGCTTTAAAAAATAGAAGAAGAAGAAGGTAAAAAAAGACACTCGACATTCACCTGGCTTAACTTTAGCTCTTCATTCTTTTCCTTTTTTTTTTTTTTTGGGGTGGGGGGCGGTTGGACCTCCAGCGAAATTGTTTCCCGATCGCGTAGGACGTGATCGGAATGCCAATAGGCCCCGCAGTTTGAATAACACTCGAGATACGGGTCTGTGTGTGTGTGTGTGTGTGTGTGTGTAGGAGTATCCTGTCATTGTTTCAGGGGCTTTATGGGCACGTGTACACTGATACTCAGATACACAGGTTTTTTTTCTCTCCGGAAGTTTTTTTCTGATTTTTTTCCGAAGTTTTTTCCTGATTTTTTTTTTTTTTTTGAGGTTTTAACTTTTTCCTGGTATGGGTGGTTCCTAGGAAGAAATTTACAGGAGGTAATGTCGTGTACTTTGTTTTTCTGCTGTGGAGAATGTGTGTGTGTATTTATATATATATATATATATATATATATATATATATATATATATATATATATATATATATATATAGTACTGTATTTTCTTTTTATTTGACAAATAGCTATACTATTCCATCGATACTTAGATAATCTCAATGAAAGATATATATATTTTACAACGGAACTTACACAATTTACTAGAAGTATTATGTGGCTACAACTGAAATGTGGAAAATAGTTCGCCTAGTGCAGGTGTGGAGTCTTCTGACCTCCGAATATTTAAGCGAGGAGCAAATTCATTCCTTCTCTCTGCTTCTGCTGCTGCTGACGTCTCCTGAATTTCAGGTGTATCGGTTTTATTTTCTGTTCCCTCGTATTTATTTATTGATCACCTGTTTCCTATAAGTCCTCTCTCTCTCTCTCTCTCTCTCTCTCTCTCTCTCTCTCTCTCTCTCAGGTTGGTTTCCCTCTGGAAGCCCTCTTGGGTTTATGTAAGTTTGTTGACTCTGCAGTCCAGAAGGGTTTTCAGATGAAGATTTAGGCACAGAAGAAGGATATTCACAGTTGTATTAACGTAGTGATAATTCATGAACAAATGCCTATAGCCATACAAAAAATGTTCTAAGTCCCAGGAAAATGTACTGGGAGATATATACAGTTGTATACGCACTGTGATTCTTCATACACAGATTCATATATCCATACAAAAATCTTTTCAAACGAAAATGTTCTTGGTCCACAGGAAAATGTACTGAGAGATATTTACAGTTGCCTACACACTGTGAAAATTCATACACAAATGTCTATAGCCATACAACAAAATGTTCTAAGTCCCAGGAAAATGTACTGGGAGATATTTACAGTTGCATACACACTTTGATAATTCGCACACAAATGTCTATAGCCATACAAAAAAATGTTTTAAGTCCCAGGAAAATGTACTGGGAGATATTTACATTCGCATAAACACTTTGATAATTCATACACAAATGCATATACCCAATACACAAATGCATATACCCATACTAGAAATAAACACGTTTTAAGCCTCCAAAAATATGTACTGAAGGGCAAACAAGGGTTTGGAAAAACTTAGAAACAAATTCCCGGTATGGGGTTAGTGCCGTCAGTGCACCTCACACGGTGCACTGTAGGCATTACTGAAGGTTCTTTGCAGCGTCCCTTCGGCCCCTAGCTGCAGCCCCTTTCATTCCTTTTACTCTACCTCCATTCATATTATCTTTCTTCCATCTTGCTATCCACCTTCTCCTAACAATTATTTCATAATGCAACCTGCGAGGTTTTCCTCATGTTACACCCTTCAGAGCTACCTACTCTCAATTTCCTTTCCAGCTCTGAATGACCTCATAGATCCCAGTGCTTGGCCTCTGGCCTGAACTCTATATTCCATTCCATCCATTCCTTAGAGACAAATTGAAAGAAGGAATTTGAAGAAAAGTCGAGGACCGGGAATCATTTACTAGAGACCAGCTATTCGCCCAAGAGGAAATAGACAATTCTCCATGAATATGAACGACGAAAAAATTGAGCTTTTGAAAACCTGACGGTGGTGAAGCCGAGGTCTAACCTGAGAGGTGGAGGGGGCCCTCGAAAAACAGAATAAATAAATAGAAAACGCTACGGAGTGAGAAAGAGAAAGTGTTTTTGCTAGGGGATATTGGCGAGGTGTCCTGACTCACGGAAATAGAAGTGCTCGAACTGAACGATACAAAATAAGTCCTTTTTTTTTTTTTTTTTTTTTTTTATTGATGATTTCAAGACGATTATAATGTTGTGTATATATGTATATATATATATATATATATATATATATATATATATATATATATATATATATATATATATATATATATATATATATATATATATATATATATATATATATATATATATATATATATATATATTATATATATATATATATATATATATATATATATATATATATATATATATATATATATATATATATATATATATGTTTATATATATACATTATTTTTAAGTAATTCTCTCTCTCTCTCTCTCTCTCTCTCTCTCTCTCTCTCTCTCTCTCTCTCTCTCTCTCTCTCTCTCTCTCAGAAGATCTTCTGAACTCTCAAAAGAAAAAAAATTAAAAATAACTCACTACTTGGGACGATCTCCTGAATTCTCAAAAGGCAAAAGTATTAAAAGATTAACCCACTATCTGGAACGATCTTCGGAATCCTTGAAACAAAAATATTAAAACAGTAAATCACTATCTGTGACGATCTTCTGAATTCTCAAAAGACAAATGGAAGGAAAAAAAAGTTAGAGACAATCAGGAACTTTATTTGGGAGAAAATCTTTCCACCTGTGATCTTGAAATGTTATCTATTTTTCAGGTGGAGTCAGAATGGGTGACACCTTATGGCAGCGAGTTGCGACAAGGTTACTCCGGTCTCTCGCTCCACGTCCCGGGAGAACAAGTAAGTCTCTCTCTCTCTCTCTCTCTCTCTCTCTCTCTCTCTCTCTCTCTCTCTCTCTCTCTCTCTCTCTCTCTTTATAAATTGATAATTTTTATGTGTCATTTATCTGTCACTTTCTTTTCCTTTCCTAACTTGTTCTCCCCTTTTAGAATTGGGTTTAACTCTCTCTCTCTCTCTCTCTCTCTCTCTCTCTCTCTCTCTCTCTTATAGATTTGACAACTTTTTATGCGTAATTTGTCTCTTTCTTTTTCTTTCTTAACTTGTTTTCTCCTTTTAAATTTGGGCTTAACCTCTCTCTCTCTCTCTCTCTCTCTCTCTCTCTAAATCTTACTTCTTCTGTCTGTGTTATCATTTGCTCTTCTTTTTCTTTCTTAACTTGATTTTTTTCCTTTTAGGATTGAGTTTAACTCTGCTCTCTCTCTCTCTCTCTCTCTCTCTCTCTCTCTCTCTCTCTCTCTCTCTCTGCAAGGTACTTCTTAATAATAATATAACTTGAATCCTGAAATTTCTGGCACTGTTTGGGCGGAGAGTTCGTGGAAATAGAAAAACGTGACGTTTCTGTTCTTTTTAATTATCTATTTTCTTCCTATTTTCACTTTTGGCTACTTCTATTTTCCTCCTAATTTCATGTTACGCATTTCTGTCTTTTCCTCGTTTTATTCTTCCCCCAAATTTATTGCTGCGTGTTTCTCTATTCCCTTTTTTCTCTCTTCCTTTTCCGTATCTCTATTTTCTTCCTGATTTCACTTTGTGCATTTCTATTTTCCCTCCTAATTTCATTTCACATATTTCTGTTCCTTTGTTTTCTTCTTCCAAATTTCTTGCTTCGTATTTTTCTATTCCTTTTTTTCTCTCTTCCTTTCCCGTATCTCTATTTTCTTCCTAATTTCACTTTGTGCATTTCTGTTTTCCATCCTAATTTCATGTCACGTATTTCTGTTCCTTTGTTTTTCTTCCTCCAAATTTCTTGCTTCGTATTTCTCTATTCCTTTTTTTTCTCTTCCTTTCCCGTATCTTTATTTTCCTCCGAATTCTCGTTGCGTATTTGTAATATCTTCCCAGTTTACGTTGTACACTGCTGTCCCTCAGTGTTTTAAAAATCTATGCATAATCAAAATAAAACCCATTTCCCATTTGACTTGCAACCCACTGCAGCTGAATAATTACTAGGTACCAAAACCACTAAGTCCATAGAATGAGTAAACTTAAACAGCACTAGCTACGTTATACACTTCCACAGAAGGCTCACTAGCAGGACGTTTGCCCCCACAAAAGACACATTTGTGTTGGCCCTTCTTTCCAAAACCTTTATAATATATCCGTACATTCTTTTCTAAGTCATTTTCTGTGTGCACATATGCGTGGATGTGTGTATCACATGTGTGCGTGTGTGTGTGTCTACGTGTATCTATGTGCTAAAGCAGACTCGCGCATGCGCGCGTACGCACTCAAGCGCAACTTTGAAATTGGCTGTATATCAGGCCATCGTACCTCGTAGCTACTTCGTATAACGTCCGCCAGGTCGATTAGAATTGACCTTAAGGAAATGGCATTCAGCCGAAACGACCCAGTACCCTGACAATGGGACGCCTCGGCCCGTGTTTACGTTGGAATCGGACCCGTTAAAACCCTTGTTCAATACCGTTATTGCTCTCTCAAGGTATCCGTTTCAGATTGGGAGAGAGACCGCCTAATATTGTGTCGGTGTTTTGGGACGCTCGATTCCTTCCACTTCCTCGCGCGCGTTTGCGAGACGCGGTGCGTCTGTTATCAGTTCTTGGAACGTTTCCGGGTGAATGTTTCCTAGATGCAATGTGGTCTTTCTTTGGAACGTTTCCAGGTGAATGTTTCCTAGATGCAATGTGGTCTTTCTTTTGGAACGTTTCCGGGTGAATGTTTCCTAGATGCAATGTGGTCTTTCTTTGGAACGTTTCCAGGTGAATGTTTCCTAGATGCAATGTGGTCTTTCTTTTGGAACGTTTCCGGGTGAATGTTTCCTAGATGCAATGTGGTCTTTCTTTGGAACGTTTCCGTGAATTTGTTTTCCTAGATGCAATGGTCTTTCTTTGGAACGTTTCCAGGTGAATGTTTCCTAGATGCAATGTGGTCTTTCTTTTGGAACGTTTCCGGGTGAATGTTTCCTAGATGCAATGTGGTCTTTCTTTTGGAACGTTTCCGGGTGAATGTTTCCTAGATGCAATGTGGTCTTTCTTTGGAACGTTTCGTGAATGTTTCCTAGATGCAATGTGGTCTTTCTTTTGGAACGTTTCCGTGAATGTTTCCTAGATGCAATGTGGTCTTTCTTTGGAACGTTTCCAGGTGAATGTTTCCAGATGCAATGGTCTTTCTTTTTGGAACGTTTCCAGGTGAATGTTTCCTAGATGCAATGGTCTTTCTTTTGGAACGTTTCCGTGAATGTTTCCTAGATGCAATGTGGTCTTGCTTTTGGAACGTTTCCGGTGAATGTTTCCTAGATGCAATGTGGTCTTTCTTTTGGAACGTTTCCGGGTGAATGTTTCCTAGATGCAATGTGGTCTTGCTTTTTGGAACGTTTCCGTGAATGTTTCCTAGATGCAATGTGGTCTTTCTTTTGGAACGTTTCCGGGTGAATGTTTCCTAGATGCAATGTGGTCTTTCTTTGGAACGTTTCCAGGTGAATGTTTCACTATGCAATGTGGTCTTTCTTTTGAACGTTTCAAAATGAATGTTTCCTAGATGCAATGTGGTCTTGCTTTTGGAACGTTTCCGTGAATGTTTCCTAGATGCAATGTGGTCTTTCTTTGGAACGTTTCCGAATGTTTCCTAGATGCAATGTGGTCTTGCTTTGGAACGTTTCCGTGAATGTTTCCTAGATGCAATGTGGTCTTTCTTTGGAACGTTTCCGTGAATGTTTCCTAGATGCAATGTGGTCTTTCTTTGGAACGTTTCCAGGTGAATGTTTCTAGATGCAATGTGGTCTTTCTTTTGGAACGTTTCCGGGTGAATGTTTCCTAGATGCAATGTGGTCTTTCTTTTGGAACGTTTCCGGGTGAATGTTTCCTAGATGCAATGTGGTCTTTCTTTTGGAACGTTTCCGGGTGAATGTTTCCTAGATGCAATGTGGTCTTTCTTTTGGAACGTTTCCGGGTGAATGTTTCCTAGATGCAATGTGGTCTTTCTTTTGGAACGTTTCCGGGTGAATGTTTCCTAGATGCAATGTGGTCTTTCTTTGGAACGTTTCCAGGTGAATGTTTCCTAGATGCAATGTGGTCTTTCTTTGGAACGTTTCCAAAATGTTTCCAATGTGGTCTTGCTTTGGAACGTTTCCGGGTGAATGTTTCCTAGATGCAATGTGGTCTTTCTTTTGGAACGTTTCCGGGTGAATGTTTCCTAGATGCAATGTGGTCTTGCTTTTGGAACGTTTCCAGGTAAATGTTTTCTTGATGCAATGTGGTCTTGCTTTTGGAACGTTTCCAGGTGAATGTTTTCTTGATGCAATGTTGTCTTTGTTTGGAATGTTTCCAGGTAAATGTTTGGTAGATGTAATGTCGTTCATCTTTGGAACGTTTCCAGGTGAAGATTCCTAGATACAATGTTGTCTTTTTTGGAACGTTTCCAGGTAGAGATTCCTGGATACAGTGTGGTCCTTCTTTGGAACGTTTCCAGGTAAAGATCCCTAGATACAATGTAGTCCTTCTTTGGAACGTTCCCAGGTAAAGATTCCTAGATACAAAGTGGTCCTTCTTTGGAACGTTTCCAGGTAAAGATCCCTAGATATAATGTAGTCCTTCTTTGGAACGTTTCCAGGTCAAGATTCCTAGATACAAAGTGGTCCTTCTTTGGAACGTTTCCAGGTAAAGATCCCTAGATACAATGTAGTCCTTCTTTGGAACGTTTCCTGGCAAAAGATTCCTAGATACAAAGTGGTCCTTCTTTGGAACGTTTCCTGGCAAAAGATCCCTAGATACAAAGTGGTCCTTCTTTGGAACGTTTCCAGGCAAAAGATCCCTAGATACAAAGTGGTCCTTCTTTGGAACGTTTCCAGGTACATGAGTCTGTAGCCACCGTAAGTGGATCACGCCGAATTTAGGATAAAATAAAATATAAAAAGAAGAAGAAGAAGAAGAAGTTCCTCGTCGCCCCAATTCGTCTCTTGATTCGAAAGACGCGAAAACCAGAGGTACTTCTCGCTCTCCGCCTCGCATATTCTTCTGGGACAACGGAGGAGAACTGATGTAAGATTAAGATTCCGAAGGCGAAGGGCGTGCGTGCGTGCGTGCGTGCGTGCGTGCCCCCGCGCGCGTAATTCCAGCCTTGCAAGCAATTGGCGCCCGAGTTGTTTTAATTAGAAAGACTTAATTTGAGAAAGTTTGCATCGCCCCTCAGCTATGCAGATTGGGACGTGGCTTGACAGTTGTATGTGAGTGTGTGTGTGTGTGTGTGCGCGTGTGTGTGTGTAACTTTGAGGTGTGAATGAGAACAACTTTATCTTCTCCCCTTCTCTCTCTCTCTCTCTCTCTCTCTCTCTCTCTCTCTCTCTCTCTCTCTCTCTCTCTCTCTCTCTCTCTCTCTCTCTGTGGCAAGCTCAAAGTTAAACAATGAAAGGAGGAATAAATGTATACTGGTATATGTATATATATATATATGTATATATATATATATATATATATATATATATATATATGTGTGTGTGTGTGTGTGTGTGTGTGTGTGTGTTTGTGTGTATGTGTGTCTGTGTATGTTTGTAACTTTCCCAATTAACTCCACACAAATCATACAAACATATACAAGCGAAGATTTTTTTCCCCAACGCTTCCTCGCATTGGGACTAATAGTTTGGGAAAATCCGTAATCCCCGGAAATCTCATTTCCCGGGAGTGAGGTACGGATTTTCCTCCTCCCCACAAATCCCCTCCCTAAGACCTATCCCCACACCCTGCAATCTCCAGAAATTTCCCCAGAAATATCCCCACACCCTGATGTCCTCTCAGCCAGTCCAAGAATCTTAATCCCTAATATTCCTAGGTCTCTGTTACTGTTCTCCAAGCCAGTGGTTCCTAACCTTTTTCAATGTGTGCACCCCCTTTTAAATCAGGAGTCAGTTCTCGCACCCCCTGAATTGCTGAAATAAAAAAAGTTAAAATAATAATAATAATAATAATTATTATTATTATTATTATTATTATTATTATTATTATTATTATTATTATTGTTGTTGTTGTTTAATAAAATTCCACAGTTATATAATAAATATATTATTATTATTATTATTATTATTATTATTATTATTATTTTATGTTATTTTTATTTTTTTTATTTTTTTTGCAGAAAAAAATAAATTAGTTATATAAAGATATACTTTGCTTTAACTATTCCTAGGCATCCTCGCACCCCTTAGAAACAGGCTAGGGGGTGCGAACACCCCTTCTGAAGAACCACTGCCCTAAGCAAACTCCTCTCTCTCTCTTTTATTCTTAATAGTTTCCTTTGCGTCCTCGTCACGTCCTTTTTTTTTTTTTTATTCTCATAGGCCTCATTCCATTCGAGGAAAGCAAGGTACTTATTCCCCGAAATTGCGGTTTTGATGATAAAGACGCATCCTAGGGATTTTCCCCTAATGGGTTGTGGAGGGGGCACACGTCTGGGGAAAATTCCCCGAAGGCAGACCTTCTTCTTCTTGAGAGTCCTCAGTTTTGTCTAGTTTTCATTCCCGGCGTCTTTTGTATGATCCGCATGGACGAGTAAGGCATGCTCTCTCTCTCTCTCTCTCTCTCTCTCTCTCTCTCTCTCTCTCTCTCTCTCTCTCTCTCTCTCTCACGGAGTGTAGAAAGGAATAAAAAGCAACATTTGGAACATGGTTCATTTATTTTTGATTACCGAGAGAGCTTACAAGGGCATGAATGTTGTTCCTCAATATTTACTCACAAGATCAATGATATTTTTCCTTGATATTTACTTACAGGGTCATAGATATTTCTCCTTAATATTTACTTACAAGAGCATAGATATTTTTCTTTAGTATCTATTTACAAGAGCATAGATATTTTTCTTTAGTATTTATTTACAAGAGCATAGATATTTTTCTTCAGTGTTTATTTACAAGACCATAGATATTTTTCCTCAATATTTATTTACAAGAGCAAAGATATTTTTCTTCATTTTTTATTCACAAGAGCTAAGATATTTTTCTTCAATATTTATTTACAAGAGCATAGATATTTTATATGTCTATTTACAAGAGCATAGATATGTTACTTCAATATTTATTCACAAGAGCATAGATATTTTTCTTTAATATTTATTTACAAAAGCGTGGATATTTTTCCTCTGTTTATTTACAAGAGCATAGATAATTTTCTACAGTATTTATTTACAAGAGCATAGATATTTTTCTTCAGTATTTATTCACAAGAGCATAGATATTTTTCTTTAATATTTATTGACAAGAGCGTACATAGTTTTCTGTAGTGTTTATTTACAAGAGCATAGATATTTTTCTTCAGTATTTATTTACAAGAGCATAGATATTTTTCTGTAGTATTTATTTACAAGAGCATAGATATTTTTCTTCAATGTTTATTTACAAGAGCATAGATATTTTTCTTCCGTATTTATTTACAAGAGCATAGGTAATTTTCTACAGTATTTATTTACAAGAGCATAGATATTTTTCCTCAGTGTTTATTTACAAGAGCATAGATATTGTTCCTCAACATTTACTTAAAAGAATATAAATTATGCTCTTCAATATTTACTTACAAGAGAATGAATATTGTTCCATAACTTATTTACAAGACCATAGTTATTGTTCCTCAACATTTACTTACAATAGCATGTATATTGTTCCTCAACATTTACTTACAATAGCATGTATATTGTTCCTCAACATTTATTTACAATAGCATGTATATTGTTCCTCAATATTTATTCATATTTACCGAAAGATCATGACATATTCTCCCACTGAAAGTGAATATTCAATCTCTGCCAAATATCAGGTTTCATGAATAGCCGAAAAACTCGCCACAGCCTGTCGTAACAGACGATCCGCTATAAGCCTTGGAATAACTCTCTCTCTCTCTCTCTCTCTCTCTCTCTCTCTCTCTCTCTCTCTCTCTCTCTCTCTCTCTCTCTCTCTGAAGATATTCCCTCCATGCAGGAAAAATGAGATGGCTATAAAGTAGCTGTGGGGAAAAAGACTACAAAGGAATATCACCTGAGAGCAATATTTCAGGTGGAGTGAGAGGTGATCCCTCAGAGGAGCGCCTTGGCGGGAATTATCACCTCGCGTCCTCCTCCTTCCTCCTCCTCCCTCCTCCTCCTCCTCCTCCTCCTCCTCCTCCTCCTCCTCCTCCTCCTCCTCCGAGGGGGGAGGAGTGAGTAGGACATCATTCGCGCCTCGAAAAGGGCCTGCCTGTTTTGGAGTCTTGCATCGCGACGCGAAGTTGTGGGTTTTTCTTTTTTTTTTAAAGTCTCATGACGCAAAGTTGTGGGATGCTGAGATGGATTTTTTTATATTTTTTAATCCTGGCTTACGACGCTGAAGTGGTTGGCGTCACTGGGGGAAATTGGTGCTTTTCCACCTGACGAAGGCTTTGTGTCTTGCTGAGTAGGTTATTATTATTATTATTATTATTATTATTATTATTATTATTATTATTATTATTATTTGAAGGGAGCAGACCCTCTTTTAAACAGGTCTTATTAAAAAGGATGGCTGTATTATAAATTCGCATAATACAGCCATCCTTTTTAATATTATTATTATTATTATTATTATTATTATTATTATTATTATTATTATTATTATTATTATTATTATTATTATTATTATTCGGAAGATGGACCCTATACTTATGGAACAAGCCAGCCACTGGAGCCATTGACTTGAAATTCAGGCTTCCAAAGAATATTATGATATTCACTAGAAAAAAGTAACAGAAGGGAATGGGAAATATAGAAAGAAGAGACCACTTATTAAAAAAAGAAAGCTTTCACATATACTCCTTGGTGTCAAATGTGTGTACGTGTGTATGTATCAGAGGTATTTTTCCAATAGTTCCGACCTGTCACTAAAATAAGAACGTTTTCATCTAAGTCTGTAGAAATGACTACGAAGCATGGATATCAAATCCGCTGCCTCTTTCAGAATTGTACCGATTCTTCAGATATACTGTACTTTCTCTCATTTGAGTTCGCCCTTTGGTGAGACTTCCCTCCTCAGCAGGTTCTGTGCAAACAGAATCTCTTCTGAACTGAGCGGACAAAGGAATAACGCTACACCAGTGGTTCTCAACCTGGGGGCGGGGGGGGGGAGCCTCAGCAATTTCCAGGGGGGGAGCGAGCCCTAGGGGGAAAAGTCAACCTGGGGGGGCGCGTCAGCAATTTCCAAGGGGGAGCGGGGGGAGCGAGTCCTAGGGAAAAATAAAAAATTCTAAACTTATATTCGTTATTCTCTTAACAAGAGTCGCTAAGAAGCAGTGTTAAGTATCTTGCTAATTCATTCCTAAAAGAATAAAAACGCCGTTTCTCTTGCTCTTTTTTTTTCATTTTCCTTTAAATCTGGGAGGGAATTTTACTCATAGATGCAAGGAGGGGGGTGGGTGGAGGGAAGGACCAACTCTTAGAGGGGGCGTGGTAATAAAAAGGTTGAAGACCCACTGCGCTGCACAATCTGAAAATTTTCGTAAGCATATCTGCTACAGTGACAGCAGCAGATTCAGAACCCCTGTACATCAGGAGAGAGTAGAGGCAAGATCAGTTAAGTTTCCCGTTTTCCTTATTATTTTTTTTCAAATTATGCAGTTCATATACGATTTCGTTTTGGAACTGGAATTGGAATATAGAATTTAGGCCAAAAGCCAAAGCGCTGGGACCTATGAGGTCATTCAGCGCTGAAAGGGAAATTGACAGTAAGATGGTCTGAAAGGTGTAACAAGAGGAAAACCTCGCAGTTGCACTGTGAAACGACAGTTAGAGAAGGTGGAGGGTCTGACGGAAGAAAGAGAACATGAACGGAGGTACATTAAAAGGAATGAAAGAGGTGGCTGCTAGGGGTCGAAGAGACGCTGCAAAGGACCTTAAGTAATGCCTACAGTGCACCATGTGAGGTGCAATGACGGCATTACCCTCCCACGGGGATTTCGATTTGGAGAACCGAGAACGGAATGTATAATGAAATGCTGTAACTTTGGTATCAGTAATGAAATCTGGGAAGTACATACCGTAGACTTTATATATTCCCATTTCCTTGCCTGCAATGAAATGTGGGTAGTAAATACCGTAGATTTGCTTATATTAAATATTTCACAGAATAATGCTTTGCAATAAGAGGAATTATTTTAGTAACGAAGAAATGGCATCGGTTACCTTGGAGCTTATATGCTATACCATTTACTCAGGTTATGAAATCATGATGACCTTTACAGTGTAGTTTTAATTAAAAAATCACGACAGTGTGCAATAATATAGAGGCAGCTATTACATCAGAGTTTATAGTCTTAAGTCCTTATATCCTTTACTAACTTGAGTGCTGTATTCATTAACTGCTGAAGTTATTGTGTACAAAAATACCTTGCAAGATAAATAAATCACAAATCCAACAGTTTTGGATGAATAACAAAACCTTTCTTTTCTTGTATTTTGATTTGGTGATCATTCTGTTCCCTGAAAGTTACCTTCATAATGTTGTAGCCTTTTTTGACATTTAAATAATAATAATAATAATAATAATAATAATGATAATAATAAATCTTCATTACCACTTTCAGTATAAATGTCCCTTACACAAAAGCTTCAAACGTAATCCCATTCTAGTTTCTAACTCTTCTTCTTCTTCTCCTTCTGGGAAGGATATTAGCAACAGCATCAAACGTAATCCCATTCTAATTTTTCCCTCTTCTTCTTGAGAATAATAATAAATCTTCATAAATATACGTATCCCCTTACACCAAAGCATCAAAGGTAATAGTATTCTAATTTCTAACTTCTTCTTGTTCTTGATAATAAAAATCAATCTTCAATGAAGTATAAATGTCCCTTTACACAAAAGCATCATAGCTAGTACTATTCTAGTTTCTAACTCTTCTTCTTCTTGATAATAAAAGTAAATCTTCCTTAAATTGGAACTTCAAAAGTTCAAGCGAAGATGCAATGCATTACTACCCTAACGTTATTCTCCTTGCATTTTATTACATTTTATCTATTTATTAATTTATTAATTTATTTTTTCTTCTGAATAGGTGAGATCTCTTCACTCTATATTTTCTTCACCTTCTCTTACTTTCTAATAAGCACCATAATATTCTTGGGAAGCTTGAATTTCAAGTCAGTGGCCCCTTTGGTGGACTTCTTGTTCCACATGAATAGTGTTCATCTTCTGAATAATAATAATAATAATAATAAACGTTACTTTACACCAAAGAATCAAGAGTAGTCCCATTGTGATTTCTAACTTCTTCTTCTCTTTCTGGAACAGATTTTAGCAGCTGGCGGGAGCTTGCAAGCAGAGTGCCGCCTGACACTGGGTCCTCACACCCTGAGCACCTACAAGACACTCAGAGTGAGAGTCAGGATGATATCTTACGTCGAGAACTACCATTCTTCGGGTAAGGAAGGAATTCACGCTCGTTTCTCGTTGCTCGTAACAGACTCGCTGTCGTTTATATTTCTATACTTTTTGTGCCTTCATTAAGCAGTTGCGTTATTCTTGGTTTTATTTTTATTTTGACTTTTCTTTGTTAAGCAGTTCTGTTATTCCTGCTGGTTTATATATTGATTTTTCTTCGGTACTTTATTAAACAGGTGTGTTAATCCCGCTTATTTTTATTTTAACTTTTCAGTACTTTATTAAGTAGGTGTGTTAATCCTGCTATTATTTTAGCTTTTCAATACGTTATTAATCAGGAGGTCACTTAATCCTGCTTCTATTTTTATTTTAACTTTTCATTACTTTATTAAGCAGGTGTGTTAACCTTGCTTTTGTTTTTATTTTAACTTTTTAATACCCTAATCAGCAGGTCTGTTAATTCTGCTTTTTT
>NC_089791.1:31745887-31750887 GCF_040412425.1 Macrobrachium rosenbergii | reverse complement strand
AGAAAGCTCTCTCTCTCTCTCTCTCTCTCTCTCTCTCTCTCTCTGCATACCTGTCCCCACGCCCGAGATGATACTGAGAGAGGGAGGGGAGAGAGAGAAAGCCTCTCTCTCTCTCTCTCTCTCTCTCTCTCTCTCTCTCTCTCTCTCTCTCTCTCTCTCTCTCATTACTAAAATACAGAACTTCTATCCTTGTTTCTGCTCTCAAATCTCTCTCTGCTCTCTCTCTCTCTCTCTCTCTCTCTCTCTCTCTCTCTCTCTCTCTCTCTTTGCACTAAAACAAATCCAGTCCTCATCTCTCCTCTCTCTCTCTCTCTCTCTCTCTCTCTCTCTCTCTCTCTCTCTCTCTGACCTTCGAAGTGCCTAAATTCTGGCCTTTCCATATCTCACCTTCCCCGCCTTCTTCGGAGGCAGGCGATCTCGCCAAGACGCCTCCGGATTTCTCGGAAGCCGTTTTCGATACTCCCTTCATTGTTTCTGGTCCTTTTTGCCTCCTTCGGTCATGCCCCATGTTGGGTATGAACTGGTCCGCTGGTATAGTGTGGTTAGTGGCGTGGCATGCCACTCAGATGTCGTGGGTTCGCGTCTCCCCCAGGGCGATGAAGAATTACTGGTTCTGCATCATGATCAGTTACTGCTGCTGTGTGGGGTCTGCTGCGATGGGAGGTTGAATAGGGTTCATCCTCTGAATAATAATAATAATAATAATAATAATAATAATAATAATAATAATAATATTCTTTGGAAGCTTGAGTTTCAAGTCAGTGGCCACTTTGGTGGGCTTGTTCCATATGAATAGGGTTCATCTTCTGAATATAATAATAATAATAATAATAATAATAATAATAATAATAATAATAAAACACCATATTCTTTGGAAGCTTGAATTTCAAGTCAGTGGCCCCTTTGGTGGGCTTGTTCTAAATGAATAGGGTTTATCTTCTGAATAATAATAATAATAATAATAATAATCCTTTTTCCTTTCTTCTATGCTTTGTTCGCGTCCTAAGGATCTGTCTTCGTGTTTTCTATTTTCCATCTTTCGTTATCGTCTCGTCTTCAGAAGAAGAAAGGTTGTTGGAGAAAAAAGGAAGTACAAAGGAATAGCGATAGTAACTGGCGTCTTTTCTTTCTCATCCTACCAGCCAATCATGGCGTCATATTTCCGCGTCCCCTTTTTCTCCCTCTTCCTTCGCTATTCCCTTATATCTCTGGCCCTCCTGTCTCTCCCTCTATCTCTCTCTCCCTTTGTTTCTCTGTTTGCTCTAACCCTCGCCCTAAAGCATGCTTCTCTCTCTCTCTCTCTCTCTCTCTCTCTCTCTGCATACCTGTCCCCACGCCCGAGATGACACTGAGAGAGGGAGGGGAGAGAGAGAAAGCTCTCTCTCTCTCTCTCTCTCTCTCTCTCTCTCTCTCTCTCTCTCTCTCTCTCTCTCTTCCACGAAAAGGAAGTATTTTTTCATGTCTTCATTCCACAAGTTACACAGTACGTTTACTCTCTCTCTCTCTCTCTCTCTCTCTCTCTCTCTCTCTCTCTCTCTCTCTCTCTCTCTCTCTCTGCGTACCTGTCCCGACGCCCGAGATGACACTGAGAGAGGAAGGAGAAAGAGATAGAACGAAAGGTCTCTCTCTCTCTCTCTCTCTCTCTCTCTCTCTCTCTCTCTCTCTCTCTCTCTCTCTGCATACCTGTCCCGACGCCCGAGATGAAACTGAGAGAGAGAGAGAGAGAGAGGTTGCTGAAAGCCAGATAATCTCCCAGGTAACTATGTGGCACTTAGGATGGAATGGGATCTCTCTCGCGGGGCGTCTTCCGGTTACCCCATTTGCCTTGGGCATTCCCTCCTTGTTATGCCGGCATGTAATTTATGGTAATAACGGTGTAATTCCCCCTTTCGTGGACCAGAGGAAGCACCTTTGCCTTGCCTTCGTCACCCCCTCCCCCCTCGCTCTCTCTCTCTCTCTCTCTCTCTCTCTCTCTCTCTCTCTCTGGTACCGGTGTAGAAAGGTGGGTTTCTCTCGGCGCGTTCAATATTCCCTTTCTCTGCATTGTCCGTCGATCGGACTTCACAAAAATCTCTCTCTCTCTCTCTCTCTCTCTCTCTCTCTCTCTCTCTCTCTCTCTCTTCCACAAAAGGGAAGTATTTTCCATGTCTTCATTCCACGAGTTATACAGTACGTTTATTCTCTCTCTCTCTCTCTCTCTCTCTCTCTCTCTCTCTCTCTCTCTCTCTCTCTCTGCGAAGGCAAAAAAAAATTAAGCTGAATTTAAAGCTTTTTTTGTCACTGCAAGCTTTCCATTCCCTTTCTTGAATTCATGATAATTCACAGAACACGATTCGAGTTTTGTCTTTCAAACTCATTATTATTTTGACAAAGGAACATTACAGCTGCAGTCAAAAGCTGTTCTGTTTAATTCAGCTGCATAACGTTCATTGCACTCGACAGACGTTGAGTAATGATGTGATCATTTGTAGAAAGACAGACCAGCTGTTTTTTTTTTTTTTTAAGTAGAAGAGCCTGTGACGTCAGCTGGTGACATCACGCGGTACCCAAGCGAATGTCATAACGACGGGGTAATCAACATGGCAGCGAAGTCGTTTGTCCGATGAACCGCTCCCTGAAGCTTTGACAAATTATAGTTTTTTCTGACAAATAAAAATTTTTTTTTTACAAACGACCTGGGTTTGTTTGTACAAATGAAGGGTTTTTACAAACGAACTTTTTTGACAAATGAACGTTTTTGGACAAATGAACATTTTATTTTTACAAACAAATTGTTTTACAAACAATTTTTTTTTTGTCAAACGAATTTTTAATAAACTAAGGGTTTTTTTGCAAATGAACTTTTATTTTACAAACAATTTTTTTACAAACGAAGGTTTTTTTTTTACAAAACTTTTTTAGACAAATGAACTATTTGTTTACAAACGAACATTTTTTTTTGACAAACGAACATTTATTTTGACAAATGAACTTTTTGTTTACAAATGAACATTTTTTTGACAAACGAACTTTTTTTGATAGACGAACTTTTTTTTTATAAACGAACTTTTTTGACAAATGAACTTTTTTTGACAAACGAACTTTTTTTTTTGATAAACGCACTTTTTTAAAGGCCAAAAGTCCCAGATTTATAGACTTTCCACTTAAAACGTCCAAAATTGGGAGAAAAAAAAAAGATTCTCTTTTCCACTCGGTCAGGAAAAATATATGTCATAATGTATTAGTCATTTACAGTTTTACAAATAGGGCCTCCTCCATGAAATTACATTTTAATTATATTCTAATTACAATTGTTGGATTTCCATTAACGGCAAAAAAACAACCTCGAATTGAGTAGTAATTACTTTCGGGACGAAATTGAAAAAATAGGCTTTTGTGGATTTTTTCTCTCTCTCTCTCTCTCTCTCTCTCTCTCTCTCTCTCTCTTTTTGTTTGTTTTTGCTGTTTCATTTCGTCAGCTGTCACGCTCGGGGAGGCAGAAACGGAATGAAAATATGAGAAGGTAAAAACGGCGCATTTAACTGTTTTTTTAATTCGTTTTATTGTATCTTTTTCGTCGTTTTTCGCAGCAGATGTGAATTCCCTTTCTGTCACCAATTATATATATATATATATATATATATATATATATATATATATATATATATATATATATATATATATAAATAAATATATATATATATATATATATATATATATATATATATATATATATATTTGTCATTTCATATGTTTCAACTCCATTTTAAAAGATTCAGGATTTTAGTCAGAAAACTGAAATTTTATACTTTTTGTTTGTATTTTATAATTTTTTTTGTTGTATAATCTACTTACCTTTTATCTTTTTATTTATTAATATGTTAATTTTTTTTCTAATAACTAATCTCCTCTTTCTGTATTTCCCATTACCTTTTGTTGCTTCTGTCAAATGAACACCATAATATTCTTTGGAAGCCTCTAGAATTCCAAGTCAGTGACCCCTTTGGTGGGCTTGTTCCATATGAATAGGGTTCATCTTCTGAATAATAATAATAATAATAATAAAGGTAACTGACTTATCCTTACCATTTTATTGTCTGTCATCGATTGTCTACTTTGTTTGTCAGCCAAAAATTTCTCGATAACGAACTTCGTGGCATTTACCAGTCCCCCACCCATCCCTACCCATGCCCCAAACCTTTCCCACCACCACCCACCCCCACAGCTCATAAAAGAAAGAAGTTAGCGGGACGATTAATGAAAAGGGCCAAGAAGACACTATACTGACGGGCGTGGAGGCCATTTTTCACGAACACCAGGAGGCTGGGGCCATTAATCTCCCATGATACTGGAAATCCTCTTAACCGGACGTTTCCCGGAATATATTTAAGAGTCAGTTTGCCTCGTATTATCCCCAAATCTTCTTCCGGGTCGCAAATTCCTGAGATGTATGGCAATATTGCGCCAGCCCTATTTTTTTTTTTTTTTTTTTTTTTGCCCCTAGGTTAGGTTAGGTTAAGTTAGGGTTAAGTAATGAATTCTTTTGTAATTTGGGCTTGGGAAACATAATGAGATTATTTTCAAGAAAATTCTATGGTTGGTTTTTAAGATATGGCGTCCCGTTATTTTCAGGGAAAGGTCCTGTACTCGGTTACATCTCGGGAAAATAACGGGTACCCGGTACTCTATTAATCTTAGTTCCAATAAGGATTAATACTCTATTAATCCTGGTTCCAACAAGATCGAGAAATTCCAAGCGCGAATATAGGAGTCGTCTAAAAATACAAAGATTCTCAAAATACTTAATGTCAAGTCTAGACTTTATCCTTTAATTTTAAGTAATATCGACATAAGTTTCAGACCAGATAAAGCACTGTAAAATGACCAAATTAGGAGGCTCCTAAACATAAAATCCCGTAGGGGGCTAGTGCCGCCAGTGCACCTCAAGCGGTGCACTGTAGGCATTACTTAAGGTTCTTTGCAGCTTCCCTTAGGGCCTTAGCTGCAACCCCTTTCATTCT
>NC_089791.1:31718387-31740887 GCF_040412425.1 Macrobrachium rosenbergii | reverse complement strand
ATGAAAATGTCAAAATTTCTCCTCTGGAGTTGGTCACGGGACCTCGACACTTCCGAAGAATGACCCAGATTGACCTGTCGGAACAGCTCTGAAATTATCTTCCTTAAAAAATTAGTTTTTGATTCTTCTTGTGTAACTCCATCATTTTTTCCTCTTTCTCCGTCCGAATCTGTCAGTCTCAGATATAATTGGGTGCCTTTCGTTTGGTATCGTGCACGCGCGTGCAGTTGAGTGTGTGTGTGTGTGTGTGTGCGTGTGTGTGTGTGTAAGTGTGTTTGGCCCCTCTAGAAAAAACATGGGAGCAATCACTGTTCCATTTGTCTGTTAACTGATATGTCAAAGATGAACTTATGTAGGTATGTCTATGGATGTATGTATGCATATATGTATGTACAGTATGTATATATGTATGTATGAATATCATGACATGAGGAGCATTTGCTCAAAAGTGAAGACGATACGTTTTCCAGACAGATTGACTCGACACCATTCTCACAGTGAGAAGAAAATGCATTCAAAGAAATTATAATTTTCCGACATTTTTCTTCACTGTAGGGAAGATAAAAAAAACCACCATTTTTTCAGATAAAAACCAGCATTTTTTCGGACAAAAAACAGCATTTTTTCAGATAAAAATCAGAATTTTTTTTCAGACAAAAATCAGCATTTTTCAGATAAAAATCAGCATTTTTTTAGATAAAAATCATTTATTCAGATAAAAGCTAGGATTTTTTCAAATAAAAACCGGCATGTTTTCAGATAGAAAATCGTGAGTTTTTCAGATAAAAACCAGCATTCCTTCAGATAAAAACCCACCATTTTTTCCATATGAAAACCAGCATTCTTTTAGATAAAACCCACCATTTTTCCATATAAAAACCAGCATTCTTTCAGATAAAACCCACCATTTTTCCAGATAAAAACCACCTTTTTTCAGGTAAAACCCACCATTTTTTTTTTTTCAGATAAAAACCAGCATTTTTCCAGATAAGACCCGCCATTTTTTCAAATAAAAAACTGCATTTTCCAGACAAAATTCACCATTTTTTTTTAGATAAAAACCAGCATATTCCTGATAAAACCCACCATTTTTCAGGTAAAACCCACCATTTTTCCATATAAAAACCACCTTTTTTCAGATAAAAACCAGCATTTTTTCAAGTAAAACGCACCATTGTTTTTTAGATAAAACCCACCATTTTTCCATATAAAACCCACCATTTTTCAGATAAAAAATCAGCATTTTTCCAGATAAAACCCACCATCTTTCCAGATAAAAACCAGCATTTTTCCAGATAAAACCCATCATGTTTCCAGATAAAAACCAGCATTTTCCAGATAAAACCCACCATTTTTCCAGATAAAAACCAGCATTTTCCAGATAAAATCCACCATTTTTCATATAAAAACCATTTTTCCAGAATTTTTCCAGATAAAACCCTACAATTTTTCCAGATAAAAACCACCACTTTTTCAGATAAAACCCCACATTTTTCCGGATAAAAACCAGCATTTATTCATTATTTATCTTGGTTTCCTCTCCCTCTTTCCAGGCGCGGGGACGTTCGACCACAGAAGAAGACACGATTGCTTGTTGCTGTGTGCCTGGACCAAACTACTTCCGCCACTTCTTCTTCTCCTCCTGCTGTTGTTGTTGCTCCGGCTCTAGAGAAAACAACAACAACTTGTCGCAGCAAAGAAGATGCTGCGTACTTTCCATTGTCATCACCATGGTTCTTCTTAGAGTGCCTCTAGCGATCGTCAGGTCTTATTATTATCATTATTATTATTATCATTATTATTATCGTCACGATACCTCCTCTTCTTCCCTGTACAGTTGTGTGATCTCAGAGCTTATTTCCAGTCTCCCAGAAGAAGAAGAAGAAGAAGAAGAAGAAGAAGAAGAAGAAGAGGAAGAAGAAGAAGAGAAAAAGGAGAAGAAGGAATGAAAAAAATCAGAAGGATTTAGCAGTTTTTGTTGACAAACACAAAAATCCCTCTCCAGATCTTTCAAGGGTCTGGTGCCAAGAAGGGGCAGTGGGTTACATCAACACCCGCGAGGAGGACGAAAGGACGAACGCCGTAGTCACGTGACCTTGTGTTTACTTTGCAGCTGTGGATGGGCCATAAAAAAAAACTTTTGAGTATATGGGTTGATATGAGTTTTACCGACCTGAAGAGCTTACTATTAGCAGTGGGTGGTGGTCTCCAATTGTTATTCTATCTGTGGGTAGAATCAGTTACAGGTAGATTATTGAGTTTGGAAGGAACATTGACATTAACATCAGAAAAATGTGCAGACAGGACTTAGGAAATGATGTTACGAATGACAAGTTCCCCTCAGAAATGGCATTCTGTTATTCCACCCGTGGGTGGAATCAGTTACAGGTAGACTGATCAATTTAGAAAGATCAATGACACCAGAAAAATGTGCAGATAGGACTTAGGAAATGATGACTTGAATGTGCAAAGTTCCCCTCAGAAATGGCACTCTGTTATTCTACCTCTGAGTGGAATCAGTTGCAGGTAGATTGATCAATTCAGAAAGAACATTAACACCAGAAAAATGTGCAGATGAGACGTAGGAAATGTTATGAATGTGCAAAGTTCCCCTCAGAAATGGCATTCGTACGTTGAGCAATGTGAGTAATGGATATTCTAGCCTTCATTTGAAACCTTCTTTGAATGGTGCTAAAGTTATTTCTACGCCAGTGATTCCTTTCCTTCTGGTCTTGTGTATGCGTGAGTGTGGGCCTTTGTAATCCATATACACGTGTAAGTTTGTCTATTAAGTACATGTACGTACCTGGAGAGACGTGTTCACGAACGAGTACATATGCACGTGTGCTGTACATAATGATTTAATAATTCGTGAGTGAGTATATGCAAATCAGTACATTTTGACTTTGGCCTTCTAAACTTTTGTAGATAAGAGTTGACCCCTGCCCCTCTCTCTCTCTCTCTCTCTCTCTCTCTCTCTCTCTCTCTCTCTCTCTCTCTCGTCTTCTCTTCTTCTTCTTCTTCTTCTTCTTCTTCCGTACATTTCGACTTTCACCTTCTAAACATTTCGAAGTAAGGGATGGCCTCTCTCTCTCTCTCTCTCTCTCTCTCTCTCTCTCTCTCTCTCTCTTCTTCTCTCTTCTTCTTCTTCTTCTTCTTCTTCTTCTTCTTCTTCTTCTTTTCTTCTTCTTCCTTTCACAAACATTTCAAGATGGCTTCACTCTCTCTCTCTCTCTCTCTCTCTCAGCCACACATTTTGGTTTCTAGCACTAGAACACGATGCCTTGTAGTATATTTAAAAACGTGGAATTCATTGTACCGTCCAGCCGAGTTCCACCCACAGCCCCAGAGTAAGCCGTGACGTCACGAAGTGGATCACCCGCTCTGATATCGCGATCCAAGTGTCAACACCTTCATGGAAGTAAGAATAGACAATGAGATACTTTTTCAAGAAGGGTGTCACGCATCAAGGAGCCATTATCGGCGGCAAAGTTGAGGTCTAAAGTGTGTTTTATGTTTGTTAAGATGACACGTGACGCCTTAAGTACCAGAGCGAGCTATTAGACGTGGTAAACATATTTAGAGGCAAAAACGTTCCCTTCGACAGTCTGTGGATTCTAGTTGACGCGAATGTAACTCACGTCAATAGGCCTATGCTCTTCAGGCGAATGTAACGCGTTCATAGGCCTATGTTCTTCGGGCTATTTATTTATTTATTTATTTATTTGGTGAGGCTTAGCAAAGACTTGATGATCATATCCTTTGCGACGCCAGTTAAGCAAATGAAGTAGTCAGTCCCCCAAATACGGCCTACGTGACGCTAGATAAATTCATTGTAATCAGTCGCCCCTCCTGTGGGAATCACCTTCATATGATAATGAAAAGTGACGAAAACAAACTGAAAATGAGAGACAGAATCCCCCAGTACAATGTCAATACAAATCTCACCCGGAGCGCTCTCCTCTTCTTCTCCTCCTCCTCCTCCTCCTCCTCCTCCTCCTCCTCCTCTTCTTCTTCTTCTTGGTGTCATCAAATGGATTTTGGGTCGAGAGAAGGCAACTCTATTTGCAGAGCTTTCGAGAGCCTGTACAGAGATTGATAATGGCGGTGAGAATGCCCTCAGAAAAAAGAAAAAGGTTCTCTCTCTCTAATGTTTTAGAGAGAGATCTATCACAGAAGACGGCTCGGGACATTTCTTGCATTTTGAGCACTCATCGGAAGTTATGGATTATGTTAGGATTTTGTTTTTGTTTTTTGTTTTTTTTTCTGTATTTGTAAAGGAATAATGGTACATGATATTATATTCTATACGTTTATATATGATTTGTGGTGATTCATTTCAAACTTTCGGGGGAAAACTTATAAAACAATTGACTTTGATCGGCTTTTCCTCGGGAGAGCGTCCGGGTGACTGCAATCGTGATTACTTACTTTCGGGAACATTGCCAGTTCTGTCAGATTCCGAACGTGGAAACAGTTTCCTTCTACAGTTTTTTGTAGTTTGGTAGAAGCAGTTGTCTTCTACAGCTAATTAACTTGACGTTCTTAAACGTGCATAACAAAATATGACCAGAAAAAAACAAAATACGACAAGAAAAATGTGAAAATACGACAAGAAAGATATACCAATCGTCAGGAACATTTTCCTCATAGTGGACATTCTCAAGAATTGTGGAGTTTTTTTTTTATCGTGGTTAGAGAGACGTGGTATATTTCCCCCGTGTGTGGATATTTTTTTTTATTTTCACCATAGTGCTATCATCATTGTAAATACATTATACATCTTCAGAGATATATATTCTATAATGAGAGTTCTCAGAGGATGCGCGCTTTCAAACGATGGCGTCTATAGCAAAACTTGGCATCAAGGGGCAAATTTGACTTCGAGAAACCAAAAGATACGGAGAATCCCAATTGTTTTGGCACCTATAGCAAAACTTGGCATCAATCAGAAAAGTCTGGCCTCTAGATTCCAAAATATGAGGAATCCTACGTGTTTTGGCATCTCTGGCAAACTTGGCATCAAGCAGAAAAGTCTAGCCTCGAGAAACCAAAACATAGGGGAATCCCACTGGTTTTGGCACCTTTAGCAAAACCTGACATCAAGCAGTGAAGTTTGGCTTCGAGTTGCCAAAGAGATACGAGGAATCCCACTTGTTTTGGCACCTTTAGCAAAACTTGGCATCCAGCAGCGAAGTTTGGCTTCGAGATGCCAGAGAGATACAAGATATGACCACCTATCAATACGCCACAATCACGATTTTCCCAGATCGCAAGGAGTACCCGAGGAATACCACCCACCGAAGGACTCGTTCGTCGTCGCCAGCCGTCGCAGGACGGCGTTGGAAAGGGCGCATCCTCCCAGGACCAGTTGCATGTAGGCTTAAAAACTACTTTCGTATAGGAAATTTTCGGGTCCAATGTCGAAGGTCGGGAGGACGGGAGATCATTGCGTCGTTTTCGAGCGTAAACACTGTTGAATTCACTCAAGTGCTTGTTATATAACTCAGTCTTCTTCAGGCCGTAGTCTAGTCAGGTTTCTAGTTTCGGCTACTAGGGATGTTTGTTTTCCTTTTTTTTTATTAGCTTCAAGTGTAATCGTTTTCCTGTCTGAATGTCTGAGTCTCACGCGTTTTATGTCTGTTTTCATTTTTTGTTCCCTAAGCTCAGTCATTTTCCTGTCTAAGTTTATGCCTAAATCCCTTGCGTTTGATGTCAATTTTTTTTCTTTGGTTCAGTCATTTTCCTGTCTTAAATTTATGTCTAAGTTCCATAAGTTTTATGTCTATTTTTTTCCTAAGTTCATGTCTTAAGTTCCACTCGTTTATCTTTCTTGTAGGTAAAAGAGATTTTTTTTTTTTGTACCTATATTTCAAACCTACACTCCGTTCGTGTTTTTTCAGTGTACATGAGAGAAAAAAAACAACGTTCATTTTCTTAACGTTTCTGAAGGAAATGACACCCTGTTGTTAAGCGAATAATTGTGTGTTCATTTTTGTATCATGTAAAAAAATTAATTTTGTTCTTAAAATATCATTAAATTCTGTGTGGTCATGAAAACCCATTTTATAAGGTGACAGAAACTCGTGTAAGGAGAGAGAGAGAGAGAGAGAGAGAGAGAGAGAGAGAGAGAGAGAGAGAGAGAGAGAGAGAATACAGTGCGTATCTATCTGGTCTTCCAAAAACACGAACACTCAAAAGAGAAGAGTTTCAAAATAGACGGCTGATAATGACGGGAAGCGCTTAAACAAATAGACGGTAAACCGCGATTACTACGAGCCAATCAGACCTCATCTACCCGACGACCAACACTTCTGCGACGCCAGTATAAGCGCTCGAGAATCAGTCTGCCAAACAAACTGACTTTCTGGAGACCCTTATTCCCAAGTTATTCTCGTTTCTCTCGACTAAAAAATTCAACCGTAAACTCTCTCTCTCTCTCTCTCTCTCTCTCTCTCTCTCTCTCTCTCTCTCATCATTTTCTGATTGTTACTATAGCCTGCTCGTTTTGAAAAGGCGATTCCCTCGTTTTCCTCGCGATTTAGCAACTCTCATTGATATTTCAAGTTCACCTTGGGATCTGGGTTAGATGAGGTCATTAAATTGCCAGTACCGACGGCCTTCGTATAAAAAAGAAAAGAGAGATATCCTACTAATTTGCAACTGGGAATTCAATCAGTTCCTTATTTTTATTATTATTTTCAGTTCGCCTCGTTTTCAAAATCTCTTGAAATACAATTTTTTTATTTAGACTTTTTCGTCTCTCTTTTTATCTATATTCAGTTCACGCGTGAAGAACACTCGTTTAGAATTCGGCACGCCCGTCCTGTGGCTTGTACCGCCGAGCGGGGTTAAAAACAAACAAGTATAAAATGCGCCGAAGTTTCTTCGGCGCAATCGAGTTTTCTGTATAATCAAGGCCACCGAAAATAGAGAGAGAGAGAGACTCAACGAGCTTACGATCTATTGGACTGGAGAGCAGTGGAAAGTCTCCTGCCCTGAGCTGGAGAGAGAGAGAGAGAGAGAGAGAGAGAGAGAGAGAGAGAGATAGAAACCACAAGACACGCCTCCCTCCTGATGGGGACCGTTTTTTGTGACTATGAATGGGAAGCTTTCGGTACAGGCCACGCCTCCCTCTGGAGGAGGAGGAGAAACACCCTATTTACGGGCAGACCTGGCTGTGACACCTCCAAAGGTCGCCACGGCAAGATTTAACGTTTTAGGAAATTGCTGAATGGAAAAGAGGGACGCTTAGGCATATCCCCTGGTCTTTCTTGAGACGATAATTGTGGAAACGAACGGTTCCGTCAAAACAAAGGGTCCCGGAGAGTTGTCTCTCTCTCTCTCTCTCTCTCTCTCTCTCTCTCTCTCTCAAGAAATAACAGTACCATTGCACAAATGTAAATTACAGCATTTTCATGAAAAAGTGGCGTTTACTCTCTCTCTCTCTCTCTCTCTCTCTCTCTCTCTCTCTCTCTCTCTCAAGAAGTAATACCATTGCGCAAATGTAAATTGCAGCATTTTCATGAAAAGGTGGTATTCTCTCTCTCTCTCTCTCTCTCTCTCTCTCTCTCTCTCTCTCTCTCAAGAAATAACAATTACACAAATGTAAATTGCATCATTTTCATGAAAAAATCGCATTTACTTTTGTGGCTCTCTCTCTCTCTCTCTCTCTCTCTCTCTCTCTCTCTCTCTCTCTCTCTCTCTCTCTCAACACTGCAGCCTATTCTCGAAGGCAATCGACACCTTAGGTTTTGTAGAGAAAGTCATTTTTTCAGTCTAATGACAAAATACAGAGCAACTTAACATGTGAGACTTTGCAACCATAACGAGGTTATAAAATTCCATATTTCTTTTTTGGCGAACTTCAATTTAACAAGACACAAATTATCACGAGAAATTTTAGCAAATTTCCGTCATTTATAGAATTGAATTGAATGTAGAATTTAGGCCAAAGGCCAGGCACTGGGACCAATGAGGTCATTCAGCGCTGAAACGGAAATTGAGAGTAGAAGGTTTGAAAGGTGTAACAGGAGGAAAACCTCAAAGCAGTTGCACTATGAATCAATTGTTAGGAGATGGTTAAGGAAAGTAAAATGGAAGAAAGAGAATATGAAACGAGGTACAGTAAAAGGAAACTGTCATTTATAGGATGGGTACAGCATGCCACAAATGTAAAACCGAGTAATGAAAGTTCTCTCAAACCTGTTTGTCCGTTTTTTTTTTTTTTTTACATTTTGGTTCATTCATTTCTTTTCCTTTTTTTTCCCCTCCTTTGATGTAGCCGAATGTGACAGCTGTTTTTCTAAGAATGTATTTGAGGTCTTAACACAGTTTTTACGTAGAACAAAAAAAATGTGGTTCTACTTTGGCTTGTTATCTACAAGTCACCCACTCCAAAGTGCTAGTACTAGACATGGCGGAAGCTCCTTGGGACCCCATGTTTAGTACTAGCCCCTCGGGGATCAAACTTTTCGTCTATTAGTATAATTTGTCGACCATACAGTATATATATACATATATGTATGTATAATACTTTGATCCCCCAAGGGGCTAGTACTAAACATGGCGTCCCATTGAGCTTCTGCCATGTTTAGTACGCGTCACCCATTCCGAGGTGCTAGTGCTAGACATTGCGGAAGCTACTTGGGACGCCGTGTTTGGTACTAGCCTTCTGGGGCCAAATATATATATATATATATATATATATATATATATATATATATATATATATATATATATATATATATATATATATATATATATATATATATTGTATGGTCGACAAATTACATTAATAAACGGAATCTTTGATCCCAAGGGGCTAGTACTGAACACAGCATCCCAAGTAGCTTCCGCCATGTGTAGTACTAGCACCTCGGAGTAGGTGACGCGTAGATAACAAGCCAAAGTAGTACCAAAAATGTTTTATCTTGTAAATTATAGGTAGCGTGGAGTATGGAATAAGCAAATTACCAATAATGAATAAAAAGTGTATTTTTCTTAAGTTATGGGTTGGTTTGCCTTTATCTTAAGATGATTAGTACATGTAGTCTGTTTCATATTAAATAAAGTTCTAATAATACTCTGGCGTCTACTTTCACTTCCTTTATCCTGACACTGGCGTCTGTGACCGCTGTCGTTGCGACGCCAGTTTACATAGAGTAGTGTGTTACTGTCCTGACTGGTGGCTCACATATCGTTATTGTCAGTGGAGTTCTATTCAAGAGTTTGATCAATTTCTCAAAGAAGTTGAGTCAAAGGGTTTTGTTTTTTATGAGGCACATTTAGGGGACTTGACGTGGTGCTAGCTGAGTTTTGATTGCAGCGTGTGTGTGTGTGTGTGTTTGTTTGTGTTTTAGAAGGACCATACCCAACTACCCTAAAATGGGAGACTGCAGTATCTTAAAAAAAAAAATGGTAGATACTGCAGTTTTCCCTTGCCTTACTACTGATCTTGCAGCTGCTGCAAATAAAGCATTGAAGAATCATTCTGAAACTGCAGTAACTTGTGTATTAGTGTTGCACGAGCCCAGTAGGTTGCCTAACTCAATTTTCCAGATATTGCAGTCTTCCATTTTAGGGCAGAGCAGGTCGTCTATGAACCCAGTTTGGACAACGCTGTACAACAAAATATATTTTACATTCCGGACACTAGAAATGTAGGGAAACGTCCATCTTATCAATATTACAAGAAATGTTTTAGGATAGGTCCCAAGGAAATACTTTAGCCTACACATGACAGAAAAAAAAAATACCCTAACAAGGCAACGAGACTAGTTCGAAAGTTACACTGAAAGGTTTCTGCTAACAGCTTTAACAGTCCAAAAAAAAAAAAAAACAAGACAGGGGTCGAGAAACTGGAATATTACTGTTTACTGGCATGTCACCGGCTCTTGAGAGCGTTGTATAACAGAAGAGACGATTGTACAGTGTTTTTTTTTCTGGTGAATAAGGGAAGTGTGTTGGAATTGTGACTGATATTCAGGGTTTCTTGGAACCGGGTAAATGATGAGTTGGACCCATGAATTTTTTCTGAAATATATTTGACAGTAATTAGTAACTATTAAAGAAACACTTGGCCAAGACTATGCTACGTACGAAACGTGAGAAATAAGAGTTGAGAATCTTTGTAAAAAGACCCAGGAAGTATTATTATTTCATTTTTTAGCAATTTGGCTCTACGAATGACTCAGAAGAGGGAAGTGTGATAAAATTGTTAGGTTTAACTGACCGGATAGGTCTGCCCCAGCAGAGATGACGGGCGGAATGTCACGAGATGAAATGTAATCGGAAAGGGAAGGGAAAGGAGGAGATAAGGAGTGATTACCCAGAATGGATGAGGAAGAGGAAAGACGACTAAAACGTGATGAGAGGAGAACATAATTCGGAGACTTTGGGTAAGTAAGGAATGAATTTTCACTTTTCAGTTTTATTATTATAACCTGTATCTTATACTTTCGATGTCCCCTTATCATCGTTCCATATTTATGCACCTATTATCGTCTGTTATTGTCCGTGTATCGTCTGTTATCGTCTATTACCGTCCTTGCCAGCTCTTCGGCAACTATCGTCTGAATTTGCGTGTCACCCGACACCGTCTGAATTTGGCTATTTGATCTACGACCCCTCATTCGCTCCCGCCCCAATTTGCTTACCGTCCATTACCTCCCAATTACGCTTGACCATCATCCCAATTAGCTCACACCCAAACGTGGGAGAGAAAGTCGGGGAAGAAGAAAGGAAGATAAAAACAAAAAAAAAAGGAGTCCTCCGTCCGTCCCACGCCCGCGGTGTCGTCAAGGGAAAGAAAGCAAGCAGAGAGGAGGCGACGTGCAAAGCACACGAAGAAGAAGAAGAAGAAGAAGAGGCGTCCATTCCAACACATCCTCTTGAAGCCCCTTAATTGCTATCTGGATACTTCTTCTATTGACGTTGGAATGGCAGCAGCAAGCAGCAAGCAGCAGAAGCAGTGGGGAAAGCATCGTGTGCTGATAGATCGGGTATTGACGCGTGTGCTGAGCACCACACCTGGCGCCTGCCTTGTTGTTGATGCAACAGAAACCAGTGTTTGGGTTCGCACAGAAAATGAGATTGGCGGCTTTCTCCTCCTTGTGAATCGGGTCTCTCGTTCTCCTGCTGGTAAAGTTTATTGGAGAGGTGTATCGTTTAGTAGGTTTGTTTTTTTTTTTTTGTTTTTTTGTAGGAGAGAAATGGTTTCTTTGCCAGTTTAACATTTTTATAATCGTCATTATTCTGAGGACTTGATTGGCCCTCAGTAGGTCTAGCAGACACCTCATATTTTTTTTTTGCACAGTTCTATATTTTTGTGTTTTGGTTAATGTACCAAACCGTTTCGTGTCGTATCGGTATATTTTCCCAAGAGGGCTACTGAAAATATTATGAATAATGGATGAATTGTATGGTTCTTCATCCAGCTTTCTGAAACATCCGCGAATATTCACTGCAAACAAAACCACTCAACAAACATCGTGTCTAACTTTTGACAAACTGATCCGTCACCCCAAAATAAACGCCCCCACTCCCGCTATCTCCCCCCCCCCTTCTCCCACCTCCCCCCTTTCCTTCGTTCTTCTTCACTTCGGAGGAGGAGGAGGAGGAGGAGGGGGAGGAGTAGGAGGAGGAAGAGCGAACCCGAGGCAGATGAAATTAGTCCATTGTGGGGGACGACTGATGCTGTCCCTTGCATGGCTCTTGACAGTCCATAATGATTTCGGCATTGTCGGTGGTAAGCGAGAAATTATCTAACGTTCTTCCCTCTCTCTCTCTCTCTCTCTCTCTCTCTCTCTCTCTCTCTCTCTCACTGACAATTGTGGTAGTTCGCTCTCTCTCCCCCTAATAATTTTGGTAGTTCTCTCTCTCTCTCTCTCTCTCTCTCTCTCTCTCTCTCTCTCTCTCACTGACACTGTGTAGTTCGCTCTCTCTCCCCTAATAATTTTGGTAGTTCTCTCTCTCTCTCTCTCTCTCTCTCTCTCTCTCTCTCTCTCTCTCTCTCTCTCACACACAAGTGGTTTTGTCTCTCTCTCTCTCTCTCTCTCTCTCTGACAATTGTGGCAGTTCGCTCTCTCTCCCCCCTAATAATTTTGGTAGTTCTCTCTCTCTCTCTCTCTCTCTCTCTCTCTCTCTCTCACACACACACACATACACACACACACACACGCAAGTGGTTTTGTTTCTCTCTCCAACGATAATGGCTCTCTCTCTCTCTCTCTCTCTCTCTCTCTCTCTCTCTCTCTCTCTCTCTGACAATTGTGGTAGTTCACTCTCTCTCCCCCCTAATAATTTTGGTAGTTCTCTCTCTCTCTCTCTCTCTCTCTCTCTCTCTCTCTCTCTTTGACAATTGTGGTAGTTCGCTCTCTCTCCCCCTAATAATTTTGGTAGTTCTCTCTCTCTCTCTCTCTCTCTCTCTCTCTCAAGTCATAAAGGGCCGATAGAGGTTCAATATGCACGAATGAGAATTCGACAGTCTTCTCCGGCGCCCACTTCTCCTGAGGTCTTGTGTGTTCCTCCCCCCGCTACTTCTGCTGTTCTGCTGCTGTTGTTGTTGCTGCTGCTGCTGCTGTTATTGCTGTTCTCTGCGATAACCGAGACATTATTAGATATTACTGAGACATTATTTACCCTTAAAGTGGCTGCCAACCGAATTGAATTCGAGAATGCCTATAATTTTGGTTTTGAAGCAGTGAATCTTGTGTAGCTGGTGGTCAGTCGACTGGGGTGATTTGGACCCCAAGTTGCAGTATATATATTCTTGAAGAATATATATATATATATATATATATATATATATATATATATATATATATATATATATATATATATATATATATATATATATATATATATATATATATATATATATATATATATTAGTCTTAGTCTTTGTGGACTGGGTTCTTGGTTTTTCCGGTCGATAATCCAAGTGTCTCAGGCTAAAGGTTGCTTAAAACACACACTCTCTCTCTCTCTCTCTCTCTCTCTCTCTCTCTCTCTCTCTCTCTCTCTCTCTCTCTCAGCTTATCTAGACGCAAGAGGAGAGTTGCCTTCAGATCATCTTGCTGCACAGAATGAAGAAATTGCTGAAAATTCTATGTGATTTTGAGAGGGTTAATGCCTTCCAAAAACGGAATCACTTTTAGATATTGTTTTCTTTGGTTTTCTATTATATTTTATTGCTTATCCCTCGTTAACATACGTTCTTTACTTCATATGCAAATTGCATCACATATTCATAGGCTTTCTTTCTCTAAAGTTCTTTGATGAAGAGACTCCTTTACAGCAACTGGTCTTTGTAAGAGACTCGGGTCTTGGGGATAATTAGGTAGTCTAGTCATGGCCTGGTCAAAAGGTGGTGTTCCTCACTGGCGGTCTTCCTCAGCTCCGTGGCACTGACGATCCTTCTCCAAGGTCCTTCTCCGAGGTCCTTCTGCAAGGTCCTACTCCAAGGTCCTTCTGCAAGGTCTACCCCAAGGTCCTTCTCCAAGCAGTTGAGCGATCTTGCTCTCTGGCAGTTCACCGGTCTTTCCCCCCGGGAGTCCTTGAATCCTTCAATCTTTCCCCCCTTAGAGTCCTTGAGTCCTTTAGTCCTTCCCCTTGGAGTCCTTCAGTCCTTTAGTTCTTCTCCTTGGGAGTCCTTTAGTCCTTCTCCCTGGGAGTCCTTAAGTCCTTTAGTCCTTCACCCTGGGAGTCCTTTAGTCCTTCACCCTGGGAGTCCTTTAGTCTTTCCCCTGGGAGTCCTTCAGTCTTCCCTCCTGGGAGTCATTTAGTCTTTCCCCCTGGGGGTCCTTCAATCCTTCCTCCTGGGAGTCCTTTACTCTTTCCCCATGGGAGTCCTTCAGTCCTTCCTCCTGTGAGTCCTTTGTCCTTCCTCCTAGGAGTCTTTGAGTCCTGTCCTCTGGGAGACCTTCAGTCTTTGAGTCTTTTTCCCTGGGAGTCCTTGAGTCCTTCCCCTAGGAATCCTTGATTCCTTTTCCCTGGGAGTCCTCGAGTTCTTCCTCCTGGGAGTCGTTTAGTTTTTCCCCCTGGGAGTCCTTGAGTCCTTCTCCTGAGAGTCTTTCAGTCCTGCCTCATGGGAGTCCTTGAGTCCTGCCTCTTGGGAATCCTCAAGTCCTGTCTCTTGGGAATCCTTAAGTCCTGTCTCTTGGGAATCCTTCAGTCCTGCCTCATGAGAATCCTTAAGTCCTGCCTCTTGGGAATCCTTCAGTCCTGCCTCTTGGGAATCCTTCAGTCCTGCCTCTTTGGAATCCTTAAGTCCTCCCTCATGAAAATCCTTAAGTCCTGCCTCATGAGAATCCTTAAGTCCTGCCTCTTGGGAATCCTTCAGTCCTGCCTCTTGGGAATCCTTCAGTCCTGCCTCTTTGGAATCCTTAAGTCCTCCCTCATGAAAATCCTTAAGTCCTGCCTCATGAGAATCCTTAAGTCCTGCCTCTTGGGAATCCTTCAGTCCTGCCTCTTGGGAATCCTTAAGTCCTGCCTCTTGGGAATCCTTCAGTCCTGGCTCCTGGGAGTCAGTCCTTCAGTCCTCCTAGACCCACCGTCTGAAAGAGCTGGACGCCAGCCAAATGCCGCTTCAGCCAGCGGTCGCTACTAGCTAATCCCTTCCAAAGGCGGCATAATATAGCCTCCTGCGGGTGGCTACGAAGGGGCTTCTCGAAAACCACCAAGAAGGCGCATAAATAAATCCTATCCCCCTTACTCAGAAAGGGCGTTGATGGCCTCTGGTAATGGACGGTCTAAGAGTGTGTGTGTTGGGGCGGGGGGAGGGTGGGAACCTCCTTTGAAAATCATTCGCAGGGAATAATGCCCGGAATTATGGCGAGAGATGGATTAATCCGTTCTCAGAGTCTCTCTCTCTCTCTCTCTCTCTCTCTCTCTCTCTCTCTCTCTCTCTCTCTCTCTCTCTCTCTAGGATGTTGTTCAGAATGGTACGTCGACTCTCTCTCTCTCTCTCTCTCTCTCTCTCTCTTAGTAGGATGATGTTCAGAAAGGAACCTCTACTCTCTCTCTCTCTCTCTCTCTCTCTCTCTCTCTCATAGGATGTTGTTCAAAATGGTACGTCGACTATCTCTCTCTCTCTCTCTCTCTCTCTCTCTCTCTCTTAGTAGGATGATGTTCAGAAAGGAACCTCTACTCTCTCTCTCTCTCTCTCTCTCTCTCTCTCTCTCTCTCAGGATGTTCAAAATGGTATCCTCTCTCTCTCTCTCTCTCTCTCTCTCTCTCTCTCTCTCTCTCTCTCTCTCTCTCTCTCTCTAGTAGGATGATGTTCAGAAAGGAACTCTCTCTCTCTCTCTCTCTCTCTTAGTAGGATGATGTTCAGAAAGGAACCCCTACTCTCTCTCTCTCTCTCTCTCTCTCTCTCTCTCTCTCTCTCTCTCTCTCTCTCTCTCATGAGGATGTTGTTCAAAATGGTACGTCGACTATCTCTCTCTCTCTCTCTCTCTCTCTTAGTAGGATGATGTTCAGAAAAGGAACCTCTACTCTCTCTCTCTCTCTCTCTCTCTCTCTCTCTCTCTCTCTCTCTCTCTCTCTTTCTCTTTCGGAAACTTTCGGTTTGATTATCCGAATTGATAATCAAATCTGGAATCGGGATCCAGGTAAGCTTTTACATATTTTGTTTCTGTGTGTGGTTGAATACACACACACACACACATACACACACACAAAAAAACTTGCAAGTTTAGGAGAAAATATACACGCTACTGACATTGAGACAAGTGACTATTATATATATATATATATATATATATATATATATATATATATATATATATATATATATATATATATATATATATGGAAAGATAGATAGATATAGATAGATTTCCCAACCTCTATATACAATCCAATGGCTGTATACCAAACAACCAATTTTTTTATTTATATTACATCACGACTATTGTTGCGATCGTCTCTTTAATTTTCGTAATTTTATCATTATTAATTTCACTAAACACTGAATAAGCACAATTAAAAGACAATTAGTAACAATAAACACGAAGATGTTGTTTTTTCGGTCATATTTTATTTCTGGTTTAAGGAGAAAGCAGTGTTTCCAAATCTCCTGTTGATTTTTTTTTTTATTTTTGTGTTTTTAAAAACGTACCACGGTTTCTAGGGTCACATTTGGACCCATTACGATGTGTTTTTTTTTTTAACAAATGTGAATATTGAAGTGAAAATCAAAACACAGCTATTTGGCAAAGTTGTGCAACAGCTTTTTCATCCTCTTCAAGCAGAGCGTATTTCTCCTCCCTCCCTCTTCTCCTACCCTTCCCCACTCTCCTCCAACCCCCTCCCCCTCCCAACACTCACTCAGCAAGCCAAATAACATCAAATCAGCATTGCAAAATTTTAATCAACAACAGCGATTGAGGTTTTAATTACGAGCTATCAACGCCCGTGTTCGTCCAACCCCCTCCTCCTCCCCATCCCCTTCCTCCTCCCCCTTCCTCCCCTCCCCACGTCGACGCAGGAACCAGAAAATTAGGGTAAAAACAAATACGCAAAAAAAAAGAGAGAAAAAAAACACACCACTCGGATCGATTTTCAGCCAATGATCATTTGCATACGCGTCTCGCAAATATTCCCTACTTCCCATAAATCGCGCCCTAATGAAATCAAGACCCTCCCTAATTAAATCGCTCCCTAATTACACGCGATATTGGCAATAAGGGCTAATTATTCATCGCTCATGCGGGAATTATTATTTTCCTATTTTCGATTTTTTTTTTCAAAAAAAATTTTTTTTTTGCAAAGTGGGACTTTTTGGTGGTTTCTTTATTCATTCATGTGCTTGATTATTTGCCTGCCTGCTTTCTTTGCTTGTCTGCTTTCTTTGCTTGCCTGCTTTCTTTGCTTGCCTGCTTTCTTTGCTTGTTTGTTTGTCTACATTCTTTGCTTGCCTGCATTCTTTGCTTGCCTGCTTGTCTGCTTTCTTTGCTTGCCTGCTTGTCTGCTTTCTTTGCTTGTCTTCTTTGCTTGTTTGTTTGTCTACATTCTTTGCTTGCCTGCATTCTTTGCTTGCCTGTTTGTCTGCTTTCTTTGCTTGCCTGCTTGTCTGCTTTCTTTGCTTGTCTTCTTTGCTTGTTTGTTTGTCTACATTCTTTGCTTGCCTGCATTCTTTGCTTGTCTGCTTGCCTGCTTTCTTTGCTTGTCTGCTTTCTTTGTTTGTCTGCTTTCTTTGCTTGCCTGCTTTCTTTGCTTGTTTGCTTTCTTTGCTTGTCGTCTTTGCTTGTTTGTTTGTCTACATTCTTTGCTTGCCTGCATTCTTTGCTTGTCTGCTTGCCTGCTTTCTTTGCTTGTCTGCTTTCTTTGCTTGCCTGCTTTCTTTGCTTGTCTTCTTTGCTTGTTTGTTTGTCTACATTCTTTGCTTGCCTGCATTCTTTGCTTGCCTGTTTGTCTGCTTTCTTTGCTTGCCTGCTTGTCTGCTTTCTTTGCTTGCCTGCTTGTCTGCTTTCTTTGCTTGTCTTCTTTGCTTGTTTGTTTGTCTACATTCTTTGCTTGCCTGCATTCTTTGCTTGTCTGCTTTCTTTGCTTGCCTGCATTCTTTGCTTGTCTGCTTTCTTTGCTTGCCTGCATTCTTTGCTTGTCTGCTTTCTTTGCTTGCCTGCTTTCTTTGCTTGCCTGCTTTCTTTGCTTGTTTGTTTGTCTACATTCTTTGCTTGCCTGCATTCTTTGCTTGTCTGCTTTCTTTGCTTGTCTTCTTTGCTTGTTTGTTTGTCTACATTCTTTGCTTGCCTGCTTGTCTGCTTTCTTTGCTTGCCTGTTTGTCTGCTTTCTTTGCTTGTCTTCTTTGCTTGTTTGTTTGTCTACATTCTTTGCTTGCCTGCTTGTCTGCTTTCTTTTGCTTGCCTGCTTGTTTGCTTTCTTTGCTTGTCTTCATTCTTTGCTTGTTTGCTTTCTTTGCTTGTCTTCATTCTTTGCTTGTCTGCTTTCTTTGCTTGTCTTCATTCTTTGCTTGTCTGCTTTCTTTGCTTGTCTTCATTCTTTGCTTGTTTGCTTTCTTTGCTTGCCTGCTTTCTTTGCTTGCCTGCTTTCTTTGCTTGTCTGCTTTCTTTGCTTGCCTGCTTTCTTTGCTTGTTTGTTTGTCTACATTCTTTGCTTGCCTGCATTCTTTGCTTGTCTGCTTTCTTTGCTTGTCTTCTTTGCTTGTTTGTTTGTCTACATTCTTTGCTTGCCTGCTTGTCTGCTTTCTTTGCTTGCCTGCTTGTCTGCTTTCTTTGCTTGTCTTCTTTGCTTGTTTGTTTGTCTACATTCTTTGCTTGCCTGCTTGTCTGCTTTCTTTGCTTGCCTGCTTGTCTGCTTTCTTTGCTTGTCTTCTTTGCTTGTTTGTTTGTCTACATTCTTTGCTTGCCTGCATTCTTTGCTTGCCTGCTTTCTTTGCTTGTCTGCTTTCTTTGCTTGCCTGCTTTCTTTGCTTGTCTGCTTTCTTTGCTTGCCTGCTTTCTTTGCTTGTCTGCTTTCTTTGCTTGCCTGCATTCTTTGCTTGTCTGCTTGCCTGCTTTCTTTGCTTGTCTGCTTTCTTTGCTTGCCTGCTTTCTTTGCTTGTCTGCTTTCTTTGCTTGTCTTCTTTGCTTGTTTGTTTGTCTACATTCTTTGCTTGCCTGCTTGTCTGCTTTCTTTGCTTGCCTGCTTGTCTGCTTTCTTTGCTTGCCTGCTTGTCTGCTTTCTTTGCTTGTCTGCTTTCTTTGCTTGTCTGCTTTATTTGCTTGTCTCCTTTCTTTGCTTGCCTGCTTGTCTGCTTTCTTTGCTTGTCTGCTTTCTTGGCTTGTCTACTTTATTTGCTTGTCTGCTTTCTTTGCTTGTCTGCTTGTCTGCTCTCTTTGCTTGCCTGCTTGTCTGCTTTCTTTGCTTGTCTGCTTTCTTGGCTTGTCTACTTTATTTGCTGGTCTGCTTTCTTTGCTTGCCTGCTTGTCTGCTTTCTTTGCTTGTCTGCTTTCTTTGCTTGCCTGCTTGTCTGCTTTCTTTGATTGCCTGCTTGTCTGCTTTCTTTGCTTGTCTGCTTTCTTTGCTTGCCTGCTTGTCTGCTTTCTTTGCTTGTCTGCTTTCTTGGCTTGTCTACTTTATTTGCTTGTCTGCTTTCTTTGCTTGCCTGCTTGTCTGCTTTCTTTGCTTGCCTGCTTTCTTTGCCTGTATGCTTTCTTTGCTTGTCTGCTTTCTTTGCCTGTATGCTTTCTTTGCTTGTCTGCTTTCTTTGCTTGTCTGCATTCTTTGCTTGCCTGCTTTATTTGCTTGTCTCCTTTCTTTGTTTGCCTGCTTGCCTGCTGTCTTTGCTTGTCTTCATTCTTTGCTTGTCTACATTCTTTGCTTGCCTGCTTGCGAGGGGAGACTGTGATTAATAATAAAGACGGTGATATATATCCAGATCGGATAATTAGAAGTTGGAATCTGGATGTGATGAATCTTCACCAGGGAGGAATACTGTTTGAATCAACGCCATATATTGCTAGGCTCAGAACTCTCTCTTCTCTCTCTCTCTCTCTCTCTCTCTCTCTCTCTCTCTCTCTCTCTCTCTCTCTCTCTCTCTCTCTCTTTCTCCGTAGATCAAATGAGTTTCTCTCATTTTTCTGTGTAGGGATTATCTGCCTCTCACTCTATCAGCTTATCTGAAAATTCTCTCTCTCTCTCTCTCTCTCTCTCTCTCTCTCTCTCTCTCTCTCTCTCTCTCTCTCTCTCTCACACACTTTTCTCAGACTTTCCGTAAGGGCGGAAAGAAATACTGGTTTCCCCATACAAAAGACAAAATGGAGAAGACGTGTCCACTTAATTGAGGCGGAAGGGTCTCAGAATATAAACAGGAAATTAAGAAAAAAAATAAATGCATTTAGTATGTTCTCGAGAAAAAAGAATCGGATTTGTGAAGCGTTTTCCCACCGGGAAAATGTCTGAAGTAGATGGTGAGTTGAAATTAATTACAATAATAGTTCGTGACGAGTTGATTAGGGGACAGGTAAAGAGTAGTTGAACAGTGGCGTAAACTTTAGACTCTAGAAAGCACTGACGCGGTTGAGACTCAGTTTCAAGATGTGATTGAAGAGGATAAAGATCTTTCTAGAGCCTCTAGAAAGCGCTGACCCGATTGAAACTCAGTTTCAAGATGCAATTGAAGAAGAAAAAGATATTTCTAGAGTCTCTAGAAAAAAATAAGATTGAAACTCAGTTTCAAGATGTAACTGAAGAGGATAAAGATATTTCTAGAGCCTCTAGAAAGGAAAATAAGACTGAAACTCAGTTTCAAGATGTAATTGAGGAAGGTAAAGATATTTCTAGAGCCTCTAGAAAGGAAAACAAGACAAAAATTTAGTTTCAAAACGCTCTTGAACAAACTGAAGATATTTTCACTCAAAACAACGAAGGCTTGGACAAAAAAAAAGGCTAATCAAGACAGGTTTAAGACTTGTTCAAGCAAATAAATTATGTTCGTATGACTGACAATTGATTGGCAAGTCTGATATTTATCACTTCACATTTATCACCGAGTTTTGTCAGGCTTTTTTTTATATATAAACATCCTCTGACTGCGAAGAAAAATTAAGTTTAATCTCTAATTTCTTCCTTGGGGGGATAGTGCCTTCAATGCACCTCATGCGGTGCACTGTAGACATTACTTCATGTTCCTTGCAGCGTCCCTTCGACCCCAAGATGTAACCTCTTTCATTCCTTTTACTGTACCTTCGTTCATATTCAAATTCTTCCTTCTTACTTTCCTCGACCCTCTGCTGACAATTGATTCATAGTGCAACTGAGAGGTTTTCCTCCTGTCAAATTTTTCAGACCTTACTGTTCTGAGTTTTCCTTCCAGCGCTGAATGACCTCATAGGTCCTATCACTTGGCGTTTGGCCTAAATTACATATTCTGTTCTATTCTATCTTCCCATTCGTTCCCTATCAAGGTCAGGACACTTGTACAGTTTCCAATCCTATCAAACTTTCTTCCTTTGTAGTTTTGTTCGTTGAGGACTGGACTATCTCAGAACGTTAGGTTGGTCCCTGCCGTCGGCCTCTCAGTCTGGGTCCCTGGTTCCTTTTCATTTTACTCATTCTCTTTTATTTTTATTATCCCCTTGAGGTCTGAGCTGGATAAGGCCACTGAGTTGCACAAAAAAAAAACTTTAAAAAAAAGAGAAAAAGGAAAAAATGACATTCCTCTCCGTCAAATGCAGGTGAGCCGTTGTAGGTATTAAAGTCTCCTATTGTTCTCTCAACAATGGTCTAATGTCGGTCAGGATTACGTAACCGTTATGCATTTTTAGTAGCTTTATATGTATATTTTTTGTTTTTTTGTTTTTTGCATCCCTTCAGTTACGTTTTTTTTGGGGGGGGAATGTCAATGGGTTTGGTTCTGTCGATCGTGTGTTTTGTTTTTTGTGTGTGTGTTTTTTTTTTCTCCCTGTCATTAGCAGATATGGGAGGTCGTTAACTGTATATAGCTTGCCTGTTTGGGAAAAATCACTCTCTACTTTTTTTAATCAGTTTTCAAATGAGCTCGTATTGTTTCCTGTGCTCTGTCTGACGTAACGAACGTTCAGTTTAATGGTTTTGATTTTTATGTCCATTCAGAAATAACCCCCCCCCCTCATGCGGTGCACTGTAAGCATTACTTGAGGTTCTTTACAGCGTCCCTTCCATGGCCTCTAGCTGCTGCAACCCCTCTCATTCCTTTTACTGTACCTCCATTCATATTCTTTTTCTTCCAATCTTATTTTCATCAATCCTCTCCTAACAATTGTTTCATAGTGCAACTGTGAGGTTTTCCTCTTGTTACACCTTTCAGAGCTGGATGACCTCATAGGTTCCAGCGCTTGGCCTTGGACCAAAATTCTATATTCTATTTCATTCAGAAATAATTAGTTCTGTCTCTTTCTTGCCCAGACCCGAAAAAAAAGACCAAAGCCAAAAGAAGAGAGATGGAGCTTAATCGTGACCTTTATAAAGAGCCGGAAAACCAGAAGGAAGCAGAGAATTCCAAAGTTTGGCAGTGGAGGGAACGAACCGCGCAATCCAGGTGCTGCCGATTTCCGAAGATTAAATTGTGCGAAGAGGTGTTCTGACGGGTGTTACCAGGCTTCCTGATAGGACGAAGGAAGAAAAGAAGGTTAGATTTAAGTCGTTCCTGTTATTTTTCAATGAAGAGAAAATAAAGGTAACGTAAAAAAAAAGATAAATGATTGTACATCAGTGCTAATTAGTATAGAATTTAAGCCAAGGCCAAGCACTGGGACCTATGAGGTCATTCAGGGCTGAAAGGAAAATTGAAAACAAAAAGGTTTGAAAGGTGTAGCAAAGCAGTTGCACTATAAATCAATTGTTAGGAGAAGGTTAAGGAAAGTAAGATGGAAGAAAGGGAATATGAAAAGATGTACAGTAAAAGGAACGACAGGGGTTGCAGTTAGGGGCCGAAGACACGCTGCTAAGAACCTCAAGTTATGCCTACAGTGCACCGCATGAGGTGCACAGACGGCACTTACCCAGCTAGGGGGT
>NC_089791.1:31498387-31715887 GCF_040412425.1 Macrobrachium rosenbergii | reverse complement strand
TTTTCTTTTTCGGTTCTCTGTTTTATATACTTCCACCTCTTGCCCCTTTTTTTTTCCCCCCGCCTGCTGTCGAACTTCTCTCAGTCCCGGAGGTCCTTTATTCCTCACACCTGAGGAGGATGTTGCGAGACTCGAACCTCAGAAGTTCCAGCGAAGTTGCCGTGCATTGCTACCCTAAAGCAATACTCCTTGTGTTTTGGTCATTTACTTACATTTATATCTATTTATTTATTTTCTATGTTATTTTCTCTGATAACTGATCTCTCCTTTGTGTATCTAGTATCACCTGCCGTGACTTCTTTCAAATGAACACCATGTTCTTTGGCAGCTTGAATTTCAAGCCAGTGGCCCATGTAGTGGGCTTGTTCCATATGAATAAGATTCATTAGAATTCATATTCCGAATAAAATTGATAAATACGAATCTACCCACACAAAGGAAACCCATTGAATACATTTCCAAGACAATAAATGTTCTTTTAACTGAATCTATTGCAGGGAACTCGCTGGATTTTCAAATCCTATCACGCTTTTGAGTACCTCAATAAATGTGCATTTTCCTTCAATTCTCCTTTCGGTCATGAATTGGTTGACCTCTCCATTCCCCTTCGAAAAAAGATGAAGGCCATTTTGACTGAACGATAAAGCTAAGGCAAGTTAATGGCAGGAGATACATATACCCCAGGATTAGGATTATGGAGCATTGTCTGTTCGGTCGTATGACAGGTTGTTTGTGAAACAGCGCAATAAAACTGGATTATCCAGGAAGCTGAAATGTAAATCTTTTCTGGGAAATTAGGTGACATACGTAACTGATTTAGAGAGAGAGAGAGAGAGAGAGAATTTCTCAACATTGCTTCTATAACCTTACAAGCATTTCCTTGTGTAAACTATACCTGAGTTGTTTTATTTATTTATTTATTTTATTTATAACAGCCATGCTAATGGACCAATTTTGGGTTCGATAGGAATTCATCCAAAATAAACGTTGAAGATGACAATGCAATTAAAAACTTGACGAAATTTATTAAAAACGTTAAGACAAAATGCCAATTCTGCCTAGACACTTTCTTCCTGTGAAAGGAAGTAGTAATAGAATAGCTGGCTTTTTGTAAACTTAGGTTTAAATGTGTTGTTCTGGTATTCAGTATTTGAATATAGCAGCTTTTTTGAAAACCAATCAAACAATACGAGCTATCTTTAATATCAAGGTTTAGGAAATGTTGAAAATTGCAGCAGTAATTATAAAAAAAAGGATCTTATTGTGCATATTGAAACTGTTCTTTTGATGAAAGTTGAAAATCTGTCTGGCAAAATTTAATTTATTATTTTTTTGGGGGGGGGCTTTTGACTTCTTCAGTCAAAAGATGGCGTTAACTCTGAATTCTTTGGTCAATAGTGGCGTTTACTCTCGATTTCTCAGGTCAATAGATGGCGTTTACTCTCGACTTCTTCAGTCAATAGATAGCATTGACTCTGAATTCTTTGGTCAACATTTCGACTTCTTCAGTCAATGGATGGCGTTAACTGAATTCTTCGGTCAATAGTGGCGTTAACTCTCGACTTCTCAGGTCAACAGATGGCGGTGACTCTGAATTCTTTGGCCAACAGATGGCGTTAACTCTCGACTTTGCAGGTCAATGGATGGCGTTAGTGTGGGGATGAGTTCACCCTTCCTTGGCTTTAGACTCCATGAGAAAAGTGGGGTTAGGTTAAAATTTTCAGCTCGACAACAGTGTGAAGATTGTCGGCGTTGAGTTCTTACAACAAGCTGCATATTTTTATGTTGAGTGTTGTACACCCAGTGTTAATGACAATATAGTGTAACTTGTAAGGTGAGTTATTGAGTATTTCGTTTTGGGGGAGGCTAGATACATTCCATGAGTATTTGATGGTGATATATTAACTATTTTTTGCACCCAGCGTGGTTTTAAGTTATTAGGTCTTGGTGATGAGAAAGTGTTGTAATGGAGACTTGAAATCGGAACGTTCATTGGGGTACTTCGAGATCCTATGGTGTCTGATTTTTAAGTGCACACAAGTGTTCTGTGCACTAGAGTGGGTTAGTGTAAGGGTTGTAGTGATGCGTTTAGAAAAATTATACAGATCTATAGTGCCTTGAAAGGCTTTAGGAGGTTAATCATAAATATTAGGTTTAAATGGAAGGTTCTTTCATGGTTTTCTGCTAATGGAATTTGCAGGAGACTGTTTGTTCAGAACTTTTTAAGCCATAATTTACGAAGTAGTTATACAGCTCTTATTTACAGTTCTTGTGCTAGGAATTACTTGCCCGTAAGTTATACAGCTCTTAGCAAGAATTACTGCCAGTAGTTATATAGTTCTTGTGCTATGATTTATTTAATAGTAGCTCTACAGTTCTCGTGCTACGAATTTCAACAGTAGCTATATAGTTCTCGTGCTAGGAATTACTTGCCCGTAAGTTATACAGCTCTTAGCAAGAATCACTGCCAGTAGTTATATAGTTCTTGTGCTATGATTTATTATACGAATTTCTCAACAGTAGCTATATAGTTCTCGTGCTAGGAATTACTTGCCAGTAGCCCTAGTCTTGACAGTGGCTACGCAGTTCTATTGCTAGGAACTATTTCCCAGTAGTTAGTCCTCGTATTGGTTATTACTTTCCAGTAGCTATACAGTTCTCGTGCTAGGTATTACTTGCCATTAATCATACAGTTCTCGTGCTAGGTATTACTTGCTAGTTTTTATAGTTCTCATGCTAGGCATTACTTGCCATTAATCATATACAGTAGTTCTTGTGCTAGGTATTACTTGCCAGAAATAATGCAGTTCTCATGTTAGGCGTTACTTGCCAGTTATACAGTACAATTCTCGTGCTAGGAATTACTTGACGGTAGTTATAAGACTCGCTTGCTATGAGGAAGTTGCCAGGCTTATACAGTTCTCGTGCTAGGAATTATTTGGGTAGAACTATGGGGTAGCTCCGCGTCGCCGACGGCACTATAACTTTACATTTTCTACAGTTTTTTGGTTGATAATTATGAATTTACCTTCATTTTTGGCGCTCGAGTCTAATTAACCTGTAATTAACCCCGAAATCCATCCAACAAGGGGTTTCCATACGCGATCTTCACAAGACAGAGCACGGCTAAGTCTGTTTGGAACTGTTCATATCCCGCCCGTGAAGTGCAATAACTTGTTAGCGTATGGGTAACCGCCCCCCCACGGCCAGTACTAAACACGGCGAAGGGACATTCCATTTGGCCGACAACAAAGATGCACCGCCAGTATCAGAACCCCTAAAAGTGTAGAAAAGACCAATTGAAAAGGTAAAAATAGGCGCGGAGCAAATATATAGAATTACTATTATTTGCCAGTGAGTTAGTGATTTCTCGTGCCAGGAATTACTTGCCAGAAGTTAGTGATTTCACGTGCTAGGAATGGGTAAGTTAGTGGTTTCTCGTGTTAGGAATTACTTTCCTGTAGTTTTTGTGCTAGGAATTACTTGCGAAAACGTTACACAGCTCTTACTAGGATTTAATTACCAGTAGCTATAGTTCTCGTGCTAGGAATTTAATTGCCAGTAAGTTATGCAGTTCTTGTGCTGTTAATTACTTGCCAGAAAGTTGTACATTTATAGCTTGAAATTACTAGCCAGTAATAGTTATGCTAGGAATTACTTGCCAGTAATAGTTGTTAGGAATTACTTGCCAGTAAGTTATACAGTTCTTGTGCTAGCATTTACTTGCCAGAAAGTTGTATATTTATAGTACTTGGAATTCCTTGCTAGTAATAGTTATTATGCTAGGAATTCCTTGCCAGTAATAGTTATGCTAGGAATTCCTTGCCAGTAATAGTTATGCTAGGAATTACTTGCCAGTAATAGTTATGCTAGGAATTACTTGCCAGTAATAGTTATGCTAGGAATTACTTGCCAGTAATAGTTATGCTAGGAATTACTTGCCAGTAATAGTTATGCTAGGAATTACTTGCCAGTAATAGTTATGCTAGGAATTACTTGCCAGTAATAGTTATGCTAGGAATTACTTGCCAGTAATAGTTATGCTAGGAATTACTTGCCAGTAATAGTTATGCCAGGAATTACTTGCCAGTAATAGTTATGCTAGGAATTACTTGCCAGTAATAGTTATGCTAGGAATTACTTTGCCAGTAATAGTTATGCTAGGAATTACTTGCCAGTAATAGTTATGCTAGGAATTACTTGCCAGTAATAGTTATGCTAGGAATTACTTGCCAGTAATAGTTATGCTTGTTACTTGCCAGTAATAGTTATGCTAGGAATTACTTGCCAGTAATAGTTATGCTAGGAATTACTAGCCAGTAATAGTTATCATGCTAGGAATTACTTGCCAGTAATAGTTATCATGCTAGGAATTACTTGCCAGCAATAGTTATGCTAGGAATTACTTGCCAGTAATAGTTATGCTAGGAATTACTTGCCAGTAATAGTTATGCTAGGAATTACTTGCCAGTAATAGTTATGCTAGGAATTACTTGCCAATAATAGTTATTCTAGGAATTACTTGCCAATAAGTTGTACAGTTCTCGTGCTGGGAATTACTTGTTAGTAAGTTGTACAATTCTCGTGCTTGGAATTACTTGTTAGTAAGTTGTACAATTCTCGTGCTTGGAATTACTTGCCAGTAAGTTGTACAGTTCTTGTGCTAGGGTTTACTTGCCAATTAAATTGTATAGCTCTCGTGCTAGGAATTGCTTGCCCGTAAGTTGTACAGTTCTCGTGCTAGGAATTACTTGCCAGTAAGTTGTACAGTTCTCGTGCTAGGAATTACTTGCCAGTTAAGTTGTACAGTTCTCGTGCTAGGAATTACTTGCCAGTTAAGTTGTACAGTTCTCGTGCTAGGAATTACTTGACAGTTCTCGTGTTGTACAGTTCTCGTGTTGTACAGTTCTCGTGTTGTACAGTTCTCGTGTTGTACAGTTCTCGTGTTGTACAGTTCTCGTGTTAGGAATTACTTTACAGTAAGTTAAACAGTTCTCGTGCTAGGAATTAATTGCCAGTAAGTTATACTAGGAATTACTTGCCAATAGCTATAGTCCTCGTGCTAGGAATTACTTGCCAGTAAGTTATACAGTACAGTTCTCGTGCTAGGAACTACTTGCCAGTAAGTTATACAGTACAGTTCTCGTGCTAGGAACTACTTGCCAGTAAGTTATACAGTACAGTTCTCGTGCTAGGAATTACTTGCCAGTAGTTAGACAAAGTTCTCGTGCCAGGAATTACTTGCTAGTAAGTTATACAGTACAGTTCTCGTGGTAGGAGTTTCTTGCCAGTAAGTTATACAGTACAATTCTCGTGCTAGGAACTATTTCCCAGTAGGTTATACAATACAGTGCTCATGCTAGGAATTACTTGCAAGTTAAGTTGTACAGTTCTGGCGCTAGGAATTACTTTCCAGTAAGTTGTACAGTTTGCGTGCTAGGAGTTACTTGCCATTAAGTTGTATAGTTGATGTGCTAGAAATTACTTGCCATTAAGTTGTATAGTTGATGTGCTAGAAATTACTTGCCATTAAGTTGTATAGTTGTGCTAGAAATTACTTGCCATTAAGTTGTATAGTTGATGTGCTAGAAATTACTTGCCATTAAGTTGTATAGTTTGTGTGATAGAAATTACTTGCCATTAAGTTGTATAGTTTGTGTGCTAGGAATTACTTGCTATAAGTTATACAGTTTGTTCTCGTAGGAATTACTTTCCTATAAGTTATACAGTTTGTGCTAGGAATTACTTGCTATAAGTTATACAGTTTCTCGTGGTAGGAATTTCTTGCTATAAGTTATACAGTTTGTGCTAGGAACTACTTCCTATAAGTTATACAGTTTGTGCTAGGAATTACTTGCTATAAGTTATACAGTTTGTGCTAGGAATTACTTGCTATAAGTTATACAGTTTGTGCTAGGAATTACTTCCTATAAGTTATACAGTTTGTGCTAGGAACTACTTGCTATAAGTTATACATTTTGTGCTAGGAACTATTTGCTATAAGTTATACAGTTTGTGCTAGGAATTACTTGCTATAAGTTATACAGTTTGTGCTAGGAATTACTTGCTATGTTATACAGTTTGTGCTGGAATTATTTCCCAGTAAATGTTATACAGTTTGTGCTAGGAATTACTTGCTATAAATTATACAGTTTGTGCTAGGAATTACTTGCTATAAGTTGTAAAGTTCTCATGCTAGGAATTACTCGCCAGTAAGTTGTACAGTTTGTGCTAGGAATTACTTGCTATGTTATACAGTTTGTGCTAGGAATTACTTGCTATAAATTATATAATTTGTGCTAGGAATTACTCGCCAGTAAGTTGTAAAGTTCTCATGCTAGGAATTACTCGCCAGTAAGTTGTAAAGTTCTTTTATGCTAGGAATATACTTGCCAGGAATTACTTGTAAAATTCTCATGCTAGGAATTACTCGCCAGTAAGTTGTAAAGTTCTCATGCTAGGAATTACTCGCCAGTAAGTTGTAAAGTTCTCATGCTAGGAATTACTCGCCAGTAAGTTGTAAAGTTCTCATGCTAGGAATTACTCGCCAGTAAGTTGTAGTTCTCGTGCTAGGGATTACTTGCCAGTTTTGTAAAGTTCTCATGCTAGGAATTACTCGCCAGTAAGTTGTACAGTTTGTGCTAGGAATTACTCGCCAGTAAGTTGTACAGTTTGTGCTAGGAATTACTTGCTATGTTATACAGTTTGTGCTAGGAATTACTTGCTATGTTATACAGTTTGTGCTAGGAATTACTTGCTATGTTATACAGCTTGTGCTAGGAGTTACTTGCTATAAATTATACAGTTTGTGCTAGGAATTACTTGCTATAAGTTGTAAAGTTCTCATGCTAGGAATTACGTGCCAGTAAGTTACAATCTCTTGCTGGGAATTACTTGCCAGTAATCATAGTTTTCGTACTAGAAATTACTTGCCAATAGCTATACAGTTTTGCTAGGAATTACTTGCCAATAAGTTGTACAGTTCTCGTTCTAGGAATTACTTGCTAGCAAGTTTTCTTGCTAGGAATTACTCACCAGTAAGTTATTCAGTTCTTGCTAGGAATTGCCATCAGTTATATAGTTTTACATTTTTTTGCTGTTCTGTAAGGCAGTTTGCCTTCAATAAATTCTAACCTTGAGACTTAGGCTCATGTTATTTCCTGTCCATGGCACGAAATTGGTTTTTAAATGTAGATTGAATCAATGTCTACAAATCTACATTGCTATCTGCCGTGACTTGTAATCATTGCCTTCTTCAATGAACTGAAAAACGTAGGTTTTGAGATGGGTATGGCTGTGGAAAACTAAGCAGATTTTTTTTTGCTCAGGGCCAACAGGAGGCTTTGAAGAATTAATGTAACAACTGGTCGACCCCTGACCTATGCATGTTTTTTTGTGAGATCATCGGTGCTGCATTACCTCAAGTGACCCGGTGATAATGAAACAAAGTGAGTACTCAGATTTTTTTAAACCATTTTTAAAAATTAAAAATCCTTGTAAGGTGAGAAAATTCTTTACTCAAGGCTATAGCCAAGTTTTAAAAGCAGAGCTAGCACCTTTCTTGTTGCTGGTTTCTAAATAGAGTATGGTTACAGAGGATAGTCTGGTAGGAAGCTTTGTGAGAGTTTGGTCAACTTTGCACTTAATTTGTGATTGGAGAGATATGGTCAAATGTAAAGATTTTGGTATAAATTAAGAAGACTTGCCTGCTGGAACAAAAGTAATAATAGTTTTGGCAATTGATAGTTGTTAGGGAACTGGGTTGATTAAAAGACCTAACAAGAGGAGTGTCACGTTCAATGGATTTTTTTTTCTGCCAAAAATAGCCACAGTACTTCTTGGTCAGTATACAAATGATTTTCCTGCTTCATTTTCCGTGCTTGCATTAGGCTGGGTATGACTTTAAGGGTTACTGTCGAGTTGAAATTATGTAGTTAAATTTTCAATGTGAAATGTGGATATATATTGGGTTCACTGAAGTTTGTACTTTAAATTCGCAGGTAAATATTTCCAAGTTTGCAGATCTCTTGTCTTTGGTCTTTTGAATCATTCTAGCTCAAAGAAAAAATTCAGTAATATCAGGTTTTATATATCAAATATCAGGTTTTATATATTAATATTTAAAGGGAAAATATTTTCATTGCATGGAATTTTTTACTTAGTTCCATTTAGCTTTATTTTACTGGAACTTAAAAACTTTTAACGTAAGTTTTGAAGTGTTTTCATGTAGAGTAAATTTAAAAAAAAATTAAGATAATTAAAATTCAACTAGTCCATAAGTGAAAAAAATGTATTTTTAGTCTGTAGGTATATAAACCAGTAAGATGCAGGCAATCTCTTGTCTGTCGGTATTCATGCCTTCTCGCTTTTCAGAATGCTGAAAGAATTCCTGAGGAAGAAGAATCTGCCGCCGTCAAGACTTGAAAGACTACGGCTGTCGATCATCTTCGTTTCTGCCCCAGAAGACTTCGCTACTTGTCTGATGTTGCACGTCTTATCTTCCCGATAACCATTCAGATTCAAAAATTAGCAAGAGCTGTATCTTCTGATCGAAATTCAAACGTGCTTCTAGTTTTATAATCTGGAATCAAAAGATGGAAAGGAAATGTTATGTTGAAGTGTTAATGTTTTGAGTTAGTCTTCATCTTGACGTTATGGTCAATTAAAATCAGATGGAAAGGAAATGTTAAGTGTCTTAACAAATTAGCTTAACTGACGTAAGGGTCATTTGAATTAGATGGAAAGGAAATGTTATGAAAGTGTTGAGTGAATTAGTTTAGGGTTAGTCTGTATCCAGACGTTAGGGTCATTTAAATCTGCTTAAATCTTTTTTTTTTACAACGAGTCTAAAGGGTCTTCTTGTTAGTGTCAGAGAACCTTACTTTTCCATGTGACACAAATTTAATCCTATGTTTTGAGTGACAGTGTAAATGCAATTTATCTAGAATGTCTTTTTGGGTGGCTTTCCCTTTACCTGGTGTTACTTTCGAATGAAAATTTTAATGAGCAGCCCACTTAGCCCTGCTCCGGAGTGCTCAGTGGTGGTGATAATGGTCAGTAGTGTTGAGTGCCCAAAGTATGACCAGCAACGACTGTTAACTTTTAGAAATGAGGGGGAATTTTATCAGAATCTTCTACATTTCATTAATTCCGATTTTAATGTTCATGAACTGTGATGATAAAATATAAAAAGTAAATGAAATTACGAAAACTCTTAAAGCATTAAAAGAATTTTAAAGCAAAATTTTAATGTTTAACTTATTCTGAATTTTAATATTAATATAGCTTATTTTGTATATATGGAAACATGAGTAAATGTATCAAGTGGGTTCCCGCATGAGAGAATGTGCCTTTGTGCAGTTTCTTAAATTTTGATTCATTCATCACCATACTGAATGACGTCTTTGGTCCCAGTGCTTGGTTTCTGGCCTAGACCTGGTATTCATGCAAATCCTTCGGGCTAGCCCTATGAGAGCTGATAGTCAGCTCAGTGGTCTGGTTAAACTATTTTAATAATAATCGAATGAAAACTACGTTCTTTGGGAGCTTGAACTGTAAGTCTGTGGCTACTTTGGTGGGCTTGTTCCATATGGTTAGGGTTCATCTTCCGAATGACATTAACCATTAGGTTGGTCGAACTAAACGTTTGTTAGATTCTTTTTCATTTGAAGCTAAGAACCACTGCAATCTACCTTTAAAGGAAGAGAAAGGTTGACGTACAATTGTAATAATTCTTGCATCTTGAATATTTGTCTTCAGCTACACTGATAAACCTTGTAGAGAGCAAATAGGATTTTTGGAGGGGGAGGGGGTGGGGGTGTGGATGAATTTAGTGTAAGGGCAGATTGGTAGGATGTTAAGTATGCCTTTTACTGTACCTCCGTTCATATTCTTCCCTCCTTCCACCCTCTCCTAACATTTGTTTCATAGTGCAACTGCGAGGTTTTCCCCTGTTACTTTTCAAACCTCCTTTATCCTCAATTTTCCTTTCAGCGCTGAATGACCTTATAGGTCGCAGTGTTTAGTCTTTTGCCCAAATCTTATATTCTTATCTTAGATTATCAGATGTGCATTGAGTATAGGAAATGCTTTAACAAATCATGACGTTCTCTTTCCATCCACGTATTTTAAAACAGTTGGCCAATGTGTTTTTTAGATAGTTATAAAAGCTGCATTTATATGGGAAGTTTGCTCAATCCAGAGGCCAAAATTAAATTATATTGAAGAGGGCTGTGCTTGAGTCACCATCTGTACTGACAAATTTATATTCTTGGGCTTATGAAATAAATAGATATATTAAATAAAACTTGTGAACTGGCAGTTAAAGTATTTTGAAAAATTTTCTGTAGTGAATTTCAGTTAATGAACTGTGTAGTATAGGCCTAGGCACGTCAGATCTTTGCATTTATAATCTTGGTTTTATGAAGTAACTAAATACTTTAAATGAAGCTTGTTTTAAATGAAGCTTGTTTTAAATGAAGCTTGTTTTAAATGAAGCTTGTTTTAAATGAAGCTTGTTTTAAATGAAGCTTGTTTTAAATGAAGCTTGTTTTAAATGAAGCTTGTTTTAAATGAAGCTTGTTTTAAATGAAGCTTGTTTTAAATGAAGTTCATGGATTGTGGAAAAATTTTTTTTACAATATATAGGCCTAGGCACTTTAAAATCATGAAACTACTTCCCATATACTGTTCTAAATTTGACAAGTGCTTAATCATTGTAAGAACTTAATACTGTCACATTCACAGAAGCACCCATTATACGGTTTCCATTAACTGTATAGACCTGTAACTTTCCTGTTAAAAGAATGACTGTCAATTGAAAGGTTGAGCACAGTTTAGCCACTGAACATTCCCACTTACGTATTAATAACGCATTGTTATTTGTATGTTTTATTAAATAAAAGTTTTTTATATTTAAATTTTCGTGAGTTCCTAATGCACTGTTGATTGTAGAAAGGTCCATGCTTTTTTTTTTTTTTTTTGTCGTGCGAATACTTCTATAACGCAGATTTGTGTATATAAGTGTTTATAAATATTTTTCATTTTAAACTTTATTTTGCACTGTAAAGGTTATATGCATATCGTAAATGCAGTTATAATTTTTTATGGGGAATATCAGTTTTTGCCAAACGTCAATTTTTACTAGTTTTAAAATCGCTAATTTTATATATTTAATTATAAATTCATTGCCATAACTTTTCATCTCAAACCAAATTATAGCTTAGAATAATCCCTCTGATTCTAGTGCTTGGCTTAAAGCCTAAATTTCATATTCCTTTCCATTCTATAATGGAGATATGGATATTTCATTTTGTTGCTGCAGATCTGTTTAAAGGAAGCATTAGTATTAGGGTCTGTGGGTGATGTTTTTCCGTAAGAAATAATTTTAAAGTATCCTTCAGGGACTTTGGGGGTCGTGGTTTTTGGATTTTCTTTACCCCGAGTTGCCTTCTTGTAAACAATCCATAAAACATTTTTATAGGTGATCGTGGAAGGCTAGTTTTGTAAAGTTGCGTTATCAGTACAGGCGGTTACGAAAGTGTATCATAAATTGAGACTAAAGGGATTTTTCATAATAGAATTCACTGAACACGTTACTTTAGGTTTTTTGCGGTGTCCCTTCGGCCCCTAGCTGCAACCAATTTCATTACTTTTACTGTACATCTGTTCAAGTCATTTTCCTTCGTCTCGACTTTCCTCAATACCCTCTTAATTTTTATAGTGTAACTGCTTTAAAGTTTCCTCCTGTTACGCCGTTCGAACCTTTCTTCTCGCAATATAGTTTTCAGCACTAAATGACCTCTTAAGTCCCAGCTTGGCCTTCCGCCTAAATTTTATGAGACGATTTAAGGAAGATACGAAGAGGGGAAATAAAAAAATAATCCAAATTGCTAGGCCATATTACTGTAATGGTCATAAAATCTAGCACTGAGTATTAAAACGTACTGTAAATTGAGTATTAAAATGTACCGTAAATCTAGTAAAATCTAGTAGGTAAATTAGTGTTTGGTGGAAGTCTCGTCTCATTTGAACCTTGACCCAAACTTGGTTTCTAGAAGTTTCCCTAAATGGGTGTCCACAAGCAATTTTCGCAATCAACAGTTGCATTTGGTTCCAAGTGTTTTGTTGGATGTAGGATTTTTTGCATGATTTTGATAAATTTCACTGCTAGGCCACCTGAATAGGTTCAGAAAGTAAACTTGTATTGTTACTCAATGAGGAATTAGTGAATGCCTAAAATTAGGGTGTGCGAGCATTGTTGGGTAAATTGAACTACAGTAGGAAACAATGATTGTACTACTTTAACTGCAGACGGCTACTGAACATGGTTATATTTATGTACGATTAAAATGCAAATTTAATGTCAATGCTACTTTTATATAATTTTTCAAACTAATTTTTCACTTTTCAAAGGTTTAATTACTTGGTAAAACCAAGATTCAGTACCTTGAAGGTATCTTTGCAGTACGCCTGTTAAGAATTGTAAAAGCATCCTTAGGAAACATTCAAAAATTCCCATTTCATTTTAAGCGAAATGGGTTTGGAATGCTGTTTATGAAGAAGCAATGGCTTAACCACTTTTAAGACATCTTCGTGGTCAATTAGTCCAAATGAAAGCATTGGTTCATACGTGATAGTTTGGAAAACCTGGAGAGTCTCCCCAGTTCCCGAAGTTTGCTTAATGCTAGATTTGTGACTACGGAAAGAAGGAAAACTTTCGAATGGGAGGAATGAACTTGACATTTCTAAAGTATAATGAAGTCACATTAGCTAGGAAGTCTTTAGTGGCTTGTGGACTAACTAGCACTTCGGAAGCAGAGTTCAAAGGAGGAATGTATGAATTTGGTTAATTTAGTAAATGTTTGTTCGGAGAATTTTGGTTTAAATGGTAATTGACAAAAGAACAATTGGTTCTGGGGGTCGAAATCTAGAGTAATTAGATGAGTTTGCCTGGGAATTTTGATTTAAAGGGCAATTCACTAAAATACCTTGAAATTTAGAGCAGAGTAGCTTGCCTGGGGATTTATGGTTTAATTGGTAATTAACAAAAAAGTAGCTGTTCGGAGTCGAAAGTTAGAGATGTCAAAATAGTAATTTTGGAAATATGATGATGGCGGGACGTGGAAAGAAATAACTTAAAATTGGATATTAACTTTGTGAAGTTCCTTGACTAATGGTGGACATAAGTCAGTTTCCTAAGCCTGACAGGATGTAGTTTTAACTGTAGCATTGGGGATTGTTACTACCACTAGATGGAATATATCGGAATAGGAATTTAGAATTAAGGCCAAACGCTGCGACCTATAAGGTCACTCGGCGCTGGAAGGGAAATTTAGAAAGGTTTGAAAGGCTTAACAGGAGGAAAACCTGGTGGAAGGAGGGATGAATGAATATGAACGGAGGTACAGTAAAAGGAATGATTGGGGTTACAGCTAGGGACCGAAGGAACGCTGTAAAGAACCCTAAAAATGCCTACAGTGCACCGTGTGAGGTGCACTGACGGTACTACCCCCATACGGGAAATTAACGATCCATTGTAACTTATTGCTTTAGCTAAATAGTATGCGAAGAGCAGCTTTCCAAAGCTATTTAGTAAAATGAAATTATCAGACTAAGAAAAATGTCAGTCTAATTTCCATATGCTGTGTAGTAGTGTAGTATTTTGTCCAATACGTGGATTCAGTCATCCTGACACTAAACATGAACTTGTTTGAAGTTTTAAAATGATTTCGTTTAAATTAAGGTTTTAAATTAGGATTTCCGTGCGCATGCTATATAATAAACAAGACAAGTTTCTCCTCGTATTTCTCAATGCACCCAACAGTGACCTTGCCTGATCAGTTTCTGAAGCAGCCTATCGAGTACTAGAGGCAAAAAGGCCAATAGTTTGTAATTCCTCGCTGAGAACTTATTATTTTTCGGGGGGTTCAGTAGTTTGTAATTTCTGAGAAAACATCAATCATCTTGGGGTTTGAATTAAGCCTTTGTATTTTTGTTCATTTTGAGCCGTTTCAGTTAAGCAATTACCTAGTACCTCGAGGCAAAAAGGCTAATAGTTTGTAATTCATCACTGAGAACTTGTATTAATTTTCTGGAGGTTCAAATAGTTTGTAATTCCTCATTGAGAACTTATATTAATTTTCTAGGGGTTCTACAGTTTGTAATTCCTCATTGAGAACTTACATTAATTTTCTGGGGGTTCAATAGTTTGTAATTCCTTATTGAGAACATATTTTCTGGGGGTTCAATAATTTGTAAGTTCTGAGGAAACTTCAATTTTCTTGGTTTGAATTAAGCCTTTGTATTTTTGTTCAATTTGAGCTGTTTCAGTTAAGCAATTACCTATTCTTCTGAAGGCAATATAAGGTTTGTCCTGCTTAATAGTCTGTTTACATAGAACTTGAAACACTTATTGAGAAAACTCCACTAAAGTTTTGATATTTGTTCTATGACTCATGAGGAATAGGAGCCTTGGAGACTTTCAAATTGTGTATTCTATCTGATGTAAGTTACAGCTTCAGGCACTTCAGTTTTGATGATGTAGCACTATGCATGAGTTGTGGCACTTTCACCTATGGTAAACCAAAACCATTAAATAGCTCATTGTATTTTTTGACAGCTATGTAGACAGTTTCAAGTGAACAGCCTCCTAGCCTCCAGCTTTGTGGTTCGGATCTCAAATGTGAGTTTGTTTTGAGTTAGGTCAAGAAACACTGGCCTTTTCACCGGACGCTCGTGGAATTAAATTTAAAGAGCTGTAATAAGAAGCAAATAAAAACTAAAGTTGAACCTGAATATTTTTATTTACCAAAATTTTTTTTACAATTTTTTTACCCACGAAGCCAGCATTACAATGACTGGAGGAGGTCGAGTGAGTGTTCTCAGCAGAAGGCAACTGAGCAGAAACCTTATTCATCATTCACTAGAGTGGAGGAATCAGTCCGTAGAGTTAATTACTGAAGAGTTCCAGTGGACATCTGGTTGTTCTGAAGTGGTGATTCCCATTTTCTTTGATGCATTTCCCTTTCGGTGTTCCCGTTTTCTCTAGCCAGTGGCGAACCTCTCGCTCGTTTTCTATGCCTGAGTTCAGGTTGTGGTATGAACTTAATAAACAAACCTCATGGAAACAGTAAGGCTGAAATTGCCATACCCTATCCAGTCTCTCTCGGCCGTCACAATGCTCCCTTGGCCTGTCACAGCTTAGCCAGATCGAATATTCCCACGATTCTTCTACCGAAGAGAAGTGTAGTTATTAAAACTGCACTTAAATTCGAGAGAATTGAAGAGAATAATAGATCTGGCAACGCTGTGATACGCCAAGGATAATTCATGACTGCCGAAAACGACTGAACAAGACAACAGGTATCAAAGAACAACTGAAATACCATCTTCCGGTCACTCGTTATACCTATAGTGACTTTAAACCATTTGACAGATGAGACAGTTCCAGCCAGGCAAGCTTCGTGGGTTTCATACCCTCAAAGATACTTGATAATCTAAAGTAGTAACTGGATCGTCAGGTAAAACAAATGAAACATAGAACATTAGAGGTAAAGGTCTTTTTATTGGCAGTCTGGTTTAGACAACGGATCTGAATATACAATACCTTGGATCTTACAAGAGCTTTTGTGTTTTACACAGAATAAGCGAATTGACTTTACCATTTTGGGAACACTTACACTGAAAGTCAATCTAAACATTCACATAAACTTTGGGAGGAAAATTGACAGATATTTACATTAACTTTGGGTGGAAAATTAAAGTTTTATGGAAACTAGTTTATTTAGGGAATAAAGTATTAAGGGAGTTGGAGGGTTGGGGAAAGATTTATAAAATCACAAACGTCATCCATTCAACCCCTTTTGCACTTGAGACACGATTCATTACAAAAGACTCAACAGGCCTCCGCAGAGGCCGCGGATGATGTCTCACAGAGGCCAAAACATCCCCTAGCAGATCAGAAGTCATTCCATGTACGAAATTGAATCTGGTCAAGAAGGCCTGTGCTTGAAAACTAAATTCTCCAATACACAGGACCCACCAGACCATGTCAGGATTTCTTGGCAATGATGAAGTTCTCCAATGCGTGTGACACTTTCCTTACAAAGTATGCTCATTGTTATGTTTATTAATCAAGGTATAATAAATCATTAACCCTCTGAGAACGCAGAATCTACCTAGGAATAAAGTACTACACCGAAATATACCTAGGGATGTATGAATGGAACACTTGAAATACTGTGCTTGCACCTAGCTGATTACTTAAAGCAAATAACAATAATAACAAAACGTTAATTGACAATAGCACTCAACCATATGCTATTCTACCCCTCCCCCACCCCTCCCCGCTACAACACACCACCCGCCCCCCAAAAAAACTTGGGAAGTCGTTCCTGAACCAACCTACATTAAACTTTCCTCTGTTTACACTGAAAACTTGCCTTTGTTCTGTAAAACAAACTCCCATTCCCTAGCTAGAAGAGAAAGTAGGAGAGACAGGGTTTGACAAACACACACTAACGGATAAAGAGAGAGACGTTTGAAAGAGACTCGGACGATCACTACAGACACAGAGAGAGAGAGAGAGAGAGAGAGAGAGAGAGAGAGAGAGAGAGAGAGAGAGAGAGAGAAATGCTATAATAGATAAACTATAATAGATAAAAAGAGAGAATTAAATTACACCTTCACACAGAAAGCAAATGAAAGAAAATTGCGATGACCCAGAGAGAGAGAGAGAGAGAGAGAGACTCAGATGACCCAACAGAGAGAGAAATTTAGCACACTTAAGAGGGAATAACCTATAAAAGAGAGAGAGAGAGAGAGAGAGAGAGAGAGAGAGAGAGAGAGAGAGAGAGAGAGAGAGAGAGAGACTGATATCTTAAAAGAAAGAGCAAAAAATTTAGCTGACCTAACCGAGAGAGAGAGAGAGAGAGAGAGAGAGAGAGAGAGAGAGAGACTCAGATGACCCAACAGAGACAGAAATTTAGTACACTTAAGAGGGAATAACCTATAAGAGAGAGAGAGAGAGAGAGAGAGAGAGAGAGAGAGAGAGAGAGAGAGAGAGAGATGACCCAACAGAGACAGAAATTTAGTACACTTAAAAGGGAATAACCTATAATAGAGAGAGAGAGAGAGAGAGAGAGAGAGAGAGAGAGAGAGAGAGAGAGAGAATAAAGTACATTTAACAAAGAGAGAGAAAGATTTCGACAATCAACTCAAATTCTCGCAGATTCAAAGCAATTTTAAAAGCAAAGAATTTAACCACTGCTACGACAGATGACTGAAATATTCAAGAAACAATACATATTCACTTTACACAAAGTTACTCCCTCTTTATTTGACGGTTCCGATTTAGTTTTATGCCGAAATACCTTTAAACCTAAAAATTTACTAATGCCTTCATTTTGATTTTCTAATATTTAAAAAAATAAAACTCGGTTTTCCAGAAACTACAACTTTTCCTTTTCAAATTGAAACTGATTTTCACTTCCTCGAATATTTAGGTGTGCATGGAATATTCCAAAATGATTCTATAACTATTCTTTAAAAGCCTTCAAATAAAAAAAATCTCAAAGATAGCTTGCTTTCAAAGACCCACAAAGACCTACCTTATTATTATTAATTATTATTATTATTATTATTATTATTATTATTATTATTATTATTATTATTATTATTATTATTATTATTATTATTATTAAAAGTGATAGCTACATCAGCTATCGCTTTCAATGCATGCTTAAAAGAGGTCTTCTACCGATATGTTATTATTATTATTATTATTATTATTATTATTATTATTATTATTATTATTATTATTATTATTATTATTATTATTATTATTATTATTATTATTATTATTATTATTATTATTATTATTATTATTATTATTTTTCAATATAGGGAAAGTACATAGAACGTAGAAATAGAGAATGTAAGAATAAACTACATTATTATTATTATTATTATTATTATTATTATTATTATTATTATTATTATTATTATTAGCATAGGGAAAGTACGAACGTAGAAATAGAGAATGTAAGAATAAACTACATTATTATTATTATTATTATTATTATTATTATTATTATTATTATTATTATTATTATTATTATCATCATAGGGAAAGTACGAAAGTAGAAAGATAAGTAAAGAATGAACTACATAAGAGAAACCAGATGAAATGAAGGAAATAAAACAATTTCAACTTTGAGATCAGACTCTGGTGATCCTTCTAAATAGAAATGTCTTTGCACTCAGAACTGAACTTGTCATGAATTAAACTTTAAATCCCACTTAAATGTGTTGTAACCCAACGGACGGAGGCTGCAATACTTGGAGGGAGACTGTAATCCCACCAAAATAGCCTGTAAACCCTTAGGATTGAATTGTAAATTGTAAATCTGTTAAAAGTTGGCTAAACCTTTAAAAGTCAATGATTATCTCGATTATTCAATCAGCACTGCTCGTTTCTCTCGGTATACGTTTTAACTGACTTTCTCAAGTCTAAAGGAGGGATTTTTGCTCGTGAGCACTCAAGAAGGTTCTATTTACGTCGAGGATTTACATTTTGAGCAGTAAATGAAGTCGTAAATGGATCGAGAAGCACTTAGTGATTGAACACTTACAATATCTGGTCTAAAATCAATCTCTTGTATTGAAATGTTTTGAAAGGGCTATAAAATACGAAATCTACCACTACACTGACACAGAGAACAAGTAAAACATGAGAGAGAGAGAGAGAGAGAGAGAGAGAGAGATACTCGGCTGTTACCGCTTGAAGTCATTACATTGACTGGCACGCCAGTTTCATAAAAAAAAAAATTACTGACATAAAAGAGGGTCGAGACGCCAAGTCGCGATTCCCGGGACGTTAAGTACCGTCCAGGAGGACGACCAATGTACCTCCATTCTGCATAGACAGGGGCAGGGTTGAGAGACCCCCTCTCCCTCACCCCCAGCCCCTCCCTTTAGGTAACCAAATCTAATTGATCGTAGATTGTCTTCTTAACATTACGAATAACTGCTGATAAATTGCAGCAAGAGTTAATCGATTGTATTATACAATAAATATAAACCTGCTATATGCAGCATACAATATCCTTCATTTATAAACATCTATTGCAGTTTAAAATATACACAAATGGAATATTCCATGCACAGCTTTCACTTAGGTATATCTCCGCGAGATTAGGGAAGGCTAGCTCTTACGAAGTCTTCGAAATGGCAAATGGTTCTGCCCCCTTTCCTTCGGTTTCCAAAATAACCACTCTTACCTAATGCCCCTAAACGATCCTACTTAAACCAAGTTCCTATTTAAGCTGAGTTCCTACTAAGCTAAGATCCTACCGAAGCCAAGTTCCTAATTAACTCGACTTCCTACTTAAACCAAATTCCTACTGAAGCTAAGAGCCTACTGAAGCTAAGTTTCTACTTAAGCTAAGTTCTTACTTAAGCTAAGTTCCTACTTAAGCTACGTTCATACTTAAACCAATTTCTAAAGCTAAGTTCCTACTTAAGCTAAGATCCTACTTAGCCTATGTTCTTCTTGAGCTAAGTCCCTACTTGAGCTAAGTCCCCACCTGAGTTAAGATCCTACTTAAACAAGTCCCTACTTAAGCTAAGATCCTACTTAAGCTAAAATCCTACTTAAGCTAAAATTCTACTTAAGCTAAGATCCTTCCTAAGGTAAGTTCCTACTTAAGCAAAGATTCTACTTAAGCTACGATCCTACTTAAGCTAAGTTCCTGCTTAAGGCAATATCCTACTTAAGCTAAGATCCTACTTGAGCTAAGTTCCTACTTAAGGCAATATACTACTCTGAAAAACATATTCCTTGATTACCTGACAACACGACTTCCCTTGTCACACGACTGAGAAGTTCATCACTCACAAAGAACTTCCTAAATTGGTCATCGTGGTTCTTTGGCCCACCTTCATTTCTGGTACAAGGAGCGACAAAGATCTCAAGGACCAGGCGGCGTCTGTGAGACAATCAGGCTGGACCCCTTTTTCAAAAGGCGTGAGAATCTCATAATGTAATGAAAAGATGTCTAAATGCAAACCCTTGGATGACATTGCACAAATCAAATTCATTTACTTTAATATCAATTTTCTACATTCTCAAGAATTTATTATAATTTCATGTGCATTACTCTACATTACTCTATCATTTTATGTATATTACTCTAGAATTATGACTGCAGCTAGGATATTCAGAGTCTGAACCTTTTAAATTTTGAGGGGTTGGGGCTCACAAATTTAAATATAACAAGAGAGATTCGTTATAACAACAGAGAATTGCTTCTCATATAGCTGGCAGTCTTAAAATGATTAAGGAAAACTCGCTGATTATACGTAAAGTCTAACAGCTCATGTAAGGACATTGCATTTCCAAATCTTGGGTCTATAAGTACTACCAAAAAAAAGAATCCATATACATCTTGTTAGCAATCCTTCAAATGTCTTACCCAGCATACCATTTACTTCTTTGATTACCCAATATTTCTGACAGTATGAAAGCACAGAATTAAGCCATATGTTGTGTCATCTTCCAAGTGATAATTGCACTTACAGATATAACAGGTGAACAGAAAATAATATAGCAGCGAGTCTTGTGATTCCTTGCAACAGCAAATGTCTTACTGTTTCCTTAACGCTTGTTTACTCAATTCATACCACAACCTGACTCAGGCATAGAAAACGAGCAAGAGGTAAACCACTGGCTAGAGAAAACGGGAACACCAAAAGGGAAATGCATCAAAGAAAATGGGAATCACCACTTCAGAACAACCAGATGCCCACTGGAACTCTTCAGTCATTAACTCTACGGGCTGATTCCTCCACTCTAGTGAATGATGATGAAGGCCTCTGCTCAGTTGCCTTCTGCTGAGAACACTCACTCGACCTCCGCCAGCCACTGCAATGCTGACTCCGAGGAGTTCTCTTTATTCTTAAATCTTTCCAGTTTCTTCTAAACTACACAAGTAATCAATATGGAAGAGAACATCTGTATTAAGGCATTCAGGTATTGTGTTTAATCTTTTACATTGCACTGAATCAAAGAAACAAGATCTGCAAGAATCAAGATTAGTTCAAATTTAACATTTTAACTCTCATTTAGCCCTCAAGACACACAGCTGCTTATCAGCAAAAAATATGACGCTTTTTCACAAATTTAACTGCAAACTCAACGGTACAAACGCCACAAAAACAGTTTCGATCAATTGTCAATTCCTTGTCAATAAACCCTACTAACAATGTCTCTCCTGCTACCCTGATTAATCAATAAAAACTATAGGTTCTGGTATAGCTTGGAAATTAGGACGAAGCTGCTTGGATATTTCAGAGCCTTGACACCATTAGGCCCTCTGTGAATAGTTAGCAGTCAAGACACTGCTCAGTGATTGCTGTTTTGACAGGGTACTGCTGACAGTCACCTGACTGCTATTTCTGCTGTTACTTGATGGTATAGTAATTGCCCATTCTCTAAGCAGCTTGACAATGCTCCCTTCAAAGGCGGTCTATGCTCTCTTCAAAGACTGGCAATGCTCCCTACAAAGACTGTCTATGATCCCTTCAAAACTGTCTATGCTCACTTCAAGTCTATGCTCACTTCAAAGACCGTCTATGCTCACTTCAAAGACTGTCTATGCTCACTTCAAAGACTGTCTATGCTCACTTCAAAGACTGGCAATGCTCCCTTAAAGACTATCTAAGCTCACTTCAAAGACTGGCAATGCTCCCTTCAAAGACCATCTATGCTCACTTCACAGACTGGCAATGCTCCCTTCAAAGACTGTCTATGCTCACTTCAAAGACTGGCCATTGTCATCACTTCAGCAGTTTACACTACTCCCTGAAACTATGGCTTCCACAGTCTATTGAGAGGTTTGCTGAGTTGCTACTGTTGACACATCACACTGATAGCCATTACTGGTTGAAACTTGATTTACACCACGCCAGAGACTGATTAGATTTCTAACAGAGGGTGGGTTCTTGTGGGCCCATCAAATCTAGTTTTCGCTTCTTGATAATCTCGCTGATATGACAATCTTGCTTTTAGCCACAGGAGTCGGATTTTTTCTCCCAAGTTGATTTTTTGCTCCCAAATGTCCACTGGGGGTTTTAACCACTGAAGCTGTTTGATATTTCTGTTTTCTTGATGTCTTTTGCTGATGCACCAAGAAGCTGTTTAAGCACCTAGTCTGAAACCAGTCTAGATTCAGCCTCTTGAGAATTTGGCTACCATGACAAGCTCAAGTGTAACTGTTTTTAGCCACAGTCTTTGCTTTTCTTACAAGTTGGTGCTAGATGCCCCCTCTGGCTTGAGATATTGAAGCTGCTCTACATCTCTGCTATTACTGCTCCTTTGGCTACTGTACTAAGAGGCTGGATGGTTACAAAATTTTGAACCATAGCTGGAGACACCTCTTTTGAATTTTGCTGTTGGTTATATACAACACAAAGCTGCTTGTGACACTTCATATCTGTTGAATGGCGTCTGAGAATACCTGTCTGTCATCAAAGGTATCTTGGGATACTAGCAAAAAAAAAATGGCTGTGGTTGAAGCCAGTACTTGACCATTTGTAACAATGTTTTCTGGTAGCCCGATTACTGTGATATACATTCACTTCATAACTAAAGTCAGTTGTTAACTCACGGGAGAGTGGTAAGTACCAGTTAAACCTAGCATTTATAACAAATACAAATTGATGCACAAGAGGCCTGACTGAGAACTAAAAACAAAATTGCAAAAAAAAAGTTATCAGATGTTCCCTTATACAAGCAATGACAAAATCACAAAAAATACATCTATATCGACATGGTTTCTTTCACTTCCTTAAAATTACCTTAATAAAATACAGTAAACTGATATCTCCTGTAATGATATTTAAATTCCTATGGAAGTTTTACTTTAAAATATCTTGTAATTATATTTAAATTCCTATAGGAGTTTTACCTTAAAATATCCTGTAATGATATTTAAATCCCAATGGAAGTTTTACTTTAAAATATCCTGTAATGATATTTAAATTCCTAGAGAAGTTTCACCTTAAAATATCCTGTAATGATATTTAATTTCCTATGGAAGTTTCCCTTTAAAATCGAGTTTCTACGTGTTGCCAGGATACCTTTAGACAAAATGCATAACAATGCATCACTCAGGCAGAGGTTCTAGAAGCTTTCTAACGTTGTCTGAAGTTAGTCTTTGCATAATAGATCTTTATTCTAACAATGGCAAAATATCTAACAACTGTAAAATTTTTAGCGATGAAAAGCTGAAAAAAAAATAGAAAACTGAGAACAAATCTCGTTATACATTTCAGAAAATATTGGCACAGTTATTCTAATCTAAACGTTTAAGTTCCTCAGTCGAAAATTTTCCTAGTAAAATCTTTATATTACTTTAGTAAAAAGTCTTTGTTACTTTAGTTAAAATATTTGCATTGCTTTAGTAAAAATCTTGACTTGACTTTAGTAAAAACCTTCATATTACTTTAACTCCTGCTACGTCCATTCGTTAAGATTATTATAAATTTAACACCACAAAGAAAAACGTTTACCTGACCCTGAGATAAACCACTTGTTCCAGGCAATTTAATTATCCCTCTCTCTCCTCCTGTTTATCTTATCTCATCCTACTTTTCCTTGATTTAAAGGCCTATCTCTTCCTTCCTTCCTTGAACGAGAGGCCTATCTTGATTTCTTCAAACCTGGGCTAAAAAAAAGTTTTGGGCTGCTCATAATATAGGCCTATGCTAAGAAAAAAACTCGTTATGTCTGGTCAGCTCATGTACTGAGACCACAATGCATCATCATCAGTTACAGAAGCCAGTTGACTGTATTTTATACATTACTGTATAGTACATGATACATTCTGGATATCAACGTATTTACAACCAAGGTGACATTTTACAAAGCTTTCAGTTTTCGTGGAACCTTTTTGACGTAATCAGTGGTTTAGAAGAGAGAAGGAGAAACCCAACGAAATGGATAACTAGGTGAGTAATCACTGGTAATGGAAATATTCACGGGACTGAAAACTCAACCAGAGAACGATAGTACCAATATCCTTCAAAGGATATGGCTAGGATTGCGCTTTGAGATTACCTATCATACAAATGCATACATTTGGTGACAGTTGACACTAGTACTCTTTAACATAAGACCTATGAAAAGGTTTCAAGGTATAGCCTCAGCCTGCTTTTTTTTTTGACAGATAACTTCCTGTATAGCCTCTTGCTTGAAGTGTTCCTGCTGTCTTTTTGACAGTTCACTTCCTGTCACAAAAAGCTTATCTGTGACGTAGTCCTATCCTTTGGCTGCAGAATGAACCTTAAGAATGGTCAGTGAAGGCCGGAAGTTATAAAATGAATCCTAAACAGCACAAGACAGCAAGAGAATGAATTTTAAACAGCACGTTACAACAATAGAATGAATTCTAAACAACACATCACAGCAGTAGAATGAATCCTTAAAAACACATCTCAGCATTAGAATGGATCCTTAAAAGTACATCACAGCAACACAATGAATCTTAAACAGCGCGTTACAGTAATATAATGAATCAAACAGCACATCACAGCAACGGAATGAACTTTAAAAAGCACATCACAGCAACAGAATGAATCATAAAACAGCGCACCGCAGCAACAGAATACATATTAAACAGCACATCACAGCAACAGAATGAATCCTCAAAAACCACATCATAGCATTAGAATGAAACCTTAAAAGTACATCGCAGCACCAGACTGAATCTTAAACAGCACGTCACAGCAATGTGTCCTCAACAGCTCATCCCAGCAATAGAATGAATCCTTAAAACCACATCACAGCATTAGAATGAATCTTTACAAGCACATCACAGCAACAGAACGAATCTTTAAACAGCACATCACAGCAACAGAATGCCTCAAACAGCACATCACAGCAATAGAATGAATTCTAATCACCATAGCACAGCGAAAGAATTAATCTTAAACAGCACATCACAGAAACAGAATGAATCTTAACCAGCACATCACAGCAATAGAAGGAATTCTAAAAATCATAGCACAGCGAGGAATTAATCTTAAACAGCACATCACAGAAATAGAATGAATCCTCAACAGCTCATCACAGCAACAGAATGAATCTTAAGCAGCACATGACAGCAATAGAATGAATCTTATAACAGCACTCACACCAACGGAATGTATCCTCAACAGCACATCACTACAATAGAATTAATCCTAAACAGCACATCACAGCAACAGAATGAATCCTTAATAGCACATCACAGCAGATCACTACAACAGAATGAATCCTCAACAGTACATTACAGCAACAGATCCAAGCAACATTTAATTAAGACGATCCTAAGGAACACTGAAAGTGGAGATTCTGCTGAAAAAACAAGTGTGAAGCAAATAATGTTTGCGTGCATATGACAGGGATAGGTGGGGATGCCCCTTACGTTAAAATCAGGTGCTCCTATCAACAGCCTAGTAACTAAACTGACTCATTTTGACACCAAACCCACTGCCACGTTGGATAGGCACAAGATGGCTGCTAAAACCTAAACAAAATATTCATTTTCGAAACCAGACATTGCTACACTGCGAAAGTTCACGAGACCAAAACCTGTTTAACCATTCCTCTCGACACCTAAGTCATTGCCACCTTGGGAGGGCTTACAAGATAGCCACTAAATTCCAGTAAACTTATTCCTTTTGACATGAAAACCATTGCTACAAGATGACTTCCAAAGTACGATCATTTTACGACTGCTGTAAGACGGAGATGGACATGTATGATACGCGAATGAAGACCCTTGTTAATTCAGAAAAAAGGGTTCTAATTCTTTTCCTGACAGGTGTAACATGGAGATGAAAATGAGCATAGATACTAGAAAAACATTAAAACATTAGAATCAGAGACTCAATAGGAAGAGTAATATTTCTGCAATAATTCAGTCAAAGAATCGGACAAAAATCTTAAGGACACAGTTCTAGCAGTCCAGTTTGTCTATCATGAAGTGAAAAACCTGTACTGAGGACATTCTTGCACATCCACCCAAACAGAAAAGCTAAGACAGTCAAGATTACACTCGTTAAAATAATTTGCTAAATCCAGTGGTCATGTCCCAGGTGACACTACTAAATCTATGAAATATTCTCCTCTCTTTAGCTGCTGTGGACCATTCAGTCTCATTTTGTGTCCTGGGAGTCATATTCTCTCATTTCTTCTTCCTCAAATGTCTTCTTCAGTAGTGGTTCCTCTTAGGCTAAAGAATTACCCTCAAAAGTGCTTCAGAAAGGTTATGCTTGATTCCAAATGGTAGCAGTTGGCACAATGCACTGGCCTCCTCCAAGAATGGTATCTTGCATACTGGGAGGGCCACCAAGCTAAGTGATGTCCCTGAAGGAGGTCACTTCGTGGAGTTAGAACTTCATAATGGTGATGAGTCTCACGGATCCTGATGGAACCAATGTACAGCAAGCGTGTATGAGTCCTGTAAGGTTGTATTTACAATAATTAATCGTGATGTCATTACATGACAATTAGGAAGCTACTGCATCTTTTATATGTTCATCTTTTAATTAAGTTCATGGTGTTTTATGTACACTATATTTCTAGATTTATCAACATATGTGGCTACCATGTAGATTGGTACATTAACCTTTCAAGCAAGGTTGCTGATTAAGTTCACAAAATTCTGTATCTAAAATTTTGTCGAGAGACTTTTGACGGTTCGTTTTTACTAAGATATAGTTATTTAAAGTTTATTTCATATCTCTGCCAACTCCAATTACTACAAAAATAAGGGAAAGTATATTACTACTCAACATAAGCTTTGGAAAATGCTTAGAAAGTAAGCTTTTCCCTATGGTTATATGTAATTAAAATATGAAAACATAATGGAGCTCCATGAATATGATATTTTAATGATAAAATAAAGTTTGTTCATACTTACCTGGCAGATATATATATAGCTGTATTCTCCGAAGGTCCGACAGAATTTCAAATTTCGCGGCACACGCAGTGGCCGGTCAGGTGGTTAGTACCCATTCCCGCCGCTGGGAGGCGGGTATCAGGAACCATTCCCATTTTCTATTCAGATTTTCTAACGCCACTGTCTCCTGAGGGGAGGAGGGAGGGCAATATAAATATATATATCTGCCAGGTAAGTATGAACAAACTTTATTTTATCATTAAAATATCATTTTGTTCATGAGACTTACCTGCCAGATATATATATAGCTGAATACCACCTTTGGAGGGGGTAGAGACAGCCAAGAAATAGGGAAAAAACCAATTATTGGTAAAATTATTTTGGTTCCTTATCTGATAACGTAGCTGACTGAGTGGTTACTGTCACTCTAGTCTGCTTCTGCTTTACTAGAGACCCCAGCGAGGTAGTGACCTATATAGCTGGCGACTTCTAGATGATCTGTCAACGGGGCGTGACCACAATGTGACTAGATCATAGCCCATACAAAGAGGACAAAAGAGCATTACTAACCACCTAACCAACACCTAAAGCGTTAGTTTGCAAAGGATTGGGAAGACTGCCTCCAGTAGTCGACCCAACAACCACAAAAAACACAATTAAAAAGGGGATAGGATCAGAGTTACCCCTTGTCCCCAAGGTTGCTGAAGCAGCAATGTATGGTCCCAGCGAAAAGCAATTTCGTATGCTACCAAACATCTTGCCAAGAGTGTGAGGCAAACACCGAATTGACTTCCCAAAATGTGGCACTAAAAATGTCACTGAGTACCATATTTTTCTTGAACGCCATGGAGGTAGCAACTGCCCTCACCTCGTGAGCGTTAACTCTCAACAACTTGAAGTTGGAGTCGTCACAACTAGAGTGTACGTCCTTAATGACGTCCCCTAATGAAGAATGCCAGTGCATTCTTCGACATAGGTTTAACTGGTTGCCTCACAGAACACCATAAAACATCCAATGGGCCACGAGTGTCCTGTGTTCTTTTAAGGTAGTACTTGAGAGCTCTAACTGGACATAGAACTCCCCTCAGGTTCCTGTCCAATAAGGTCTGCTAAACCTTTAATTTCAAAGTGTCTAGGCCAAGGGTTAGAAGACCTATCCTTCTTAGCCAAGAACTTAGGGCTTAAAGAATAGACAGCATTGTGTTCCTTGAAGCCCACATGACGGCCTCGAACTTCTCTCACTCTCTTCGCCACGAGGAATGCCGTTTCGAGTAACATCCTTAAGAGATGCAGAGTGGAGAGGCTCAAAAGGACTAAACATCAAAACTTGAGCATTACGTCCAAGTTCCAAGCAGGGGAAATCAGCTGAGGAACCTTGGACGTCTTGAAAGAGCTCGTAAGATCGTGGAGGTCCTTATTGTCAGACAAAGCTAATCCTCTGTGTCTGAATACAATCGAAAGCATGCTCCGATAACACTTGATAGTCGGAACTGCTATATCGAGTTTTTCTCTTAAGTAAAGGAGAAAATCCACAACCTGGCTCACAGTGATAGAGGAAGAGGAAAAAGCCCTTCTTTCTACACCAACCTTTGAAGGTTGCTCACTTCGCTAGATATATCCTTTAGATGAAGAACTTCTGGCTCTAGCGATGGCCCGTGCCACCTGGCCAGAAAAACCCCTTCGCTCTGACCAAGTTTCGATAGTCTGAAAGCAGTCAGGTTCAGAGCGGGGAGATTCAAAGATATCTCGTGAAGTGGGTTTGTATGAGCAGGTCTGCTCTCATAGGAAGGGTCCTCGGAACGTCTACCAACCAGAAGAGAAACTCCGAGAACCAGTGGTTCGAAGGCCAAAACATGGGGATGAGAGTCATCCTCGTCCCTTGTGAGGCCGCGAACTTGCGTATGACTTCTCCCAGAATTTAGAACGGGAAAAAGGCGAAACATCTATTCCCGTCCAATCCCAGGGAAGAGCAACTATCGCAACTGCCCCAGGGTCGAGTACAGATGAGCTTTACAGAGGAGCCTCACTGTTCTTGAGGTCGTGAAAATATCCACAAGATGGCGACCCCAAAATTTCCAAAAATCTTGGCAAACCTCCTGATGAAGGGTCCATTCCTTCGGCAGGAGTTGATGGCGCCAACAGAGCAGGTCTGCTCGAACATTTTCGACCTCTGCCACAAAACTTGTGAGAATCGAAATGTTGCGAGCATAGGCTCAAAGAATAATCTCTCTTGCAAGGCTGAACAGGAACAAGTATTGTCCGAGTTTGCTAGAACTACACGACAAACTTGGACCTCAAGAATTGGCGAGCTAAAAGATAGCCGCCAAATCTTTGAAGTCGATGTGCCAGGACACCTGTTCCTCTCTCAGGTTCCTAACACTTTCTCTCCTCTAGTGTTGCCCCCAACCTGTTGAAGACCCGTCGGAAAAACAACACTAGGTTGGGGTTCAGAAGCTTGAGGGAGATCCCTTTCTGCAATTCCGTTGGATCGAGCCACCACCACAGATCCTCTTTATATAAGGAAGAATTCTCAATTCCTCTTTCAAGTCTTCCTTGCTTTGTCAGTTCTCCAACAAAAAGAACTGAAGAGGCCTGAGATGCAGACTCCCAGAAAACAAACTTCTCCAGCGAGGAAATGGTCCCCAGCAGACTCATTCCTTTCTTCACCTAGCATGTTTCCTTTTCCAAGAAGGCCGAAACTTTTTCGTACATAGAAGTTGCCGTTCTTGCGACGGAGACGCTATAAAAGCCGCTGAATAGATCTGAATTCCCAGACACAATGGACAGTGAGGGGATCAGCTGCGACTTCTCCACAGACCAGAAGTCCCAGGGACTTCACGAGTTGCAGAGTCAACTGAAGGTCCTCCAGATACCTTCTCTTTCGACGACGCTCGAATCAACCAGTCGTCCAAGTAGAGTGAGATCCTGACGTGCGACAGATGCAACTGCATCGCAACGTTTTTCATGAGACGTGTAAACACCCTCGGAGCAAAATGTGACGCCAACAGCATCTGGTGTTCCCAGGCGGTCAACCATCCAAGTACTGACCAGACCCAACGTTGCTTAACTTCGCTGAACGGACGAGAAGCGGCGTTTTCAACGTGGTATGGCCGTTGTGCAGAGTCCAAAGCAGAGAGCCCTGAACTGGTACGTCTAGTCCCCAAGACAACCTGAGATACTTCACCGAACGTGGATGAATTGGGGCGTGAAGATAAGTATCTTGAGATCCAAAGATACCATCCAATCCCCGGGATGAAGGGCTCCTAGTATTGACTGCGAGGTCTCCATCTTGAACTTTTCCTTCCGGACCAAGTTGTTCGACCTGTTGACGTCCAAGACGGGTCTCCAGCCTACTGAAAGTTTCGGGACTAGAAACAATCTGTAGTAAAATCCCGGAACACCGAAGTCCAATATCTGTTCCACTGCTCTCCGCTCGAACATCTGTTCGAGCAGGTCAAACAATTTTCTGTTTGACAGGAAGGCAGTTGGGAAACAAAAACAAAAAGAGGAGACAGGAAGGGAATCAAGTAACCTCTCTCTAACAGTAGGAGGGACCAAACGTCTGCCCCTCACTCTTTCCAGGCTTGTGCAAAATGAAGCCTGGTTGCAAAGGAGTCTGGAGATGAAGGGAGTCACTTGCTACCTCTCTTGGAAGTGACATTCCTTCGGGAAAAAAAACTCTTTCTCGTGGTGCGGGTCTCATGTTGCTTCCCATGGAAGCCCCTTTGTTATGCAAACATTTAGCTTTCGTTTACTTTTTGTATCTGAGATCGGTGCAAGCGTTATGAAGGAGATGCAGTTTGAATGTCGATAACTTTAGTTTTGAGAAAAACGATATTTTTTGCTTCTCTGTGTATTTATTTGCTTGCCGTTACACAGTTTGATGTTTTATGACATAATGAAAAGCCAAAAATAGACCTGCAAAGTAATATAACTTCGCTAAATGAAGCTAAATGAAGCGAGTGCAAAAACACGGCTGAGGTTGGCCAGCGCGACGTTTTTACTTAGTCAAGCTCTGAGCTGCTACTGACTGACTGCCACTGACTGCCCTGCGGCATTCCTGTCTTTTCGCTGATGCGCACTATGTCCACAGGGGTTGCCATAGATCGCATTAGATATTATTTCATAGCTAAAAGGAAATTACCACCGATATACTGACAATATCATTACATTATATGAAAAATGTAATTTGACTATGATAGGTTACTGTTTTGTTTATAACTTCTAACTGTGGCGAACTTTTAAATAAAACTTTCTGAGAAGATAGTCAGGATATGTATGATGCCATATATAAAATATCCCAGAAAATTTATTTCCGATTTTTCGTCAAACGCTCCCCCTTAAGACAAAGACAACTGCGAGGGTGGAGAGAGAGGGAGCCGACGGATGAAAAGTCTCAGGAAACAGATCCCTAAGAAAAAGCCAGAGTCTGATAATCAGAGGAAGAAGAAGACGAAAGAAGTTTCTCTTCATACAAAGGCTGTGACGAAAGAGGATGTTCTTCCGCAGCTGGTGGGTCTTGAGTGAGTGGTGAAAGTAGTTCCGATTCGCCGATACGAAGCGGGAACTCCCGCGAACGAAGAAGTCGTCAACTAGAGTACGTATAGTAAACATAAAATGTGGAACGCTTCACGATTAGCGTGTCATCCTTGCGCAAGAGCCATGCTAATCTTCTCTGTATCGTTCCAATTAGTATATGTACTGCCAAAGCAAGTACTGGCTAAAATAAGAAGGACATCAAATGTTGAAGGGGTAGTTGTGCGACATGATGAACAACTGGAGCGGTGTCAACACAAGACTTGAAGCTATACGGCAAAGCGAGCGCTGAGCGCCATGGCGTGACGCGCGAGAGGCTCCGTGGCAAATACTAGAAGAGAGTCACAGCGTGGCGCCGCGCGGTGTCATGGCTGGCGCGCGCCCGAAGCGCCAAGGTGAGGAGCGCCGGCGCCAAGGTGAGGAGCGCGTGAAGCGTGAAGCGCACGAAGAGCAAGACGCGCTCCTGGCGCGAGACAAGAGAAAAGGCCAACACCTCAACTCGGGGGGGAAGACGAATAGGAAGCCACTAAACACTCTCTCTAGAAGACAGACGCTCTGTATCGTTCCCGAAGCGGGAGACGAAGGTGAAAGTCTGTACCTCTTAACAGGCAGATTCGAATCTTGAAAGGTTCATGAGAGCATCCAGCTGTTGTTGCAAACCCAACAAAATCTTACGTGTTGGAGAAGCCACTCTCGGGAGAAGGGCTGAACCTGAGAGAAGGAAAGGGGCGAGAGACGATACTTCCTTCCACAGGGAAGAAGCTCTAGCCCTTGCCTTAGCGCGACAGGGGGGTCGAGTAGAGTGATCAAGCGAAAAACACTTTATTCTCTTCTGCAGAGGAATATCCACGCAACTTTCGGGGAAGAGTACAAACGTCTAGAGGAAGAGGACGTGAAGCGTCCCCTCTCCTCTAAGCTTCTCTTAAGAGGGCGAGAGTCCAACCGAGAGCTCCAACCCCGTGGCGGGAGGACGTGTCGGAGGACGAGAAGCAATCCTTCAGGATGCGTGCCTGAGCACGATCCCTGGCAGCCTGGGTAGCGTCATCAGGACCTGCCGAAGGGACGCCAGATCGGTGGGAAGCCCCGTAACCCTCATGCGGCTTTCGACATGCCCCTCCTGGTCCTGGGAGTTCGACAGAGGTCCAGGCCTAGAGGCATTATAGGGCCGATCTGACGCCCCTCCACAACACTAGGGCACTAGCACTAACACTATGCGTTTGAATTGCATTCACTTTAGTTTCAAGAGCACGCATTGACTCCACACGAGCCAGGGAATTACCTTCTGCAGCAACAAACTACAGGGTTAGTAATAAATTACTACAGGGTTACTAGTAGGAGAAAACCCTGACTGTCCAACTAAGGATGCACTCTAGAGGAAGATTTCAGCCTATCACGCTCCAATTTAAGCATATAGGCTTCATATTTCTTCCACTCACCCTCAGACAATCCCACACATTCATTACCGATTATCATAGAGCATTGAACACCCTTACATATCATACATAAAGAGTGAGGAACTATCAAGTCTTCGATAGCCTCACCTTACATTCACCCAAGCTACAGACTCGATAGCTAGAGGTAAGACATCTTAATTATAAGAAAAGTCAAAAGCAAAATCAAAAACGGTCCACAAAGAGCGTATGCCAAGTCACAGATCCAGTCGAATACCAAAAACAACAACAAAATACTTAAGTGACAACAAATTTCGAAATCAAAGGCGGAGGAACTGACAACAGGTGTTGACAGTCCGGCGACAGAGAAAATCTGAATAGAAAATGGGAATGGTTCCTGATACCGCCTCCCAGCGGCGGAATGGGTACTAACCACCTGACCGGCCACTGCGTGTGCCGCGAAATTTGAAATTCTGTCGGACCTTCGAGAATACAGCTATATATATATCTGGCAGGTAAGTCTCATGAACAAAACCTGTATTATACAAAATTTGAACTCTTTTATCTGTTCTTAACAGCAAGTAACCTTTTCTGACCTACTGTACAATACAGTACAATACAGGACTACACTTCAAACTGGCAGCTCTTTCGAAACTTTTACAACTACAAAATTTACTTTATCTAGCCATTTCATTTTTGCCTAACAATTCGACATTACACAGCATCATTTGTATCAGTAAAAGCTAGCCAATGGAAGTACTTTCCTTTAAACCACAGTTCAGAACTTGGCTCTCTTGCACTTGGTTAATAAACTCTATGTCATTACCACCTTAAATATATCAAAATCTGTTGAAAAATATCCATAGGTCCACCATCCACAGCACCCATAAGTTATTAGTGTATTGAGTGAACTAGTACTAGAGCTAATTATCACCTAGTCACACCAGTTTACATCCAGTCTAATGCAAGTAAGCCTACGAATCATTTTATATATCGTAAAATCTTAGTAAAATCTATTGGCAACAATTTACCTTGGTCGTAAAGTATTCTGAGACATATGAAGCATTTTCCCAATTCTTTGAATTTTTCACCAGCCAAGGGAGTTATCTCTTGTACAAATATACCACTATATACAGGCAGTCCAAGCCTTAACTCTAGGTTCATAGCTATCCATGGCTGTCTGTTTCCAACAGGTGCCTGGAAGAGAAATTTAAAACATTAGCTTTTACAGTGACTTGAGGAACCTAGTGAAGTGAGTTATTCCCCTGGAGTGCATTGCCACTTCATTTATTTATCTTACGAAACTTGAAGACAATCAAAAACTATTAGAAATACACCGGTCCCATTGTTGTTATTTTATGTTAAATTCATTCAGGACCCATTCACACTCGTAATTAAACACTGAGCATCTAATTTTAGTCGAGAAATGGAATTTTAACAGCAATGGTGCAACCCAAAACTCAAGATCATGGTGCTACCCGTCAAGATTGCTTAGTGGGATGAATTTAATTGGATATCGAATTTAGGCCAAAGGCCATGCACTGGGACCTATGAGGTCATTCAGAGCTGAAACGGAAATTGACAGTAAAAGGTCTGAAAAGCGTAACAGGAGTAAAACCTCAAAGCAGTTGCACTATGAATCAGTTGTTAGGAGAGGGTGGAAAGTAAGGTGGAAGAGAGAGACTATGAAAGGAGGTACAGTAAAAGAAACGAAAGCGGGTTGCAGCTAGGGGTCGAAGGTACTCTGCAAAGAACCTTAAGTAATGCCTACAGCGCACCGCACGAGGTGCACTGAAGGCACTATCCCCGCCTCCTCCCGGGGAAGATTGCTTAGTGCGTCCACTCTACAGTTGCTGACTTGTCGAACACAAGTCGACAACTTATCTCATCCATATCACGAACCGGTTTAAAACAAGTCAGCGACCATAAATGGGGAGCGAATCTTTGGACAGTACTGGATTATCATACGAAACTCTGGTTAGAAGTGCCAATAAGTTGTTAACTTATATTTAACCTGTTGGTGATAATATGTGACAAGCACCGACATGTGTTAACGACATGTTTTGCCGTAGTGTGGACAAACCCTTACAACACAAGCAACACTTGAATGCTTACCTGAGTTGTGTTTCCAATACTTTTTTCAAGCTAAGAAGTCCATCCATCCCAGTACCTCAGTTTTGTCTGCAATGCAGGTGTACTGCATCTGTAAGAATTATACAAATTACTTCCTTTGACGGAGAGTAGCACCATTAAAATCAAAGACACATAACTCATTAGCAACCACAATATTTCCATTTCACATTAAGTCAATCTTCCACATACCAAAAACCTTAAGTCTGTCACGCAAAACTTAATTTCTTCAACATAGTACCACTTTTAATTAATACTTTGTCCCACAGTTTACTCGCCTCTACAGGAGATGGAGCAACATAAAAGTTTGCCTTCAATCCGAGTATTTGTCAAGTCAACTGTTGCCTCCTGGTTACGTAATGTCCCCCCTTCTAGTGGTTCATAAGCTCTGGAAATAACAAAAATGTTAAATGAATGGGAGTTTTTAGGTTTGAAATCTGTTTAGCTTTATAAGACTTAAGACCCATGATTTCTGAAAGAAAAGTTCGCTTAAAACTTAATTACCATTCCTCACTTTAACACTAAGTTTTTGGTAATTCATAGATATCCATAGCTGACATTAAAGATTTTAAAAGATCTGAACTTAGGGAACACAAGTATCCACAATTGAGCACTAATTTATTTACCTAAATGACTATTCTGACTGAGATACCAGTATCTATGTCAAATGATTTTCATCTAAAGAGTTTACTACTAGTGTTTCTAAGATTTATGAACCTGCAAAATTGCAAAATTTTTTTATGCACACTTATGAGCTCACCCAAATCTCAGGTAGCGTCGCTGATGTCACTTCCTGGCGTCGCAGAGTTTTGGGTAAAGCCTTGCAAGTTACCCACAGTTACCAGCATTATTGCTGTGATGTTTTAACTTTCTTACCTTGTCAATTGTAACTTCTCTCCTATAGGACTGCAGTCACTAATGTAGAGTTACCTAGACATTTGTTTATGTAAGGCACAACATTTATTGCAGAATAATTTGCAGGATGTATTTTGACTGATTAGAATGAGATTGAATGACACACAACCATATACGTCAGGAAAAATCAACTTATGAATGGGACCTCCCCCTCTAACCTCCCAGCAATAGTAGGGATCTACTGGGAAAAAAATCGCGATAAAATGTGAAATAAAGTGAATACAAAGGAAAAGCCCGTGAACTTGACATCATAGCCAACATGTAATGACAGGGATCCATCCTAAACTAACCTAACCTAACCTAATCTAGGGTGTCAAATCCTACAAGGCATGAGGATTTCCTTCCACTGGACCCCCTTAAATATTTTTGGCTAAAAAAGTGTGGTAAGTGGTATATGTCGTGTTGCAAAAATGATACGCTGTTCGCAGTACGTTACGTTAAATGCAAACTGAATATAGACAGTATCAAATATAAACTTATAATTCCTGCATTATAATAATACCTTGATACAGTAACTTTACATTGCAACAGAAGTCATATAGGAGAGAATCGTTTGCAATTGACAATGCACAAAGAAAAACTGGAAATATCTGTAATTCTGGGTAATTTGTAAACCAGCGCCAAGTTTTATACTATTCAGGCTCTCCTGAGGTCCTCTGTGAACCCTTCATCGGGCACTGGGTTATATCCTAGAAAGAGAGACCCTGAAAAAATGAAAATTATATTGTGAAACTGTAAGATCAACCATGATCCTGAAGAAATTAAAGCATCAAAACTGGTCAAAGAGGATTGTGTATCAGACAGTCTGCTAGGAAGTAAGTAATGTTAAGTTAAAATACCATATGACCATTCTGCTGTGAAAAACATGGGTGCATGACACAGACTATTCCATCAAAGTGGTTTATGACAACCTATAAATACAGCAAAATCGCAACCAACATATGCACCAATTGCAACATCAACAACAACTAACTGTAGTAACTGTATCTGGCACTAGTGCATAGCCAAAAGCAACAAATTCACTTTAACTGACAAACAACAATAATACAGAAGTAGGAATAAAGACAATCAGCAGCAGCAGAAAAGTAGCAAAAATGCCAACAGGGACCAGTGATGTTTAGTGATTACCTAAAGAGAAATATTAAAAGAACCAAAACTACTGAGGTTGTGACAGTAAAGAATTGCAACACAAATGCAACAACCTGTAACTGCAACAAGCCTAAGAACACAAGAACCTTCAACTACAGCAAAATCAGGAACACAAAAAACCAACCCACAACTGCAGCAAACCTAAGAACACAAGAACCTTCAACTACAGCAAAATCTCATACACAAAAACCAACCCACAACTGCAGCAAACCTAAGAACACAAGAACCTTCAACTGCAGCAAACTCAAGAACACAAACCTTCAACTGCAGCAAACCTAAGAACACAAGAACCTTCAACTACAAAAATCAGAACACAAAAACCAACCCACAACTGCAGCAAACCTAAGAACACAAGAACCTTCAACTACAGCAAAATCTCATACACAAAAACCAACCCACAACTGCAGCAAACCTAAGAACACAAGAACCTTCAACTGCAGCAAACTCAAGAACACACAACCTTCAACTGCAGCAAACCTAAGAACACAAGAACCTTCAACTACAGCAAAATCAGGAACACAAAAAACCAACCCACAACTGCAGCAAACCTAAGAACACAAGAACCTTCAACTACAGCAAAATCTCATACACAAAACCCAACCCACAACTGCAGCAAACCAAGAACACAAGAACCTTCAACTGCAGCAAACTCAAGAACACACAACCTTCAACTGCAGCAAACCTAAGAACACAAGAACCTTCAACTACAGCAAAATCAGAACACAAAAAACCAACCCACAACTGCAGCAAACCTAAGAACACAAGAACCTTCAACTACAGCAAAATCAGGACACACAAAAACCAACCCACAACTGCAGCAAACCTAAGAAAACGTAAGAACCTTCAACTACAGCAAAATCTCATACACAAAAACCAACCCACAACTGCAGCAAACCTAAGAACACAAGAACCTTCAACTGCAGCAAACTCAAGAACACACAACCTTCAACTGCAGCAAACCTAAGAACACAAGAACCTTCAACTACAGCAAACCTAAGAACACAAGAACCTTCAACTGCAGCAAACTCAAGAACACACAACCTTCAACTGCAGCAAACCTAAGAACACAAGAACCTTCAACTACAGCAAAATCAGGAACACAAAAAACCAACCCACAATAAGCAAACCTAAGAACACAAGAACCTTCAACTACAGCAAAATCTCATACACAAAAACCAACCCACAACTGCAGCAAACCTAAGAACACAAGAACCTTCAACTGCAGCAAACTCAAGAACACACAACCTTCAAACTGCAGCAAACCTAAGAACACAAGAACCTTCAACTACAGCAAAATCAGGAACACAAAAACCAACCCACAACTGCAGCAAACCTAAGAACACAAGAACCTTCAACTACAGCAAAATCTCATACACAAAACCCAACCCACAACTGCAGCAAACCCAAGAACACAAGAACCTTCAACTGCAGCAAACTCAAGAACACACAACCTTCAACTGCAGCAAACCTAAGAACACAAGAACCTTCAACTACAGCAAAATCAGGAACACAAAAAACCAACCCACAACTGCAGCAAACCTAAGAACACAAGAACCTTCAACTACAGCAAAATCAGGAACACAAAAAACCAACCCACAACTGCAGCAAACCTAAGAACGTAAGAACCTTCAACTACAGCAAAATCTCATACACAAAAACCAACCCACAACTGCAGCAAACCTAAGAACACAAGAACCTTCAACTGCAGCAAACTCAAGAACACACAACCTTCAACTGCAGCAAACCTAAGAACACAAGAACCTTCAACTACAGCAAACCTAAGAACACAAGAACCTTCAACTGCAGCAAACTCAAGAACACACAACCTTCAACTGCAGCAAACCTAAGAACACAAGAACCTTCAACTACAGCAAAATCAGGAACACAAAAAAACCAACCCACAACTGCAGCAAACCTAAGAACACAAGAACCTTCAACTACAGCAAAATCAGGAACACAAAAACCAACCCACAACTGCAGCAAACCTAAGAACACAAGAACCTTCAACTACAGCAAAAACCAACCCACAACTGCAAAACCTAAGAACACAAGAACCTTCAACTGCAGCAAACTCAAGAACACACAACCTTCAACTGCAGCAAACCTAAGAACACAAGAACCTTCAACTACAGCAAACCTAAGAACACAAGAACCTTCAACTGCAGCAAACTCAAGAACACACAACCTTCAACTGCAGCAAACCTAAGAACGCAAGAACCTTCAACTGCAGCAAACTCAAGAACACACAACCTTCAACTGCAGCAAACCTAAGAACACAAGAACCTTCAACTACAGCAAACCTAAGAACACAGAACCTTCAACTGCAGCAAACTCAAGAACACAAACCTTCAACTGCAGCAAACCTAAGAACGCAAGAACCTTCAACTGCAGCAAACTCAAGAACACACAACCTTCAACTGCAGCAAACCTAAGAACGCAACAACCTTCAACCACAGCAAACTCAAGAACACAAAAAGCCTACAACTGCAGCAAACCTAAGAACATCCTTCAACTGCAGAAAACTCAAGAGCACAAAAACCCACAAGATCAGCAAACCTAAGAACACAAGAACCCTCAACTGCAGCAAACTTAATAACACAAAAACCCATAAGTGCAGCAAACTCAAAAACCTAGAACTACGGCAAACCTAACAACAAAAGAACCCTCAACTGCAGCAAAATCAAGAACACAAAATCTACATCTGCAGCAAACCTAAGAACACAAAAACCTTTAACTGTAGCAAAATCAAGAACACAAAAACCAACCTACAATTGCAGCAAACCTAAGAACACAAGAACCTTCAACTGCAGCAAACTCGAGAACACAAAACCTACAACTGCAGCAAACCTAAGAAGCACAAGAACCTTCAACTGCAGCAAACTCAAGAACACAAAAACCCACAATTGCAGCAAACCTAAGAACACAAGAACCTTCAACTGCAGCAAACTCAATAACACAAGAATCTTCAACTGCAGCAAACTCAAGAACACAAAAACCTACAACTGCAGCAAACCTAAGAACACAAGAACCTTCAACAGCAGCAAAATCAAGAACACAAACGCCTACAACTGCAGCAAACCTAAAAACACAAGAACCTTCAACTGCAGCAAACTCAAGAACACAAAAACCTACAACTACATCAAACCTAAGAACCCAAGAACTTTTAACTGCAGAAGCCAATGACAGCCACAGCCTACCACTGCAGCAAAAACATGATAGCTATAGACTACAACTGTAAAAAGCCCAAGATATCTACAACCCACAACTTCTGCAAGTCAAGCATAACTGCAACAAATCCCCATCAACCTACAACTGCAGAAAAACGAAGATAACCTGCAATTGTGGCAATACCAACGACTCAGCCTAAAACAGGAGCTGGAGGCGAACTACCAAGATACTCTTCAGCTGTAGTAAACTGCACAGGAAGCTATGACAGTCCTAAGACACATGAGCTACGCCCTTATTAAGAAACAGGCCAGAACACCAGCATGGCCGAGACCATTAAATGACAACTGCCAAAGAACAAAAATGACAACTAACAGTAACAGCTATAACTAAGTTGTACCATTAAAAGCTTGCCAGATTTTAAGTTTATGGTGCTGCTGATCCTTCTAAACCTAGCAGCATCACCCTCAAGGGACAATAACAAGTTTTAATCAAGTTATTTGGCTTTGCTTCTGAATGCCTTAAGTCAATGAAAGCCGTTTCCTTGCAAAACAAGAACAAAAAACTGAATTCATAAATGAACCAATGCTTAAAACTTCACTTGCATAAATAAAGTGTCCTCGGATATTTCCTAATTCTATTTCACAAGACACTGGACTTCCCAGTAAGGAACCAAGTACTCAGTGTTCATTCATGGAATGGTTCATACCTTTGCCTTAAATCCTCCGTAAAATGCCATTTGGAAAATAATCCAGTCCAGTACTAAGAGCATCCAAACTAATATCACTCTTCTGAAGGGAAAGTTCACCAGCAAACAGCTATGCAAGATTTATGTCCCATATTGCACAGAATCTTATATTATTAACTAACCTAACACTTGCTTTAGTGGGATCTGCTGCTTCCATAACTGGCTCCCGTGTGTAATATGGTATACTACGTGGTAAGATGTCAGTCGCATGCTCTAGTCGCTCACTGAAAACTATATTCAAAATGATTGAGGGCTTTCCATGATAAGCTGACAATAGTTTGAAGCACCACCAACGGAAATTTTCTCGAGTAATAGAAGCAGCATTGATGAGGTTAAAATAGTAAACTGTTAATTTTATTTTTGCCAGGCAGAAACTGAATGGCTACAGAGGTCAGGAGCCCTGCTGAAGTTAAGAGGGTATGGGTCACAAAAAAAAAAAAATCGCACTGGGCAGGAAAACGGCAGCCACAGACAATAAGATTAAAGTAAGTTATCGGGGCAATACTGCCCTAAAGTGGAAAACTACAATATCTGCAAAATTTTCGAAATTGAGATATGCTACCTATTGGGCTTGTGAGACATTAATACACAAGTTACTGCAGTTTCAGAATGATTCTTCAGTGCTTTCCACGAGTATTTAGGGGGTCCCATTTGCAGTATCTGCAAAATCAGTAGTAGGGCAAAGGAAAACTATATTGTATACCATTTTTCTGTTTTGTATTTTTGCAGATACTGCAGTCTGCCATTTTAGGGCAGAATAGGAGTTGGGTGTGAAGTCATCAGGTAGGTTGCTGAACCCCAAATCAGGGTTAAGTTAGGATGTAACCTCCTGGATTACTATGATATTAATAACAGGTTAAATGTTTTATTTATATACCTTATTTTCACAGTTTCAGTACAACACATTATCACGGCTGTCCCTGTAACCAAGTTGTATCCTCAAGTTTAACTCTTGAAAAAATCTGCCGTTTCATTATTTTAGTGTGGGCTGTATTTAACTGGAAACTAAACAAAACGTTTTGAGGAATAATCTGGGGAAATTAACCTCGTCACCATTTTTCTTAGCAATTTAAGAAAGACGATATAAATAAACCAGATGATTGAAACTCATTCTTAGGCTCCTTTTTGAAGAATTCAGACCTACTGCCAAAACCACTGCAATGATCTAGGTCTAGGGTGGTAAATTTTCAAATCATGGACAGCTGCGCGAACGTGGAATCCATCTTTGAGTAAACCATGATGGAATTACTGATTAGGATAGTTATCAAAATCATAATTTTATGACGTTTGCAAAAGCGAGCCGATACTGAATAGGTCCTAAGAGGAATATTGACATACCTAATGCGGATACGTTTGCAGACCTTAAACCTTGTACCAGTGCGAAGACATGCGCCACGAAATATGGAATTCATCCATACAAGACGAAAAACAATTACAATTATGCAAAGGAAACAATAAGATGAAGATCTTACCTGACTAAGGCAGGCAGCCATGATGACACTTGGCGTCCGCCATTGAAAAAGGTTCGCCAGAAGTCCGTCACTGTCAGTCACCGTCCGTTCTTTGAGTTGCCATTTTATGAATTTTTATACACGTAATAAGACTTCAATTACTTCCTTCGACTAGCTGGAAAAATGAAAATGATATATAGAGACTGTTTAATCATCATTGCATATATGGCGTAAGTTTTACATACAAATATGTAAGGTATGTAGATTATTTTGAAAGAGGCTTCTTGCAACGATTCTCGAGGCACTACCGAGGTCTAGTGGCCCAATAAACAGTTGGGCAAAGATTTTAAAAGCTATTACAACTTTCCTACCAGTCAGTGAATAGTCTCAAGGTATCTGATGCGAGATGCACTGCAATGCTGGCTTTGGAGCCGTCAAATTTGCAGCCCGAATATTGTGTTATAACCTTCCATTTGACACTAAGGGAACTTGAAAATCTGAAGTCTTTAAACAACTGAAGACTACTTTTTTAGTATTATGGCATTTATAGTGGCGTATGCTGTACAATTCTTCGAATGCTTCTGATAACGTAAGAGTTTACTAAGAGTTTTGTCTTGGCAACAATTAGTCGTCGGATCTTCTGATCTCCTAATGACGTCTCCTGAGTTTCATTTGTATCTATTTCATTCCCTGTTCCCTCATATTTATCTGTTTATCACCTTTTCCTATAACTTCTCTCTCTCTCTCTCTCTCTCTCTCTCTCTCTCTCTCTCTCTCTCTCTCTCTCTCTCTCTCTCTCTCTCTCTCTCTCCAGGCTGGTTTCCCTTGTAGGCCTCTTAGGTTTGTATAAGTCTGTTGACTCTGTCCCTAAAGGTTTTTAGCTGAGGATTTACAGAAATCAAGAAAAAGTATATAGATTACATTTGTAGGATCACACAAGAAGCCTAATGCGTGTAAGATAAAGCCTTACCACATTTCCCGTGAAATCTTTAATCTCAAAATGAACAAGCGATGAAAAGCAGCAAGATACTATCAACGAAAAAGTAGTTTACAATTTCCAAAAGCAGTAAGCATCTCTAGGGAAAGGATAAGGTGACAAATTTGAGTTAATAAAAACATTCCTTATTAAACTAACATGCTTCTCTCAGAATCACTCCCTTTCAAATCAGCAATGTACCATTCTTTCCCTTATCTTCCTGGTATCAACCCTAACCTTTACGTTTTTACTACAAGTAATATTCATTGCCTCTTCCATTCGTGCTGCTTATCACAAATGAACGACAGCCCGGGAGAGATTTTGCGGACAAGAAGCAGCTACGGTCTAAATTTGGCAACTGGAGTGACCGGCATGCTGGAGTCCAACCACCAAGTGCTCCTGTACTTTGCAAACTAGTTAGGCAAACTTCCTTGGCTGTGCCTTGCTCTGTCTTCACCTATTAATTGAAAACAAATCCTTACGAGAATCTCACAACAATAGTAATCAATTTCATAGTGGCGAAGAGCTGTCAAATGGACGCTAGGCTAATTAATGTCGAATCTTCAAACCTAAGCCAGCCATTATTGGTCTAGAGTGATAAAAATGTAGACTGAGCTGTTAATGTAGAAAACACCTCGCTAAATGAGGTTTTGGAACGTAAGATAAGTCTACAGGACACAAATAATTATATTTTTACAGTACAAATAATTAGGTTAGTCTAACCAAGCCCAGACAACGTTAAGAGAAAATAATATGAACTAGACCAAGCTAGGCAACGCCATACTAAGACTACAATGAAACTCACATTTTTGCTTGGAATGACAACTTGGTTATTTTCTTAATTTTTTCTGCTTCCTTTGACTGAAATTGTGTTGTTTACGATATATAAAACGGACAGAACAGAGACAACGCAACATCTGTTTCCGGTAACTGTTGCTAAATCTTCTTCTTCCGTTTTCTTCCAAAGAGCATTTTTAGTTTTGTTTCGCTGAATCTGATTCGAAATTTTGGTCTGATGACTTTTTTTAGATTTTTCTTTGCTTTCATTGTTTTGCAATGAAAATCCAAACTCACGGGATTACCTGTGCCCAATGGAAGTTATGTTACGAAAGTAAAATTCATATAATCTGGGATACTCGATCTGGTACAATATCATCATTTAGCAAAAGTGATTTGCACAGGTGTAGATTTTTTCGAGTTTCGTAATTTTAACTCATGACATGATTTCAATAAAATACAGTACTTTTACTGTTGCATGCAATCATGCGTGAGCACTTATGAACAAATCTAAAAATGTGTTCCATTAGAAACAAACGGCAGGCCATATTTACAATAGTCTGTCATGAAATATTTTCATTTTCTTGATTTTCACTAAATTAATGCAAAGAAAACTGCATATCATTTTATAGTACACTATGATAAATAGTCCTCTTTACCCCTGAGACGAATCAGTAGATATGCAAGCTATTTGTAATATCATTAAAGTACACAAAATAAAGGCAAATGTCAATATGCAACGGAGTAGGCTTATGAGAAACTAAAAATATTCCATAATTTGCATTTCACATCTTCTGTAAGTGCTGTAAGTGTCGTTCGATTAATTCAAATAAAAGGATCGAATATTTATAGAACCGGACATTACCAGATTGTAAAGTTGAGGCTGTGTCTGTGAACATTTATAATAAAATTGACTGACAAAATGGAAACAGTCTAGCAATGGGCGAATGCTCACTACAAGATGATGATGATGTTTTAATCCCTAGAATTTCTTGGTCTCTGAAAAGACGGTTCTATATTTTTTTTTTCAGATAAACCTGTCATTCTTCCCCTTTTTTGGGGGGGGAGGGTTGGGGGTGGGGTTAGGGGTGTCTGGGCTTCATAAGGGTGAAGAGCTACTCACCCCCTCCGCCCCTTCCATGACCCGGCCCCACCCTCCCAACTATTCGACTAGTAATGCCGAACATTTTTGACGTTTATCAGAAATTCTGTGGGGAATTTTTCTCTAGTATTTTTCGCATAACTAACAACTCTGTTCTGGGGAGGTCGACGGGAGGGGCAGCTTTATATTTCACTGAATAAATAATGCCCATAAGATGGTCTATCAGCCAAATTCATGACCCCATATATTACCTGCAGTTTTTTCTTTAATAGAAAAATTACCTGTATGTATATTTGCTCATTAAATTTGACGGATTTTTTCTCACCTTCTCCACCGATTACTTACTGGAGCTAAGACGACAAACTTCTCTGAGGAAAGGACTGAAAAGTCTTCTTCAATGGACGGAGTTTCAGGTGGGACTAATCATCTAATGGCTCCCTTCGCTGTCGGCTTCAAGATGCTAATTTGAGTCTAAGGAAAATGATGGCCAGTTAGCAATACGCTTTCGTCATTTTTTTTTTTTTTAACCTTTCGTTTTTAATTTTACTCTTTTTACTCCATTTCTCATGAGTATTTTTTAAATCTTGTTCTTTCCTCTTTTTTTTCCTCCGTATTAGCGGGTAATGTTTTTTTTTTTTTTTTTTATCGTGCGTCAGAAGCGGAACAAGGTTCTTGACTTTCTGCTTACACGTGTGATTGATTACATAGATTATCTCTCTCTCTCTCTCTCTCTCTCTCTCTCTCTCTCTCTCTCTCTCTCTCTCTCTCTCTCTCTCTCTCTCTCTCTCTCTCTCTCTCTCTCTCTCTCTCTCTCTCTCTCCAATTCAGTCATAACGAGGTATGACGGGAATGGGCTGAAAATGATCGTAAATTTCAAAGTGTCTCGCAACAAAAGTAGAGGCGCCATTTATTTTTTAGCGCAGGTAATCTTGCGCAGATGTCTCGAAGCTGATGATGATCTTAAACAAGGACGCTTATTTAAGCTTCTTAAGCTTTCGCAAAGCTTAAACTTAAAGATATTACAAGGAACGTCAAGAATCAAGTCAAAATTTTATGGGAAGCTTTCAGTAGTCGCCTAAAACAACTGAATAATAAGAATAACTGGCCAAGGCGAGTGAAACAACTTGTACATATTACATAATATAAAATCTAAGCAAATCACACAGAACTTAGACCATGTAGAGTTACTGAAAACGTAACACTCTTGAGTCACAATCGGGCTCTCCTTGTACAGACCACGTTTTCGTTCCTCCCCCTCATGATGTGGTCCAGACTAGGGGTGTCCCCAAACTATCTCAGTGCGTCCATCGTACTGCCGAGCGCTCATGACCTTGAAGCCGTAACAAGCGAGACGATGGTAGTAGTCCCAGAAGAGCTCTCTAAGGCCTGGACGCCCTAGGAAGAAAAAAAAATGTTTTTTGGCCAGAAGTATGAATCTCTTGTTACAATAAACCTTTTGAAGGGTTTTCCAAGTTCCTGATTCCAAGTTCGCGAACATAGCGTCGAAAACCTTCTCACAAATCCTTCGCGCTTTCTCTGACCAAGAGTGACAGTTGTCATTAAAGAGAGGCGCATTTCAGCGTTCATTTACTTTTCCCTCCATCCTACTGAATCCCTACAGTTAATGGCTTAGGTTCCAGTGTAGTTACTTCACCGATCACAAACCTTGTCAACTGGATGACAGACAAAGACAGGAGAAAGAGACTTGTCAAATGGTCACAAAAGTACTAGGCTTATATCCCAGTCTGTCTTGATAATCTTTTCCATAATTCCCATCAGCCCGAGTGTTCCCCTCACCCACATAACTTTCATTCAAAGCAAAACTGAGAGAATAACGTACCGTAATGCGTCTCCATGCCAATCTGCTTGATGTTGGCCAACAAATGTGGCGTGTTGGTGAAAACGTCATCAAAGAACTTCATCTCGGAGGTTTCAACATCCATTTTGAGGTAGTCGATGACAGTGTCTAGTAGACCGAGTCTCTTCAAGATGTTTTCGTAAGTGTCCAGCTGGGTAGGAAACAGAGGAGCAAGTTAATGTCCCTCCATGGGACACTGTAGGAGATTTTTACGTGCATTAGCAAGTTTAATAATGTATTAGCTTTCTACAGAAGCCGTTTACTACTTGATTTGCTACAGAGCTCGAATTTCATCTGTATCATGTGAGATTCTCTTGCAGTTCTAGAAATTCATTTGGTATCTTTCTACAGAGCTCGAAATTCATCTGATACCTTTCTACAGAGCTCGAAATTCATCTCATACCTTCCTACAGAGCTCGAAATTCATATCATACCTTTGTACACTGCCCGAAATTCATATCACACCTTTGTACAGTGCTCGAAATTCATCTGATACCTTTGTACAGAGCTCGAAATTCATCTGCTACCTTTCTACAGAGGTCGAAATTCATCTCATACCTTTCTACAGAGCTTGAAATTCATCTCATACGTTTCTACAGAGGTCGAAATTCACCTCATACCTTTCTACAGAGGTCGAAATTCATCTCATACCTTTCTACAGAGCTCGAAATTCATCTCATACCTTTCTACAGAGCTCGAAATTCATCTCATACCTTTCTACAGAGGTCGAAATTCATCTCTCACCTTTCTACAGAGGTCGAAATTCATCTCATACCTTTCTACAGAGCTCACATCTCATACCTTTCTACAGAGCTCGAAATTCATCTCATACCTTTCTACAGAGCTCGAAATTCATCTCATACCTTTCTACAGAGCTCGAAATTCATATCATACCTTTGTACAGAGGTCGATATTCACCCGCTACCTTTCTACAGAACTCGAATATCACCTGACTTTTCAAAACAAAATTCGAACATCATGCGAACCTCACCTTGCAAGACCTCCCTCTCATTGTTACAATTTCCGTCTGGTTGCTGATGCCGAGGTTAAGGAACCGGATATTCGGCTTGTGTTGGTGGTCCTCCTCCCCAATGGTCGGGTCAAAACTGTACACCTGTTCGAAGACGGATGAACGAGGAGGACCTTTAACATACTCCTGAAAGAATCCTGGAAGTGTTCGAATACTTCTTGGTCTATTTTCGATTGCTTATTGGTCTACTTTCCAATATTTTTTTTTGAGATTGTTACTTGACTACTTTCGAATACTTATTGGTCTACTTTTGAACACTTGGTGTAATTTCGTATACTTATTGGTCTACTTTCCAATACTTATTTTTCAAATGGTTACTGAACTGCTTTCGAATACTTTTTCGTCTAATTTCGAATACTTATAGACCTAATTTTTAGTACTTATTGGTCTAATTTTTAATCCTTACTGGTCTAATTTTAATCCTTACTGGTCTACTTTTGAAGACTCATTGATCCACTTTCGAATACTTACCTTACATCCAAATACCCCAAAATACTCATCGAATGTCCAGTCGTTATTGATCCCGAAGGAGAGAACGCTACAGTTCCTCTCGTCCAGCCTGAAGACTGGGTCTAGGCAAACAGCTTTGCTGCCATCGCCAAGTCCGAAATATATCTGTAAAGGAAGGAATACAGAAACCGATTGCTAATAGAATAGAATATAGGGTTTAGGCCCAATGCCAAGCACTGGGACCTATGAGGCCATTCGGCCCTAGAAGGGAATTTTTTTAGTTGAAAGGTTTGAAAGGTGTAACAGGAAGGAAACCTCACAGTTGCACTATGAATCAATTGTTAGGAGAGGAGTCAGATGGAAGAGAGAATGGGGTATTAATCCGATATGCTAGTACTAAAACATGGCAGAAACTCAATGGGACGCCTAGTACTAGCCCCTCGGCGATCAAAGCTATCGTTCATTAAAATATAGGAATATATAGAAATGGGTGTATTTAATACTTTGGTCCCGAGGTGCTAGTACTAAAACATGGCAGAAGCTCAATGGCACGCCTAGTACTAGCCCCTCGGTGATCAAAGCTATCGTTCATTAAAACATAGGAATATATAGAAATGTGTGTATTTAATACTTTGATCCCCGTGGGGCTAGTACTAAAAACGGCGTTCCGTTGAGCGCCAACCATGTTTAGTACTAGCACCTCTTACTGATTGACAGGTAAATCTTACTCCACCTGTCATGATTTCAAGGTTACCAGCACATGATATTTCGGCAGCGAAGCTAAGGACAGGATATTTATCATTCATTCATGTTGCAATATCACGCAAGACTATAAATAACTCAAACAATGAATAACCATATTGAAAACACTGGTTCATAAATATTGTACTATTAATCACATAACTAGCTTCTCAAGCATTAGAACTTTATATTTTCCCGCACGCAAATTTCTTCGCTCTTTGACGAAAACTCCCTTGAAAACACCTGTCAAAAAAAGCACGGTTTATGTTTTCCTTGTAAATATCGACTCACTCTTTCTCTCTTGAAAACACCTGTCAAAAACAGCACTGTTTATGTTTTCCTTGTAAATATCAACTCACTCTTTCTCTCTTGAAAGCACCTGTCAAAAGACAGCGCTGTTTATAGTTTCCTAAATTCCTTGTAAATATCAACTCAATGTTTCTCTCTTGAAAACACCTATCAAAAAACAGCACTGTTTATGTTTTCCTTGTAAATATCAACTCAATGTTGCTCTCTTTTCAGAAACAGTCAATTCGCGAAGACATAATTTAATTTTCAGTTGACACGAGAACAATAATCTCCTGCCGACTTACCAGAGTCTCGCATTTGTACTGATTTTGCTTTTCGTATTCCAGAAATGCTTTCGAGCCCTCATAAGCGGGTATTGGGCAAGGTTTCCCCTGGGCACTTTCTTGTCTGGGATTTGGTGGCAATCCTGAAAGAAGAAGGATGAGAAGAAAATAGAATAAACTGACAACATTTCGCGAGCCTTTGCCCAGCACGCGATATGAACTAGACGTTGCGAGCCCTCTCTCTCTCTCTCTCTCTCTCTCTCTCTCTCTCTCTCTCTCTCTCTCTGTGTGTGTGTGTGTGTGTGTGTGTGTGTGTGTGTGTGTGTGTGTGTGTGTGTGTGTGTTAAAAGTAGCAGCGATTCTTTGTTTTACAAATTCTAAGTCACTTTTCTTCTTCTGAATTCACGATGTCTAATTCTCGTACCATAAATAATATTTTGCATGCACTGAACATACTGTACATGCACAAATGGGCTACATTGAGAGAGAGAGAGAGAGAGAGAGAGAGAGAGAGAGAGAGAGAGAGAGAGAGAGAGAGAGAGAGAGAGAAAGGTTACTCAACTGAATGATTATAGGCCTATGGTTACCGTATTCATTAATATCAAATAAAGAATATATAGTTTTCTACATTGACACTGCGCTACTGGGAGCCACGTCTCTTTCCGTAAAAGCGACATCGATAATTTTTTTAAATATATAAATAAAACTGGGAGCATGGACTAAGCGAACTAAATCTTCCATTTGACTTCGACGACACAGCAAGATGACAGTAAACAGAAATTTACATCTGGTTACATTTATACCAGTAAAAAGTTACGTGAAAACCCAGAATTTTACAGAGCTGTGCCTTGCCTCCAGGAAAACTGGACGAGAAATGCGAACACGCAGGTACGCCTTTACTCGATTGTACCATCTCCAATTTTACAGCTGAACGTATAAAGAATTTTACGTAATAATAAAAATACATCTGCCACGATTTAATTAAGTACAGGATATCAAACTTGAATTTCACATTTTTAATTAAAAATATGTGACTTTCATTGACCCCAGGTTCAGCACCTCTGAGAGAAACATCACTCTTTCTTTCCTGATGAGGACACTTAGTTTTCTCACCCTATAGTCTCTTCCTGACCCACATAGGACTATTATCCCTTCCAAATCTTCCTTAGGCTGTGATATAAACGTTTTAAATATCAATAGTCACTTAGAAAACCAGAAAAAAGACTTTATATAGACCTATACAAGGCCCCACATTGAATGACTCTCTAGGCTTACAGGGGCAAATCTATCTTTTCAAGGACATATAAAAATGTCAGTGGTATCGTAGCGATCTCATTTTCCCTTTCCAAAATGATGACGCGAAGACTTCCTTTTAAAAAAACAAAAGTGACGTGAGAACGGAATCAGAACTGTAAGATTCCTCTTACCGCTGGATGATTCTTCTTCTTCAGTGGCACTGGTGAGCACCTTTGTTTGAAGAGGTCGCCTGTGAAAGAGAGTATATTGGTAAGTTTGTACGAAAGGTATTTTTGAAGCAAAATGACTCGTTCGTGATGCACTGCAAAATATTAATGTTAAAATATATTCATCATCAAACAGTTATACATAGTTACACACAATCACGGCAAAAGGATAACTATTTTCTCACAATGCAAAGTCAGAAACTTTTCTAGGATGAATTTCTTCTATTTTAACAATTTTATTAGTTAATAAGGTACTGTTTTAATTGAATCAAGCATTGCGAATAAAATTATCTGGAAAAAAACCACGTCATTCATATAATTCAGATTCTTGTACAGAATATGGCCTTCAGTTGGCTCCCTTCATTTCTTAAACAGCAGAAAACGTTACACAACGACATTTAGGGGACCGATTTTTTTTTTTTTTTTTTTTTTTTTTAGGTTTGATATGCTTCGAATTCATCTTTCTTCTTGCAGTTCCGAGTCCCTAAGGTGATACGTGATACTAGACTTCAATACGCTCTCTCTCTCTCTCTCTCTCTCTAGTGAAAATCCTAGATACTGAACGTACACACTTACCAAACTGTGAACACTGTGATTCCCAACAGGGCAGCTAGGCCTAATCCGGACTTGAAGGGACTAGACCGAATCATTCTCTTCAGACGATCCACCACCACAAAAACCTGGAGAACACTGGCGTTAATACAAGACTGCCGAGGCTCTGCCACGCGAAGAATAAAAGAACGAAAAGGGTACACCGCAAGCATACACGACTGACTGGACGGTTTAGACTTTAGAGGGACGGGCAGCACTATAATTAGGTAGGCTGGCTCCGAACAACGCTGCGGCACCTGTGATATAATTTTCTTTTTAATTTCTGAGAAGGTTTCGTTTCAGTTTAAATACCAAAATAAATGAATAACTCATTCGCTTATGAAACACACACACAGAGAGAGAGAGAGAGAGAGAGAGAGAGAGAGAGAGAGAGAGAGAGAGAGAGAGAGAGAGAGAATTCGTTTCACAATGGTTTCTTTAAATAAAAAGGTTAATTGATTAACTCCGTAACTTGTGAGTGTGTGTGTGTGTAGGTGTGTGCAGGTGTGTGTGTGTTTGTGTGTGTTTGTGTAGGTGTGTGCAGGTGTGTGTGTATGTGTAGGTGTGTGTAGGTGTGTGTGTGTGTGCAGGTGTGAGAGAGAGAGAGAGAGAGAGAGAGAGAGAGAGAGAGAGAGAGAGAGAAAGGATTCGTTTCACACACAAAATTAGCCTATGATCCGATCTTAAGAGTACAGCAAATGCGTTTGCACGTATTTGTGCGCGCGTGTGCACACGTGAAGCTACAGTGGAGTAATAAGCTTTCTTAATAGTTTAAAACACCTCAATGTTTTATCAGGATGAATAAGGATAGTCACTACATTCCACACGCAAAATACGCGGATGACGTCTCGCGAATGTCGCAGTGTCCACTATATCAAACAAAACACGGTGCTACTATAGTGGGCGGTCTACTTAGGGGATCGTGTTTGTTTCGCCGTGTTTAGTACTAGCCCCTCAAATGTGATCAAGTCCCATATAACTCACTCACTCACTCTCAACGCTAAAAGTCGAAGTGACAGAGGATGGAGCTGCTTAGCTGGCGTGGTTATAATACCATGAGGAAAAGAGTAAGAAATAATATGCAATAACCTACCGTTGAGCGTGAGGGAACTATGGAATTTAGACACGAGACGTTAGAGAGAGAGAGAGAGAGAGAGAGAGAGAGAGAGAGAGAGAGAGAGAGAGAGAGAGAGAGAGATAAGAATTCTAACTCACGAAATACGAAGCCGATTTCGAAATACGGTAGCAATCGAAGTCTAAACCAAGGTCTAAAGATTGGTACAGCAATAATTTGTAGCCTTCTCTGTAACAGTCTCTGGGTATCCTTGAGAAAAGTCAATCAAATTACTTCCCCAGAGCCTGTGAGGAAAAGCCACGAAGCTCAATACGGGTAAAACACCTGAGCACTTTCGAGGACACAAAGCAGAATTAGAGAGCGGAAAACACGGTAGAAAGAATGGCCGCCCTCGAGCAGTAGGCCGATACAGATTATAATAGAATAGAAATGCTGAATCTAGGCCAAAGGCCAAGTGCTGGGACCTATGAGGTCATTCAGCGCTGAGACGGGAATTGACAGTAAAAGGTTTGAAAGGTGTGACTGGAGGAAAAACCTCGCAGTTACACTATAAAACAATTGTTACAGGTATGAAATGTCAGATGGAAGAAAGAATATGAACTGAGGTACAGTACATGGGAATGAAAAGGGTTGCAGGCTGGGGGCTGAAGGGATGCTGCAAAGAACCTTTAGTAATGCTTACAGTGTGCCCCTTAAGGTGCAATGACAGAACTATCCCCCTACAGAGGCCTTTGTACTGATGACAGCCATGAATCCTGCTGCGGGTATTCTCTGCTACATTTTAGTTCTTCTTTCTACATTTCTGCACTTATTAGACTTCAAAAATAACTTCTAGATTAATTTATACAAGTTACAGCAATTGCAGACTTTTCACTTTCTCAATGCTAGAACAAGCAGAGGTCCACTAACTTTCGTCTGTGTCAATTTTTTTAAGGTGTGCTTCAGACAGCAACTTTTTATAGTGTCCTTGCATTTTAAGAACTACATAACATTGAGCACACATTTTATATTGCAGCAAGTAATGCCATGGCTACGAAGGCTGTCAAGTCTAATCAAATACCATTATACTATGCACCTCTCCCACATACAGTATCTGATGGTCTTTAAGCCACTGCAACAAGTGACAAGTTCCTATTTTGACAAAGTGCAACCTGAACCTCGGTCAGCACACTGGTTTGATTGATGGAGCATGCATAATACTTTCAATCGGGATCCAATTAGTACAGAAATACCGTATGACCAAAGATAAATTTCCACTCGACATAGAAGTGTGACATTTGCTATATACACAATTTTTATGTCACTGTTGAATTAATATATGACCTTTCACCTAAATATACTAACCTTACTGTACATATCAGATACGTTAGTGAAGTATACATTTAAGTATTTTTCAAGGTCACAGGTATATATGACTAGATTTTCCTGTAAGCGTTGGTAACGCTGACAGTTAATTACCCACTTAGTGGGTAAAAAGTTATAGGGATGTAGTTTGGGCTGGTAAGTGATCCCTATTTGACCTTGGCATGATTTTACATAACTAAAATATCAAAGGAACCCATCTTATACTTTGCTCTGGTTTCCAAGAGTATAAAATATTAACTCTTGATTAATTACAAAGTTTAAAAGAAACCAATTTAAACTAGTCTATTGAGTTCAATAAACCTGGAACCAATCAGATATGTAGGTCAAAACTTTCCCAGCCTCTAAAAATAAAAGGAAATTTAAATTACACAAGAATTTTCAACACTTTCTTCATATATTACAAAATTTATAAAACTACAGCAGGACACACCAAAAAAATTCTTAAAACTACTTTAAATACAAATAAAATCTAACCTCTTCATTTATAAGTTAAGATGTAAAATGGCAAATTGCATCCAAGTAAAAATTAAAAATCCAAGACAGTAACGCTGGGCAGTTGCATTACACAGGTATGGGGATTACCAACTCCGATTCATCTCCGATTTCTGGTGCACTTTTACTGAAATGGGAAAATATATCTGAGTTTGTGGATGCATTAAAAAAGTTCATATTTTGGAATTTGGAAATGAATTTAGAATAGGATAGAATATAGAATTTGGGCCAAAGACCAAAGTCATTCAGAGCTGAAACAGAAATTGACAATATAAAGGTTTGAAAGGTGTAACGAGGAGGAAAACCTCTCAGTTGCACTAAGAATCAACTGTTAGGAGAGGGTGGAAAGTAAGATGGAAGAAAGAGAATATGCACAGAGGTACAGTAAAAGCAATGAAAGGGATTGCAGCTGACAACCGAATCCTTACAATATTACTGTATCTTTGCTATATCTGACTGACAACTACCATTTCTAAATTTATGAAAAACTGAAGCAAAATATTTGTACAGTTCATTATAGGTTAGCAGTGCAAGTGGAATAAATTCTGAAGCACTTACTTTAAATCAACTTACAAGAACCTTAAATTCTGCAGCATTCACTATTAAATCAACTTTTATATAAGTCCTCTTTTAATGAAATATAAAATGGTCAAGACTACAGTCATCCATGATTAGTCAATTTTAGAAAATCTTGAGTAAAGCAAAATGAGAAAATTTAATTACTACCCCATACACTCCAGGATACTGCTATTCAAATACAGTCGCTTGAGGAGAAGATACTGTACTTACGGGCACTGCCACTCAAGGCAACATTTTCCCTGGGGCAACACCAAGCTGCAACTGGCATACGGCCTTGGGCTTATTTCACACCGGAAGGGCTTTGACACGATTCCTTCCGCTGTGCAGTTGTGCTTAAGACAATCTTGTATCCACGTTGATCCAACTTTGCACGTCCTTTGGAAATGGCAAGTTTTAGTTTTACGTTGGCACTAACAGCAATGTCAAGGTATGTACGGTACCTCAAGAAAAACCATTTTCATCAACTTCAAAATCCCTTTAACTTTCACCTCCGAATTCTACACAAAATTTATAGTTGCTTTCTAACAGCATGGATGAGAGTTTAACTTTCATTTCTTAATTCTACAAAAAAAAAACGTTTAGTTGCTTTGTATAAAAATGAATTGGTTACTTTCTAGAGACAGAACTACCCTTAGGAATCATTAATTCCTCAAGATGCTCACTTCATTTTTTTATTGTAACTTCTATGAATTTAAAAAATTCTTCCCAAACAGATTTTCAGCAAAAAATTTCAGAACAGTTGCAGCATTAACCCATGATTTTAAGATGAAACACTTTCTTCCAGATGTAGTACTGTACAATGCTCTGTATACAGCCTGTACTTGAATACCATGCAGTTCCAAGGAGCACCATTTTTATATATTTGATTTGGAGAAGAATAATTTAAGGTGAAACTTGAAAAGGCCTGCCATCAAGAACTTCCTATAAGCATTTATAGGAACTCAAAATTTTAAGTGCAAAGGCTCTAAAAAACAAACCATTTTAACCCCTAGTGTGTGCAATCAATTTTTCCCCACATTTTTTCAGAAACAAAGTCCCGTTTATTGCTTATTTTCTCTCTCACAGAGTATCCTTTACGAGATGTATCATACTGTACAATACATAGGTAGAAAACTAATCTGATTACAGAAAAACTTCTACACCCAGCACTGTAACGCCTTACCCAGTATTGCTTTCAGTTGTGACTGCAGGAGTGACTGCACTAGTGGCTTCAGGACACGTGTAAGTAGCACAGCACTCCAGCGGAGGAATTTCATTGGCTACGCAGGAGCTATTGGGAGGGCCTATGCAGCGGGCTGCTAAACAGTTAGGGCTGAAAGAAGTCAAGATAATTTCTTTAGCATACAAATCTCCCACTGCAAGAGTAAAAGCCTCAAGTAAGGATTTCCCCAATACATTAACCCATCTTGAACTGCAGTTTCCATAATCTACAATTAAACACCACCATAATTCAGTAATTTGTTTTATGAGATCATTAATCAGTGTCAATAACACAGTTGGTCATTCTCAAATGCTCCAGCTGCTCTGGAGCCGCAAACTTCAAAGCATACTTGTACATGGCAAGACTTCACTCAAACTTCCCACTAAATGTCATTTTTCCTAAGTAATCTGGAGGTGTAAAGACTACTGTAAAGTTACTCCAAGCTCCAAAATTAACATCTTTTGTTGATGTGCCAGTCATTTTACATTATGAATCAAGACCACCACCTGGTGTTTCTATTGTAGTATTCAAGAATACTTCACTTCAAAATTTTCTATTTATAGCAAACACCTTTAAACGCTTTGTTACCCTGAGCTACTTTTGACAAAGTGGTTACCCCCATCAATCTTATTTCTGTTGCCTGCAGTGTAATGCATGCAATTAAAAATTAACTGAAGAATACTGGAAGTAGAGATAACACAAAGTTCCCATCAACCCAACACCAAGTACAGATGGTAATCTGGCCACAATGCGCCCAACTTTATGCAAATTCCCAAACACACTCACCCATTACTCCATAGGTCACAGGCAGTTTGCCTCTAGCATTTTGGCCATTCTCATTAGTGGCCATGATTTATCATTGTCTTCACTCTAAAAAAATTCCTTATTTATAGTAATATTAGTCCCAAAACTTGATAAGCAGTGATCATGGTATTGCTCAGTCAAGTAGGAAGTACAAATAGGAAGTACGAAGCTCTTCCTCTTAGCGGAAAATCTATTTAAGTGCTCTCCACTCTCATTGAGAAGAGGTTAAAACATCCAATAACTTTCATTTGAGAAAGAGAGAGAGAGAGAGAGAAAAAAAATGGATGGTAAAATGCAGAACGTTCTTTATTTAAAGTTCATATCAAACAAATCCATTATACTTACCCACAAATCCACTCAGGACAACATTTCCCCGGAACTATGCCAACGATACAGTTAGAATGAGGTGGATTCCCAAGAGCACGGACTGACGAACAGGTAATCGGGGCTTCGATGATGTTCCCCTCCTCCACACACTGGAAGGAGGTGCAACCCCTTTCCCACTTGCTTCCTACGGCCCGGAAGATTCCGTTGACATCCTTGCAGCTTTAGGTAAGAGAAAGGAATCCCTTTTATCAAGCAATTCTAGTTAAGATACAAAATTGTACTCCTGCTTTATAATAATAATTCCCACAAAATTTAGTCTTAATGAGTGCCTAGCTGACATTACCTCAAGTTTTATACAATCTTATCATGCCTATAAAATTAGTAAAGACTAAGTCTTAGAGTGATGTGTACGTATATTTTAGCATTATAAACCACTGGGAATGAGCTGCTTAATTTGTGAAAATATCAAGTCAAAATTTGGGTTCTGAGAGGTAATCGAGCATCAACATGGCTACTTCCTGATCTATTATATTCATCAATATTAAAGCAATACTGGAAAGCATTGCTTTAAAAGGGAATGGAGGAACATCACTTCCAAAAAGTTTAAACCTTCAAAGACAGCTAATATGCTAAGTGGAATCTCCAATTCAGTACACCTCCCATATCTTCAGTATTTCATGAAAACACTGCTAATTCAACAGCTACTCATACCCCAATTCAACAAACCTCACCCTTACCCTGTACGATTTGTAGGACACGTGTAAGTTGGACAACACTGCAGAGCAGGAAGGTCATTTGCAACACAGTCTTTACCAGGAGGGGCTGGACAGAGCAGAAGGTGACAGTCGGGGCTAGAATACGCAGAAAATCATTTGAGTAAAAAGTTTTACAGTGAACAGGTCCCCGTATTCGCGGTCTCACTATTCGCGGACTCTCATATTCGCAGATTTCTCTGTGGAACGTTATCTACCCATTATTCGTGGAAAATTCGCCCATTCGCGGTATTTTGCACCGAGAAATATTCACTAATTACAGTATTTTCATATTTTCATGACTAAACGCACTTTTTGTGATAAAACTATTAAAATACTCGGGTATATGCATTTAGAGGGTTTTTGCGTTTAAACTATCAAAATAGGCAGTTCTAAGTGTTTCTAGAGGGATTTTAAGTATTCGTGAATTTTACCTATTCGTGGGGGGGATGCAGCACGCATCCCCCATGAATAAGGGGGGTTACTGTACTGTTAGCTACAGAGGGATTCAGATACTGCTGATTATCAGATTCAACAGAAGACAAACCAATTAAGAGACCAGGGTACTCTGAACCACTAAATTCATTCAATATTCTGCATTGAAATACATGAAAATTTCAGTTGAAAATCAAATCACAATGAACCATAATTCTGGGCTTCTTGTCATATTCGAGCCAAGTTTCTGAAGTAATAATTACTACCAAATACCTGCAACCACTATATGCCACCTTTTAAATATCCACTGCACTACTGAAATTATTTCAAAATCCGAAAAATCCAATGCTTACAATTGTACAACAGGCAAAAAACAAAGCGAAAGAGGACACTAACCCACAAATCCAAACAGGACAACATCTGTTTGGCGGAATACCAATGATGCAGTTGGCATGTTTTGGTGCGCCAAGATCAGCGATTGAAGGACAGGTAACAGGCACCTCGATGATGTTCCCTTCTTCCACACACTTGAAGGAAGTGCATCCCTTTTCCCACGTACTTCCAACTGCTCTTCTGTTCCCGTCCGCATCCACACAGCTTCAGGATGCAAGAGAATATTGTTACTTGGTTAACAAGCAAGAGCTTTTCTCAAAAACAAAATATTCCTCTTGATGTACCCCCAGCATAAATCAATGCATGGGATGAGAAGAAATTTGGAAACTGACAAGTCTTTTTAAACCACACAAAATTCACTGACTTCAAAAGATGGATCTTTCCTGGATTGTGACCCCAAGGGTTTTCGGGGGTCATTGTCTAGGACTTAAATTTCTTGGGGGTCATCATCTTTATGGTATTTACAGTCTAAGTTTTTAAAGTAACCCCCAACGGACTTGTACTAAACACGCCACAAAGGTGGATGCATACCGAGTTAAAACTCTTGGGGGTCACTACCTAGGAAAGATCCCAAAAGACTACACGTCTAATCTTATACTCAACAACTTTGCCAAACCTTATACTTGTGCCTAACCTTTTCATGATCATAAAAATTGGTCAATTTTCCTTTCCTCATCCTTTCTTGCTCATGGGAAAACTGGAAAATCCTACGTCTATGTTACTGGTGAAGATTAAAACATCCAATTAACTAAAGGAGGAGACCCTTACCCTTTGATGTTATCAGGACACGTAAACGTAGCGCAACACTGCAGAGGTGGAATGGTATTTGCAACACAGTCTTGTTGAGGAGGACCAGCACAGCGCACGAGTGCACAGTTTATGCTGAAATAAAATGCAAGGTTTTAATTGATTATCCAATAAGTATTTCATAAACTTCCATGTTCCAGGGCAGTTTCACAGGACTGATGTAAAAATACTCGTAATGAATATTCCACGACAGGCTACTGCCCTTTAATACTTAATGCTCTCTAGCAAATATTGAAAATATAATTTTGAGAAATACAGTAAGTTTACTGAGTGGTCACAAACTTTGCAAGATGAAGAAATATGGATGTCATCCACTTTCCACAACCAATGCATTGCAGCAAATTGTTGAATGTTCCTACAGAATAACAGCAATTTATTATATAATCTGCACAGTTTTGCTATAACTTTGAGCTGACAACTGCTCTCCACCGATATTTTACACACTGAATACTAAGCTTGTTTCTAAAATGTGCTTAAAAACAGCTATTGTGTGGATAATCTCACATACACACCATATAAGAATACCCCAAGTGGCTACCACACAGGGCTATTAGGCATTATGTAACTAATTTCATAAGCAATGACCAAGATCCACTATTTATGGTTAAAACCAAAAAAAGTAAGCACACTTACCCACAAACCCATTCAGGGCAGCATTTTCCAGGAACAACATCGACAATGCAGTTGCTATGCGGGGGGTTGGTAAGGGGATAATCAGCGCAGTGTAAGTGACCTACAATGATTCTTCCATCAGCACACCTGAATAATGTGCAGCCCCTCTCCCACGTACTCCCATTTTCATGCCTAATGCCATTTGCATCCACACAGCTTTCAAGGTAAATCAATCATTAAAAATTGGTGACAAATATTTTAGTAGAATTAAGAGCAGTTTTTAAAATCTTTCACAACTTTTTCTTAAGATTCATTATAAACTTCGGCTTGATTTCAACAGATTGGTACAGCTAATCAAGTGTTCCCACAATAAACGTGGAACAGTAATGACTGCTAACAGGCTTAGCAGGCTAAACCAGCTAAAGGCTATCTACTGCACACCAAGGAAAAGAGGTACCCATCTTTGACTTGACATTCTCTAAATGTACCAGTATCACATAGTTCCTCCTCCTCCTCCTCCTAATATTGCACAAACTACAGGAGAATTAACTATCTACCCAGGCCCTCACCTTGCGTTAGATTTTCATTTTGGATCAACAAAGCCAATGCAATTTAGTAATAATATCAAAGCCAATGCAATTTAGAAATATTAAAAAGACTTTTCATGTGGGAAAAAAAAATTCGTGAAGATTGGTTCTGTAAACCACGATGGCTTTCAGCACACCCACACAAAGAATTACTCAAAATGAGCCCTTTATATTGCAGCATCTTGTTCTTGTAAGGTTTTGAAGTTTACAGTACTGGGTATGACACCTACAATACATCAGTCCATCTAAACCACAAGTTCAACAGCACTATTTCCCTATGCAGCATTTTTTCAGTACCCATTCAACCACCATTCTCGGGGCGATTTCTACACAGCGCTGAAAATGCTATGCTTTCTTAAGCAAGCTAATAATTTCCATTATATCTATTTTACTTGTATAGTTTCCTAAATGAAGACTACCCTGTTGAAAAACCTACTTCCCCTCGACTAAGTAATGCTTATAAACTTTTTTCAAAAGTTACTAGAGGTCTTGGAACATTTAGTAGCCATCTAGAATAATAACTCAAGGACGAGTGTCCAGTAACTTTTACATTTCACAACCCTGATTAAGTATTCCAAAGTATGTTTTCGTACTGCCTCTACCAAAGACGAACTACTGAAGGAGCCTAAACAGCTACTAACCCACAGCATATTTCTGGGCAGTATTTGTCCTTCCTGGTAACCAACTGGCAAGATGCATTTAGTCTTGGTGTATCTGGGCAATCTTTTATAAAAGATTGCATTTAGTCTTGGTGTATCTGGGCAATCTTTTATAAAAGACTGCATTTAGTCTTGGTGTATCTGGGCAATCTTTTATAAAAGATTGCATTTAGTCTTGGTGTATCTGGGCAATCTTTTATAAAAGTTGCATTTAGTCTTGGTGTATCTGGGCAATCTTTTATAAAAGTTGCATTTAGTCTTGGTGTATCTGGGCAATCTTTTATAAAAGGTGCATTTAGTCTTGGTGTATCTGGGCAACCTTTCATAAAAGATGCATTTAGTCTTGGTGCATCTGGGCAATCTTTTATAAAAGTTGCATTTAGTCTTGGTGTACCTGGGCAATCTTTTTATAAAAATTCCATCAAAGTACACACGTTGATGATGCATGGTGACCATGTTTCATTTGTGGCCCTTTAATTCCTTGACTATCAATACACCTCCGAAGAGCAAAACATGTTAATGGTTGCAGCACCAATCCCCAGTGTTAAGGATTTGTACGACCATTCATTATGTAGCTTTAGTTTCTATATTTGCATTCTGTTTAGTAGCAGACTAACATGCACCACTAAACAGCCACATAAAGACCACTTAAACTCTGTTATTCTTTATAAACTTTGCCCATTGGTATATGAAATAACCAAAGCTTAAAACTTTGCAGAATGTGGGTAGTATGATCAAAATTATCAACACTAGACTTTTACACAACATGACGTCAGAGTGTAACAGTATACAATGTACTACACAAGAACTTCATACCCAGTGACGGAGGTTCAACATGCAGTATTAGAATTGTACATTTAATATTTAGAGGTGCACCAAACCTAAGTTTTTGGAAAAAAATAAGTGCTGAAAGTTTTGGCTAGCATTTAAAAACTCAGAAAATTGTTCCATAAGAAAGCTTCAATGCAACAAGTGATCTTTCATAACCAATGCTTAAAAGCAAAGTATTTCAAACCTTTGTTCCAAGTCAAAATTTCACTGAAATACATGTACTGGATCCCTGTTCTTACTGTAAAAGTAATACACAACATTGATGGACTTAAAATCAAAATAAAACCACCATATCAAACTTAATATCATGCCTGCAGTTGCTATACATACACCCAGAAGGAAACCTAGTTAATATAAGGACAAAATACTTCATGCTGAAAATCCAGATTCCAGAGGTCGCAGGTTTGAACAATGCTCGTTTCCCTAATTCCAGGTTGTGTTTGTTGCTCGTTAAGTCACTATCAGCCAAACAGCTCCTATACCCCAACACTGAACCTAAAACTTTCATTCTTAACCCTAACCCTGTCTCCTGAAGCTACAAGAATCTGTATATTATAACGTATTTTGTGAACAATTATAATTGTGGAAAATAGCAAAACTCTCAAGAATACAGTACAGTAATGTACTGGCATTTCAATACTTACCAAGACAAGAAACTACCCATACATTAATATACTGCTTTAACTTTAGTCTCAAAATTTTAGTTCCTCTCAAAAAAACGGTCTGATAGTTTTTAACAAGTGAACAGAGATATCTGGATTATTTACACCTAGTCTTTTTCAACTTCCTGTGACAAAGAAAAAATTTTTTCAGAGTTTCCATAATGAGTATTCAAGGTACTAATTTTGACAGTCTTCTGAAAATGGGCCAGTTTGATCAGTAAACTAAATTGTGGAACATACAGCAAAATGCACAAGATAGAAAAAAGGCATAATTTCACAAATTGTTACTTAGAAAACTCACCCACATCTCACTACTGGGCAACACTGCCCTTCTGGTGTGAACAGCTCACACGAACTATTCAGAAGAGGCAACGGTGGACAGTCCTCAATTCTAGTGATTACTCCCTGGGCAGTACATGTGTGTACAATACATGGACCTCCCCATTCTTCATGCAGCTTCCTCTCTACTCCTTCAGCGTCAACACAGCTAGAAATTAAGTTAAACAGATGAGATGATACAAAGCAATATGGTGCCTGATCCAACGGGGTGTTCAGGTGTTCACTCCAAGGGTTACAAGCCAATTGCCCTTCAATGTTCTCATTGCTCACTGACAAGAAATTAAGTTCATACCAAGTTCCAGCAACCTTTTGACACTTGCTCCCCATCAATTTAATGTCTCGAGAAAATTATTACACCCCTTTTATAACAAAATCTTTCAAATTCCTTTGGCAAGTTATGTAAATATTTTACTTCAAAACACGAAACTTACCTAAGATTGATTAGATCATTGTTATATTGTACAAGTATACTCTTTAGATTTCCAAGCCTGCTTTGCAGAAAAAATATGTGCCCGAACAGGTAAAAATTTTAACATTTTGACTCACCCACAACTGACAACAGGACAACATTTCCCCTTAGGTGTGAAAAGCTCGCAAGAAGCGTTCAACTCCGGTGGACGTGCACAATCTATAATGCTGGTCAGTATTCCTCGAGGTGAACAGCTGTAAAAAATGCACGGGCCTCCCCACTCTTCATTAATTTCACGACGTTTCCCATCATTATCGACACAGCTGCGGTTTGCAAACGGTTTAAATTTGTAACCAAGTCTACTAAAGTCTACTAAAGACTTCTAAAGGTTCCAACATACTTTCAAGAACTTAGCAAAACCTATCAAAGTTCACCTTATGCACCAATAAACTTACAACTGGTCTGAACATTTCCATGTGGGGCAGCAGGGGCCTGGAATTTCCTCACAGGATGGATTTGGTTGTGGCTCACATGCCACTGGAGCTGGCTTGCAGTCAGCCACTTGTCCAGCAGTACATTCACAGTGAGAACACCCTGTTGGCATCCAAGTCTCGCCGACTGAACGAACTACCCCGGACTCGTCAACGCAGCTTGTGTCGTAACAGTCCTCACACGGCACTCCTCCAAAGTACAGTACAAGGATTTAGGTTAAATGGTTTAGAACAAAACCTCTGACAGCACAGTCTTGTGTCCAATTGCACAATACAGTATCCTTGTCACATTTACCACAGTTAACAAAAACCATTACTGTACAGTATACTGTACACCAATACCTTAGAAGTTTTTGGCAACTAACTAAATTTCTCAAAGATTATTATGGGAAGCAAGCCTAGTACAAACAGTTCGCCTGCAGTTAGTACCCGTTAAACTAGAGCAACCACGAAACTGGACCAAATACTAACATCCCATAAGACTGACAATTCTAGAGCTAGGCTAGCTACCTGATATTTTAAAAAACTGTATTTTTATAATCTAAAATATATTTAATGCATACGAAACTGCACAGACAAGATAATTCACAAAATATGACAGGAAGGCTCATATCTCTTAGCGCACTAAGTACTGCACTGTACCGCAGCTCCCATTATGGAGATAAGGATGGGGGAACTTAGTTTATTTGCTATACTTGTCAACCCCTTTGCTACTTTGAGTTTACTAGTCAAACAGGTTTATCAATAAAGCCATTATGCTTTCCAGTCTATTTCACAAGTTTTTTCTTTAAAGTTTATCACCACAAACCTATTCATGGCTGTCACATGGAGAATTCAAGTGGAATAGAACAGAATATAGGATTTAAGCCAAAATATTTGTTAATAAGGTTTGATAGAAGATAGAATATAGAATTTTGGCCAAAGGCCAAGCACTGGGACCTATGAGGTCAATCAGTGCTGAAACAAAAACAGACTATAAAAAGGTTTTGAACGTGTAACAGGAGGATAACCTCACAGTTACACCATGAATTAACTGTTAGGAGAGGTGGAAAGTAAGATAGAAAGAGAATATGAACAGGGGTACATTAAAAGGAATGAAAGGATTTAAAGATTGGGGCTGAAGAACCACTGCTAAGAACCTTCAGGAATGCCTACAGTGCAGCACATGAGTTTCACTGATGGTACTAACCCCCTATGGAGGAGAATGCAGGTAGCATTTGAAGAGCAAGGCAATAAGCTGTAGGTCCCATTGCTAAGTGACCAATTGGTTCTTAGCCATGTAAAATAAGTCTAATCCTTCAGGCCAGCCCTAGGAGAGCTGTTAATCAGCTCAGTGGTCTGGTAAAACTAAGGTATACTTAACTTACTAAGCCCAGAGAAATTACAACCTATGATGACAGGGGCTAAAGGGGTTACCAAGAGAGGCCTCTTGTACAGCATATAGTGGAAAACGCTTCAACCTCACCTTTACAGTCTTTGGGTGTCGTCCGTACGTGAACTATCACAGCAGCTGGTGGATTTCTACTTTCATCAATGGCACAAACAAGATTCACGCACGATTCTTCAATGGCCAATACAACACTCCCGGGTTCGTGTTTCGTTCCATTGAAACAGCATACTGCCAAAAAAAAAAAAATTAAACTGGCATATAACATCTGAATATATGGCGTACTTTTGTAAATAACAGATTTTCAATTTATTCCAACCTTTTCATCAAAGGATCAAATTAAATTAAAAGAGTAACCTATCACCCAAGGTTCCAGTACTAATACAGTCTAGTCTGTGACTGTGCTGGATAAAATAGGGCAGATAACCCTTACATTATACTGTAAACTTACTTTCATCCTTCTCATAAATAATGGCCAACGCAACAAAAATAAACTAGTACTTTACTGTTATATCTTCCATTGAACCTCATATATATTCCTTTTGAGTCATTCCTACATACAGAGGTTATATTCAGGACAATGCCACTATTTTAGGTCCATATACTTATGCAAATGGGTAGAACTAAGTTATAGGTACACGGCGGGTATTTAGCAAATGGCGGTTTCTTATAGTATTTTGGATGCTTATTAACAATTTAACGTTAATTTTTGGTCGGTCCTTTACAAAATTCCTTGAACTCTATGAGGGGGAATCCAGGGTTTCCATACGCGATCTTCACGAGACAGAGCGCCGGTACGTCTGTTTCGAATGGTTCATATCCCGTCTGGCAAGTGCAATAACTTGTTAACGTATGGGTAACTCCCCATTGCCCCGGGCCAGTACTAAACACGGCGAAGGGAAATTCCATTTGGCCGACAACAAACAAATGCTCCGCCAGTATCAGAAGCCCTAAAAAGTGTTGAAAAAACCAGTTTCCAAGGTACTGCACTTGCCGGACGGGATATGAACCATTCGAAACAGACGTAGCCGTGCTCTGTCTTGTGAAGATCGCGTTAGAAAGCCCTTGTTGATGGACTTCAGGGGACAATTACAGGTTAATTACAACCGACCGCCAAAAAGTAACGAATTGTAAATAAGCAACCAAAATACTATAAGAAACTGCCATTTCTCGCCAAATACCCGCGGTGTCTCTATTACTCAGAAATACCAAAAACTCAAAATATTTATTTATAAGGTTTGATAGAAGACAGAATATAGAATTTAGGCCAAAGGCCAAGCGCTGGAACCTATAGTCATTCAGCGCTGAACAGGAAACTATTATTATTACTAATATTCAAAAGATAAGAAGGCCAGTGGGGCCACTGACTTGAAATTCAAGCTTCCAAAGAATACGATGTTCATTTGAAAGAAGTAACAGCAATAAGGTTTGACAGATGTAACAGCAGGAAAATCTTGCAGTTGCACTTTGAAACAACTGCTAGAGGGGGTGGAAAGTCAGATGGAGGAATGAATATGGACAAAGGTAGAGTAAAAGGAATGAAGGTGTTGCAGAAAAGGGCCGAAGGGATGCTGCAAAGACCCTTAACTAATGCCTACAGTGCACTACGTGAGGTGCACTGATGGCACTAACACCACCCCCCAAGGGGATAGGAAATTTCAGGATGATTGGACCACATTATTTTTAGCCGTGAACCTGTTAGGCCATCACAACTCTAGACCAATTGAAGCTTAGGCAGCAAGACATGGCAGCAGCTCCTTGGGACACCAAGTTTAGTACAAGCCCCTCGGGATCAAAGTATTATATAAACCCATTTCGGCCATTTGCCAGTTTGGATGTTACGGCCTGAATGACTTACAGCCAAAACGACAAAGACTCGAATAGCCTAGGATACGTTAGGTTAGGGAACATCACTCCAACAGGATTTGTGACAGTCCTTTGGCGAGTTAAAAACACTGAGAATATGGACAAAGTAATTTTCCAAACTACTGCTCTCGTACTTTTGGCATTTTCGACCATTCTCGTTAATTAAAGCAATTCATTCTTATTATGGATGCCTACGTAGATGGGGGGCGTCATATAGTCTGGTCTAGGTTACCCCTTAACTCTACAGTAGTATGCATTTCAGAGGGAATACAACCTGACCTGCCCTAGGCTTTCTTTAACCTTACCGCGAACGCAGTGCCCTTGCCTGGCCTGGGAGGCTGGGGATTTTGCTCCCCCCGCCTTTTCTATCTTTTGGTCCCAACGCAAAAAATGTCCACAATTCCCACTAGGGTACGCCCATCTGACATAATATACGGTAGATCTCAGTAATAGATACACGGCGGGTATTTAGCGAGAAATGACAGTTTCTCATAGTATTTTGGTTGTTTATTTACAATTTAACGTTATTTTGGGGGGGTCGGTTGTAATTAACCTGTAATTAGCCCCTGAAGTCCATCCAACAAGGGGTTTCCACGCGCGATCTTCACAAGACAGCGCACAGATACGTCTGTTTCGAACGGATCATATCCCGTGCGGCAAGTGCAATAACTTGTTAAGGTATGGTACCGTCCCCCCGGGGCCGAGTACTAAACACGGCGAAGGGACATTCCATTTGGCAGACAACAAACAAATGCACCGCCAGTGTCAGAAGCCCTAAAAGTGTAGAAAAACCAGTTCCCAAATTATTGCACTTGCCGGACGGGATATGAACCGTTCGAAACAGACGTACCCGTGCTCTGTCTTGTGAAGATCGCGTGTGGAAACCCCTTGTTGGATGGACTTCGGGGTTAATTACAGATTAATTAGACTCGAGCGCCAAAAATGAAAGGTAAATTCATAATTAGCAATCAAAAAACTGTAGAAAAAGTCAAGTTATAGTGCCGTCGGCGACGCGGAGCTACCCTATAGTTCTACCTTTTTGGAATGTAATCTTGACAAGACGCAGCACCTTAATGAAGATTATCTGAATTTCGAAAGGTAACGTGACCCATACATTAAAAATAACAGCGGCCGAATTAATATAATAATAAGACACAGCTCAATAAAGAATATTTATCTGAAATTCGAAAGAATTAATACATACATTAATAATAACAGCAGACTAATTAATAATAACCTTACCCGGGTCATCTAAAGGAATCAGTCGCGCCAAGGCAATTAATTTTGGTAAAAATAAACACACGATAATTAAACGGTTCAGGTTCGCCCAAGACATCTTGAAAGCTAAGTGTAGACGTTCTTCGCCATAACACAGCATAACTGTCACTGAGCCGACGAAGTTGACGAACTAAGAAACAAACAAATCACTTCAGTTCGAACCGCAAAGCGAGACACTGAAAAGAACGTTGTCCCCAATACAACGAGGGGAAATCTTTATTCACTAGCTCTCGAATTTAACAGAAATCATAATAAAATTAAAGATATTATTTTATTTTCTTTTTAAATATGATCCGTAATTCCGAGCGGAAAAAAAATGTTTTATAATCGCAGCTATTTTCCGAGGCTTCGAACTGTTCGTTCAGTGTGAGGCAGCGAACATGTCCACGAGGACGCTGAAATACGGGAGTTTCACTTTGTTAGGTTTTATATACAGCCCTCCATAGGGATAAATCCCTTGTACGTTTTCAAAATAAGGTGCTTCTTATATTTTATTATTGTCTTTCAGTGTTTTCTCGTCAGTGTCATAGCTCCTGCAGGATAGGAGAGTCCTTAGTTCTTTTTTTAAATTTGCTTTCTTCTTATTAAAATGCCTATTAGTCAAAGCCACGGCCCTTATTATTTTTCACCTTTGACACATATTCTTTATACACTGTAAACTTATTGCCATCATATGTTTTATGTTTAGTACCACTATGACCTTTCTTTACACAATTTTTACGCTTTGAGATGTTGCTAGCACGTTCATTTGATTTGTGATTTTCACCACATCTAGGTCAAGCTTGGTCATTTCAAATGAATACCAGTGACAGTGCAGGCTTCCATGGATGGCCATTTCTTAATTTACGCTCAGTTACCCTCAATTCATTTCACATGTAAGCATTAAATACCTTTTCACATAAGATAAAGAATAGCTTTTCGACGACAAGAAGAGATGTACGATAAAATACGCACTCAGGGCAATGGGATGGAAGCAAACAAGCCTACACCACAAAATACCATCACACATAAAGAATTAAAATCAAAATGTGCTCAACTTTCCTCGGGGAAGCGGTTAGATTGAGGCTGCCGCTACCACCAGAGGTAAACAACAAAACTTAAAACAATTAAAATAAATAAATAAACTAAAAATAAAAAGAGAGCACCATCTTCAAGCATAAAATAATTAGCCTACTTGAGACCAAAATAAAAAGGAACCCAACCTGGGGGGGGTTACTTGGACGGGGCATCACCCTAATAAAGGCCAATAGGCCAATGAAATGTAATTTCGTAAACAAAAGGGAGGGAGCCACCGCACCACCAGGAAGGGAACCAAGGGGTTAAAATCTATCTATAACGACAGGAGACAACTCCAACCGATAACATGGTATACACCAGGGGTTGGCGTCATAATAAGACCTCAATATTTATGAAAATACGAGACCAAAACAGCCAAAAAAAGAACAAAAACCCCACAAGAAGATGGTACATAACTTAGAGATGGAAAAGGTGCTCGAATCAATTTGTAGAAAATAATCCAAATAAGAGGACGAGCACACAAAAGAAACGAATTTGTCACGTGCTAGAAAATGGAATGTTTTTTAACGGCTCACCGCTCTATTCCGGGGGTTTTGATAAGGAGAGATCTTTCATTTATTTCCGTGTTTCACTCACCCTTCTTTATACCCGACGAAGTAACCCCAGCTTTCCTGATATCTAGCATTATTATACCTAGAAATTCGTGCTGTAATGGAATTTCACCGGCTGACACGGGACTGGACTCAGAAATATTTATTTTTCCTACAGTGAGTCGAACTTTCATTTTGGTCTCCAAGGTTGAACGAAGATAAGGTGTATACATTTAATAATTACGATATCACACGAGAACAAATCAAGAATTAGGTTTTTTGTTATGAAACTTCATTTGTGTGAAAAGTAACAATTTTTTTTCTTTGGTGCATCTTTAGAGTAGTCGCCACAAATCACATTTCTCTCCCAGCAGAGTTTCACTTGTCGACTTCTAGGTCTAAAGAATAAAAGACTGAATAGACTATGTTTCCGGGACATTTATTTCAGCCTAGAACAACAATGATAAAGCAAACCAAAGTTACTTGCGTGTGTTTCATCGATCCGTGACTTTCTAAACAGAGGTCTAGCTCCAGTCAAACCAAAATGATTACGAACATGGCTGTCATTAGCTACATTGCCAGACTTCTTCCCGACTTATAATCCGGCTACAGATAATCTGCGTCCTCCAATTCATAATCCGGCTACAGATAATCTGCGTCCTCCAATTCGGGGTTCTTTAATCCGGTCATAACATCCTGCTTATCCATCCCAAGGCCTTCCCAGAAGAAAGAGACTGTTCCGGAACGCAGATTCCTGAGATGTATGCTAGTACCTCATCAGCCCCGGTTTTTTTGCCATGCCCCTAGGTTAGGTTAGGTTAGCTTAGGTTAGATTAGATAGGTTAGGTTACGTTAGGTTAGATTAGTACCTTCAAAGTGATTTGCGTGTGAGAAACATAATGAGATAATTTTCAAGAAAATTCTATAGTTAGTTTTTAGGATATGGCGTCCCACTTTTTTCAGGGAAAGATTCCAGTACTCAGTTACATCTCGGGAAAATGCTTCTACGACAAGGCCAATTTGATTTGCAATTTTTGAGGACCAACAACAGCATTTTTTTTATCACAATGTATCATTTATTTTCATCAGTGAATCTGGGCTAGATACTGGGAATTTGTAAAATCATTTAGATAATCACAAACTAATCAGAAACGAAATCATCCTAATCCTACCCTGTAATCAAAAGTTTAAAGTATGAGTTCAAATTTTCCTTTACTGTAATTTTTTCTACTTTAAATAATCCTTTACTCATCATGAAATCTCATTCCTTTTACCCACTTTACGTCTCCAGTTTTAGAAACGCAGAACAATAGTGTCAGGCTGTTTACCCTTTCTGACCAGGTATCAGGAAGATAATATGGCAACATTCCTGCTACATCGACAAGCCATCCCAACTTAGGTCAAAGGCAGGGGCGTCATTTGGGGGGTGCTGAGGGGGTCAACTGTCCCCCTCAAGATTCAACTTGCCCCCCAAGCCTCAACTTGGCCCCCCTCACCCCCAAGCCCCAAGAAGTAACAGCATGTTTTCTTTTTAAATGTGCAATCATAAATATATAAAATTTCTCAGAAATATTATGTTTCTTGATCTTTGTCTGTCTACTAGCTACCAGTGATGATGAGATACAACATATAGTAGTGGGAGTATATAATTTTTGATGAAATGCCTTGCTCGTGTGGCTTCAAAAACACATGAAATAGCTAAAAAAAAAAAAACTCGGCTTATTAGGCTTGCTTTGCTGGCCAAACCGTCTTTGCCCCAACAAAAATCTGAAATGACACCCGTGGTCGAAGGTTTATGAATCAAGTCTGTGAAAAGCTGCCACGTTGAAAACATACACGTGTTCGTAGTCATTTCGGTTTGACTACAGACCAGTTGGTGACTTCCGACGGATCGATATAGGTCCCCCTATTATTCATAAGCCGGTCTGATCTTCATTTCCGTTAACTTGAGGGAATAATTCATCCCATGCCAAGCGGCCCATTCAACCCCATTGGCATAAGACTCGTGTCGCCCAGAGAGATAGAGGCCGTTCAAGTTGCTGCGATGACAGTTGCTGTACCACCAGGCACCTGAATACCTGTGAATCAGTCAAGAAGATATTTTAGTTTGCATATTCACTTATGTATGCATATATATATATATATATATATATATATATATATATATATATATATATATATATATATATATATATATATATATATATTTATAATATATATATATACATATTTATATATATATATATATATATACATATATATATATATATATATATATATATATATATATATATATATATATATATATATATATATATATATAAATGCAAGTGGATATATATATATATATATATATATATATATATATATATATATATGTATATATATAATACACACACATAGTGGATATAAATATGTATATATAAATAAGTGGATATATATATATATATATATATATATATATATATATAAATAATCAACACACAATCACGTGTGGAACAGAAATAAATTTCTGACTCACGTCGGGATCAAACCCAGGTCTCTCAGGTGAAAGGCAAGACTTGTGTGGCCTAGTGGATAGCGCCCTTGCCTTTCACCTGAGAGACCTGGGTTCAATCCCGACGTGAGTCAAATTTATATATATATATATATATATATAATATCTTACTCCTCAGCACAGTCTTGTGTGGAATCATCAAGATCTCTGTCTTTGGTCGAGAAGTAATGCCCATGGTGATATGTGAAAGAGTCCCCGGCATCGCCCGAGTACCCGTTAACCTCCATCAGGAAATATGAGACCCTGTCGTGCACGTAGAAGAAGCGGTAGTGGGCGTGGCGCCATTCGCCCTCGAAGTCGTTCAGGTTGAACAAAATCTCGTTATAGGCTTGGTCCGTCAGCGCGTGGATGTGGTCCAGGCCCAGCCAGAATTCTCCGTTGAGGTTTCCGAAGCCCAGGGCGTATTCCATCCAGGTGAGATAGAAGTCCTGCCTGGGCTGGATGTCGTCTCTTCTCTGGATTACGGTCCATCCGCCTCCCCAGGTGTCCATGTCACATAATACCTGTGTCGAGAGAGCGGCGTGTGCTGTTAAAGCCCTCGTAGTGACTTCTAGCTTACCCAAGGCAAGCCTGTTATTTAAGGGAAGACTCACTGGATAGTTGTCGATTTCATAAATGTAACAGAAGAAGAAGAAAATGACACGTAAACGAGGTGAGGGTAAATTTAAAGGAAGCGTCCGCATGGATATATCGTTTTTTAAATATAATTTATCGGCTAAAGTGTAGAAAATGCAGTACAGGTGAGATAATCTGAGTAAATTACCGAGATACTGAGAAATTTGCCGCCTTTTGCCAAATATTTTCACTTTAATTTTCGAGGGGCTGGAACTAGATACGGTGTCCCACAGAGCTCCTGCAAAGTTAAGTACCAGCTGCTCGGGGATTTGAGTAAACACTTAGACTAAGATGGTGAATTCCTCTCAATCTCGGTTATTTTCTCAGGTTATTTCACCTGCATTGCATTATATGCACTCTTTCCCTTTACATCTACTAAGGCGAGTCTCAAACCTGCACTGGACGGTCTGGGAACCTGTCGTACGGATGGACCGTGTAGATACCACTGAGGGTGACGCCCTGCTGCAGAAGTTCGAGGCAATTCCGGCCGAAGACATCTTGAGACGAAGAGGCACCTTGGCTGGGAACAGAGGAGATAGCAGAGTGCAGCAGCAGCAGCAGCAGCAGCACAAGAGCGATTAGAAATGCCACTGGCGACAGAGCCATCCCGAAATGAGAGAGTTTTGCTGGAGTCTGCGAGTAAATATAACGAAATGGATGCGAGTAGAATTGCAAATAAACAGCATTTGTGAGCCGCAGGTATTCAGATTTGAAAATAAATCACCGGTAGATATGACGGTTATTTCTTATACAACCCCAAAGTTCCCAAATACGATCTTAATTCACAAGTTTTCAGCAATAATAAAAACAGTTTTTTGGAAATAATTTTTAAAAAAGGTTTTTGACACGAAGTCTCACACGTCAGTTAAGTGCTTTTGTTTTTTTTAAATATTTACATGACAGAGACTCCTGCCATCTGCAGAAATCCTCAGCAACACAGATCTAAAAAATAAAAAGCTACAGAATAAGTTGTCCCTCTGAAAGAGAAGGCTTTTACTTTTGATAATTTTAATTTGATTAAAATGGTCTTTTGACAAATACTTATCACGCATACTGAAAATCTCCTTCAAACCCAAAATACACTTATTCATAAGTTTCTTACACCCCTCCTTTCTAGAGAGTGAGAGAGAGAGAGAGAACCAACAGCCCAGAGCCATAACACAAGAGAGGATGGTTGTGCTGACTGACATCAATGCAAAGGTAAGTGATAGAAAAAAATATGGAGTAGCTGTTGGGTTTGAGAATATCTGGTCTGAGAAGGACATAGCTGCTTGGAATTCATGGCTGAGGTGGTAAGCTCACGTGGAGAGAATGGATGACAAAAGAAAGGCGAGTGGCACAGTGTGTGTGTGTGTTAGGGTCGTAAACACGTTGCCGGTGAGCCTTCTGTAATGGTATAAGTTACCAGGGAATTTTTCTGCACAGAGTTCATCCATGACACTGCAGATAAATAAATATATATATATATATATATATATATATATATATATATATATATATATATATATATATATATATATATAAAGAAACGACCACTTTAGAACGATAATGAGTTTAACAAACCTTGGAACCTCAGGCGAAGCTGTACTTGAAAAGTTCTCGGTAATATGGTCTCACTCTTTCTACCAATGGCCGCTGTTTAACAGTATAATATATATACCTAGCTTTGGAAAGGTTGCAAAAAATTATCTGATAATGATTCTCATTATTTCGTCTTCTTTATCTTCTCAGTATTTTTTATTGGGGGAGATTTCTTGGAACGCAGTTATACGATTTCCTTGATAAAAAAGAAATCTTCGTCTTCTTCTTCTTACTAAATAGGCTGCAGGAAATGAAAGAATGCGTGTGTATTTACCGAGCCGTTGCAGCGGCTAATTTTCAATGCTGTCGAGACTACGTTGTCTTTTTCTTCAATAACCAAACAGACAAATTTATTTGCAAGAGAAACTCGACGCATCCTGGCTCAGGACTTTAGGAAAATATTATAAACTTCTTACGGCTTTGACAATTCAGGTTAAGTTTATTTTGGTGCTATATATCCTATTATATTCACGTTTTCACGTTCACCTCCGAGGTGCTAGGACTAAGCATGTCGGAGGCTCCTAGGGACACCATGTTTAGTACTAGCCCCTCGGCGTATATAACAAGCCTTTCTATCACAAACAGTTCCTACACGGTCATTAAAATTGTATTTACACCCCTTCCGTAACTGTCCCAGTAAGAAATGACGTTCACTTTCCAAAACTTGAAAGAAAGAAGGAATTTCCACCCGTGGGCTTGTTTGAAGTTCAGAGAGGAAATGAAAGGGGTACCTCTGTACTGGTGCAGTCAACTACCCACCTTACAGAAGCTAAGCATTCATTCACTCACAGAACTCTTACATTTTATAAGGTCTGAAAGGTGTAACAGGAGGGAAACCTCGCAGCTGCACCATGAAACAACTGTTAGGGTGGAAGGGAAGGTGGAAGAAAGAGTGTATGAACAGGTGCAGTAAAAGGAATGAAAGAGGTTGCAGCTAGGGGCCGAAGGGACGCCGTAAAGAACCCTAAGTAATGCCTACGGTGCACTGATGGTGCTACCCCCCCTACGGAACATTCCATTTTCAAGTCTCACTTCGTGCGAGCTCTATATGAGCATAAATGCTGTGGCAAAGAGTGAGACTACACCAGGATTTTCAGTGTTTGGTTAATATCCCAATATGGGATTTAACTTAGTCCTATTCAATCCAGGAGGAAATAAGATTTCGGGTTCATACGACAGCAACGACAATTGCAAAGTTATTTGAGCATTTTGATATTACTGTCCGTCTTTCATAAGCACTTATGAATTCGTAATTATCTGAATAAAAAGCCACTGGCAGTTTAGCATAGATTAAAAACAATGAGAGCAAGTCCCCGTACAGAGGAGCAATGCCGTCAGTGCACCTCACGCGGTGCAGTGTAGGTTTTGCTTAAGGTTCTTTGCAGCGACTCTTCGGCCCCTAGCTGCAACCCCTTTCATTTCTTTTACCGTGCCTCCGCTCGTATCCTCCTCGTTCCATCTTACTTTCCTTAACCCTTTCCTAACAATTGTTTCATGGTGCAACTGCGAGGTTTTCCTCCGTTACACCTTGAATACTTCCTTTATCCCAACTTCCGTACAGCGCTGAATGACGTCATCTTAAGTCTGATATCCTAATTCCAAAAGGCCTTTGGTATTTTGTATAAGTCAGACTGTAAGAGCCCCGACGCTGTCTCTTCCAAACACGTGTGTGTTCGTGTGTTCGTCGATCGTCATCATCGGAGTCGACAGGACAAAACAGGAGCGTCTCGTTTTCTTTCTCTACAGGAACGCGATTTCAACCATACAATATTTCCGTCTTTTCTCCCTAAGCATTGTTGTCTTAACGTATGTACAATCACCACTACTTGCATTGCCATGCAAGCATTCTAATCATGTACTCATAATGTTCCAACGAATCTTCTGTATCAAACTGTGTGTATGTTTCTGTTTGTGAAGACGCCAAAGGTCTCTCCATTTCACATTTATTATGCTATTGCATTGTATCCATTAATGTGTCTTGAATCTCATGCAATTGGCCATATGTAGAATTTCCTGACCCTTCCACTGATGTATGTTTCATCACCGTATGTTAATCATGTCTTTTGATATCGCCATCTGTTTGTCTGCCGACAAACACAGATGTCTGAACCTTTTATGTCCGTTTTACAGACGCTACATTACCGACGCGTCAATAACATCTTCCAAGATTCTGTACATTTTATCTCTTTACGGGCTGCAACTGGCACAAGGCCAGCTAAATCAAAACAACAACAACATTTATCTCAGTAAGGAACAACCAATAAACCAGTTAACACCCAGCCAGTATGTCGCTCATAACCCAGTCCTTACAAGACCTCTTTGAACAATACTGGTCTCTTTTAATTACAGAGAGAATAAATCAAGTAGGTTTACGTTTACGCCGTGCAAACCTCTGGCTTCACAGCCGTTACAGTACACACATTTAGCCTATCGATAAGAGGACACTGTCATTGATGGAGTGTCAACTCGGACAGGTGTTTAATTGCAGTTTTATTGACAGATAGATATCATTATTATTTTCATCTGCAGTAACATCCATGCACGTACGTATATATGAAGGTCATTTTGGGGCAATTCATTTCAAATCCGGTCCTCGGTGTAGGCATACTATAGGTAATTGGTACGTCATTTATGTCGAAATACCGGCAATATTCGAATCATTTTGCAACTGCATCGTATTCATGACGAACAATTTGCTTTCCTCTGCATTTATTCAATATTTTGTGATAGTTCAACGTTCCCTCTATTGCCTTACAGACTATTGTACATGTTTTACATTGACACTAAGATGGTATAGGCCTACGGATAAAAATTCCCTGTACAGTGGTTCTCAAACTTTCGGCATATGTCAGAATGTCAACCCCCACCCCTTCTTTTCCAAAACTGTCTGCCTCAAAAGGTGCATTCCAAATAATATGCATATACTAAAAATCCTTGGTTACAATTTCGCCCCACCTAGGGGAGAATCCCCTCCTGGATGAGTACCACTGCTCTAAACAGTTCTATAACAATCTGTCTGAGACTACACTTTCTGGCTTCTGCTGAATGACTCCTATACAAAGCCGTGACTTTTCTCATTCTTAAAGGTACTACAAAGTATGATCAAACTTTTCAAAATTTTATAACAATAAATAAACCAGAATCACGCGTTCCGAGTGTAAGGTTACCCAGTGAACTCTGCATGTTATGCCCATCTGTTACTGTTCCCAGGGCGGTTAAACGATATGAATTTGAATGCTGGGAATATCTGCCTGTGTCGCAACTTGTTCCGTCAGAATTGCGTGGGTATGTGTGTGTGTGTGTGAGTCTTCACACGACGCAGACAGGTTTTTGCCAGCATTCAAAGTCGTGTACTTTGTTGAATTCGTTTTCCTAAAACTTATACTAATTATCTTCAACCAGTGCATATTACCAGTCCACTTATGTATATTTCTTTAAGTTTGAAAGAAAAAAGTCTCTTCCTTAATTTTGTAATCTCAATGCTTTGCAAGCCAATTATTTTGGCCCTGTTCAATGCTGGCTTGCAAAGGTCAACAGAGGATCCGTTGCAAAGATTAGTCCCTTCCTTTCAAACTATGACATTTCATGAACAGAAAAGAATATAGAATTTAGGCCAAAGGCCAAGAGCTGGGACCTATGAAGTCATTCAGCGCTGAAACGGAAATTGAGAGTAGAAAGTTTTGAAAGGCGTAACAGGAGGAAAACCTCGCAGCTGCACTATGAATCAATTGTTAAGAGAGGGTGGAACGTAAGATGGAAGAAAGAGAATATGAGCAGGGGTTCAGTAAAAGGACTGAAAGGCGTTGCAGCTAGAGGCCGAAGGGATGCTGCAAAGAAACCTTCAGTAAAGCTTACAGTGCACCACGTGAGGTGCATTGAGGGCACTACCCCTTTACAGGGAAAGTGGAGAATTGAGAGTTATAATACGCCTGATAAATCTAAAAAATCAATCAAAAGTGTGTGTCACGTCACATTTTTTTACTTTGTTATATTCTATGCTGGACAGCTCTCCCAACTGGAGTCTGCATTCTACTTTTCCAATTAGTGGTGCATTGTGGCTTCGCTTGTAATAATAACAACACTAACAATAAATTCATACCTCACATCAGGATCAAACATAGGGCTCTCACGCTAGGGGCTGAGCACAGAGCTAGGTTAGTGCTGCCAGATGAGATCATAACTGGAACCTATGTACTTTCACAGTAACTAAGGGTTTACCTGGAGAAGTTGCACACCTTAAAAATCAGTACGTTTTACCCAACCTAACCCCTTCTGAGTGAATATGAGGGAAATAGTTCAATCCCACTGTGAGGTGGGCATTCCTTTATGTTGCATGTGTGACTGTGTTGATTCCTGTAACATTAATAATAATAACAACAATGAAATGAAATTTGTATTTTATATGAATACACATACAAGGCACTGCACTGTAATCAAGAGACATTAACAATGATTCTTACAAATGCTCTGAATACACTTTATGTACAATACTGATCACAAATACTGAGAATACACTTTACAGCGCATTCTGTATACTGTTCTTACATTGAGTCAGGATTGTCCATGACTTTATTTTTAATTCTCAAAATCCTGTTGTTACAAAGAACACTATGTCCTTCAAGTCAAGTAGTTTGCTTACAGTATATTGCACATTATCATCTTATCAATGTAACATCTTAATTTATAATAATTTGCTCAATATATTCTCATATAACAATAAAAATATAAATTTTGTATAAAAGAACTTGTAGAACTATCCATTTACAATAATACACTGAGTAATGATATTACAAAACAGATTTACACCTACAAGTGCAACCTACATTACAGGTACCTAGTACTATTTTTGTGCAAATACAGGTTACTATTGAAAAAAAATAACAGAATCCTACTCTACCCTACTGGAATACCTGGATTTATGACGTCCTATCTGCAAACGCTGTAGAACTCAATCAGTGATGTCCTGTGATGCAGATGTCTGTTGCTATAAAAAATGCCATCAATTCCACTGTGGTTGCATAAGGCTTCTAAGGCCACTGCACCTTTGACACTCAACTGTTCTTCCTTGCACGTAGTTAAGGGAACGGTATCTCGGATAGACAGTCTTGGCCCTAAAAAGGCCAGCTGTAAACGAAAAATTCTACTTTTACTCTTCCTACACCAGACTAGGTCATGTAGAGGTCTTGGTCTTGTTTTATGCATCTCAAATGCTTGCTAGGAGAGAGGACTGACTGATTTCTTACAACATCTGGCACCAATATTACCAAGTTCATTGACGCTGCCGTCAGGGAGGGTGCGGGGAATTGGAAGGAGGAGAAGAATAAACCTCCCCTTTTTCAGATTATGAGGGAGTGTTGTCCATCCTGATATCTTCTTGCTGAGAGCATTTGTGGTTGAAGGGCTGGAAGTAACAATGGTAGAACCTACCAGACAATGGTAGTTGTTGTATACAGTAGTAACACAAGTTTTGGGCCTGGCTGATTATCAGTGTCAAAGGTGGTGATTGTTATTAGTGATACAGTTTAACCAGACCTCAAGGCCATATTTCTCGACTTAAAGGAATGACCCAAGGGATTACTGTACATTCAAAATTGAAGGTGAAATCCGAGTCAAAGTTGCAGAGGCAAGGCAACTCCGTGGAAAGAAACTGAAAGGAATGTATGAAAAGCATGACAGAAACTATTGAAGCTGATGCTTAAGGTTTGCAACAAAAGAACCTAGTATTTTACAGGTATTCCTGTAGTGCACTGCAGAGGCTCCTGCTCTTCCTTCCAATTTCTCTTAGGTTTTTACAAAAATGGGGTTATAGTTTAATGCACTAAGCTTTCATCTCTTCTTGCTCAAGAGCTTCCAGTAACATCCTGCTCGGGCACACCCTGAGGGGAACAAAAGTTAGAACCATCTCAACATTAATTTTCATTCAGTGTCCCACAGGAGGGCAAAGTCCTAAATGGAACATTTACCAGTGAAATTTTACTTTTCAAGAATATGTATATCCCTTTCTAATGTCTTCTGTCAGAAGATGTTGTCTTTAGAATTCTAACTATATTTTCATTGCTGAGCTGTTGTCAAAGTTTAGAAACTTTGGCTCAGTGGTCTGAATATGCTACTTGGTAATGATATTGATAATATGCTTGCTGCTGTTTAATACTGCAACCTCATAAAACATCAACTTAATAACCCTTTTCATGCAAGCTGCACAACTCTTTTGCAAACACCTGATATGCCTTACTTTTGCACTATATGATCATTCACAAAACATGCATGGGAATGCGTCACATGCAAAAATGTTTCATCGTATCTCCACTCCCAATCTTTCTTCTAACATTAACCCGGCGTTTGCATGGATCTGTTTGGCTTTGCAGTCAGACAGAGGCTGAAAGAAACTTTTGTACCTCATCCTGTACGTAAAGCTCCTTCGCCCATTTCTCGGATGCACGTAAGTACTTAATAACTTATAATCGATAAGCAAGTCCTGTGCAACATTGACAATAATGGTACCAACAGAATCAAGATCGAGAGTGATTTTGCAGTCCCTCAGGCCTGTTGGTGGCAACTCAGTTTCTCCGATGGATGGCTGATCTTTCCTTGTTTCCACCTTACATTGCCAAAAGCTAAGGTCATAGACATACTCCATGGGAAAAAGACTGCTTGGTGAATAAGTAATGCAATGACGATCAGCAATAATGTGATGTCCATGGGCCCAAAATTCATTTCTATCAATGTCCAAACAAAATTCTGCTAACCGCTCAAGATCTATGGCACACATGGACAAGTCATCCGTAGATTCTGATTGTGACGACTCCGAGGGGTTAGAATCAGTAACAGACACTGAATACGAACCACAAATGATGTCTTTCCATATTAGGGTTTTGTTGTATGAGTGAAAAGATTTACTAAGGTTCCTTATTTCTAATGTAGTGTTTTCCAAAAATATGGTTTCAATATCAAGGTATTTCTTCCTATACATAATTAGTAAGTAAGTGTCTACTGAGAATGGTGACTTTTTTAAAATATGTAGAGGATACGCATATACAAGTTTACCACCCGGAGTTAATGAAAATCTACTGTAATGTTGTAATATATTCATGAATTCTGTATTTTCATTCACTAATATATAATCCTTAAATTGTGACATCAAAGTTCTAGATAACTGTTTTTGAATAAGAGAACAAAGCTGACCAGGAACTGTGCTCAAATCCGAACAAACTTTTCTTTGTATCTGAGCAAACATAAAATATGGAATATTCATACACTGTCCATTATAGAGCGTCACATTTTCTGTGCGCAAAGGATCACACTGGAAACAGTTTAACGAGCCTGGACCTCTCTCAAACACATACGTGATGGCTCTGGAGTGATCAAACCCCTTTTCCAAAGACCGATAACCGGTGGCTGAGTAACCATTGTAACGTGAGGCATCAAATTTGAAAACTCTTTTCAGAACTAGATCGGCACGTGATGCCATGAGAACCACTTGCCAAGTGTCGTCCCACCTCCTCTTCTCTGGATCCAGTGGTATTCCTCCTTGCCCAGAGCACAGTGTCACTATGATCTTGCCGCCATCAGTAAGCATGCGACTGGAACTTGCAAAAAAATCCTCTAGCAAAGTTCGATTCAGGTGGATCTTCATTTTCCCCCCAACGTGTGGAAAATTGAAGACTATGTGGGAGAACTTCTGACTTTTCAAGGTTCCATGAGTGTGAAGTTTGGTTGCATCCACACCTAAAACCACTTCAATCCCTGAAACAAAAATAAAATGTTAACCAAATGTATTAAAAGAAAGGGAATGTTACATAATAATTGGTGAATTTTTCCAGCAGCAAAGCTCTGAATAAAAAATTAACATGGAAGCATCAATAAGCAAAATATTAAATTATTATGATTTTTATTTACACCACCCTTGTGAGGAGTCAGCAATAAAGTTAACTAGCATCAGGTTTAACCCCACTCAGCTATGAGCTTTATCTTGCCTACAACTAAAATGTGGAATAGTTTGGCTAGTGCGGTTCTCGAATCTTCTGATCTCCGAATATTTAAGCAAGAAGCAAATTCATTCCTGCTTTCTGCTGATGTCTCAGAGAGAGAGAGAGAGAGAGAGAGAGAGGAGAGAGAGGCTCTTAAAGATCGAAAGAACTTTACTTACCTCTTTCCCTCAGTTTCGTAATATTCGCACTGGCTCTTTCTGTGACATCTTCGCGGAAACATGTAGCAACGAGTGTCACATCGCTCGCAAGTTTGTTACGACTGCTTAATGCTTCAGTGAAAGAGAAGTCACCCTCCCCGACAAACAGCACAGATGACCCTGAGTCAAAGTCCATCTGTGGAAATCAATAAACAAATATTAGCCATTATTATCAACCAAAATGGCAGACAAACATTAAATGATGTGAAAGTATGAAGTTTCTATAATAATTCCTCATAGCACACAAACATAGCAGTCTTAACTACTGTTTGATTATATTTAGTTGCAATAAGCATACATTCTTATAGATCATACCAAATTACCATGAACTAGCAAAACAAGCTTTCATGGAAAAGAATGTCACATGTGGAAACAGATAAGAAAATTAAAAATAAACTTAACATATAGTACAATATGTATTCAGCAATATCTAATCTAAACATGCTGTGACTACACACCTCATAGCTTTGCATTTAGCACACAGATTAGCGAGAGTATTAAACATGGAAATCTAATCTAACACACTGTAGAAGCTGTATAGCATTGGGAGGCAAAATCTTCCCTTATTTTGCCTGATTTTTCCTTGTCCTAATCTATGAAAACCACAGAAAGTTATCTTTCCTCAACTTTCACAGAGCTGAAGAACTGTCCCCATCTTACACTAGCCTAACCTAGAAATATTAAAAATGACAAATTATAAAGTAATTATCACCATTACATATCAATTTTCATGTGTGATTGCCAAAAATATGGGTTCAAGATAATGTACCTCTCAAGTTCTAAGCGAATTTTTCATTTATTTTGGAACATTACGACTGAGGTTTTTCACATCTCAATGGAGGCTATATGCCAAGAGCAAAAATACTAATGATTATAATCCTGTAAAATTTCTTTGGTCTGAATATAGATTCTTCACATCATTGTAGGAGGAGTGGGAGAAGTTTGGAATGCTGTCGGCAAATTGAAAATGTAAAAAAAACAACGTGGACTGGTTACAATCGTTATGAAGTTATACCATACACGGAGCCAGTGTAGACAGGCGGGTCATGTGGTCTGGCCAAGGCTGCCCCTTAACTGTAGTGTGCATTTCAGAGGGAATAAGACTTGCCTAGTATTTACCTTTACCTAATCTTACCTCAGAAGTCGTGCCCTTATCTGCCAGAGGGGATTGCCCCACAGGAACCCCCTAACCTAAGCTGCGTTTAACTCGCCTTACAGGTTAACGCCATACCTTGGAAACTGATACGACCAGACCAATATCAATACATAAGGTAACTATAAAATTGGGGGTGAATAGGCCTAAACATCAATTTTTTTGGCTAAAAATTGTAAAAATAAAATAAAAGTGTCGCTGGTGTAGTGGTTAGTGGAATAAAATATAGAGTTTAGGCCAAAAGCCAAGCACTGAGACCTATGAGGTCAATCAGCGCTGAAATGGAAATTGACAGTAAGAACGTTAGAAAGGTATAGCAGGAGGAAAACCTCGCAGTTACACTACGAAACAATTGTTAAGAGAAGGTGGAAAGTAAAAGGGAAGAAAGAAAATACAAACAGAGGTACAGTAAAAGGAACGAAAGGGGTTGCAGCTAGGGGCCGAAGGGACACTGCAAAGAACCCCAAGTACAGTAATGCCCACAGGATATATTTATATATATATACTGTATATATTATATAAAATATGGTAGATATATATATTATATATATGTATATTATATAGTATATATATATATATATATATATATATATATATATATATATATATATATATATATATATATATATATATATATATATATATATATGAAATTGAGGCCAAGCTGAGATAGCACTTTCTCTCTCTCTCTCTCTCTCTCTCTCAATCCGCTCCTAGCCTAACCTCAGGCTACTCAGCAGTATAATGACTCACCTTCGGTTCGAATCCTGGCACAGACTAGCCCGGGCCAATGCAACGATCTCCACAAATTCCCCAGAAACGCTTTTAAGGACACTCGTCATTTGTCACAGGTACAAAGCTCCACTCCCGTGGTTTTGCCACTCGAAATTAGCTTTTCCAAAATTATCGCCTGCAAAATCATTCTCAAAATCTTCCGTTGGCCTCAAATTAACAGGACATTATAGTTATGTTGTTAACTTCGGCGAAATGACATTTGTAACAGTAGTAGTAGTAATCGAGAATTCAAACCCTTGCAACGGCTCTTCCAGTTTCTTCTTTACTCTGATTTGTGGAAAGTTATATATTAATAATTATTATTATTATTCAGAAGTTGAACCCTATTCATATGGAACAAGCCCACAGGGCCCAATGACTTGAAATTCAAGCTCCCAAAGAAGTAACAGATGGTAGTAATGTAAAGTCCAGAAATAGATCAGTTAGGAAAAGATAGATTAACTTTCTCGCATTCTTAACATGGCTGCCAAATGAAATTTATATCTCCTCTTGGTATTACTGTTTGCTGGACAAGAAAGTAATAATGTTGTAAGCTTTAATTCTTTTTTTCCTTCAACAGAAGGACTTCATGTGGCAGCCACACATTTTCAGTTTACAGTTTTGATTTACGTTACGTGCTTATTAATTGACAAGAATTCTATAAATGGCAGACATGCTAGATCCCTACAATGAGTATAGACAGTCATGAATGTCTTCTGACTCATCATGAAAGTCCAATTCAGGCCATTTGAATATCCTTGGCATAATGTTTCTTTATAGTATTCTGCAACAAATTTTTTCCTAATCTGCTGTTTTGGATATGTTTGACAACTTTTCATCTTTACAATAGTCTAGCTCATCAAAGTACAGCATTGATCTATTCATATTTTTCAACTGATAACTTTTATTTTTGCTAGAACTACACTACACCAAGACTGCATATAGTGTTGGGAGTTGCACTGTACTGTATAAAACCAAGCATTGCTGCAAAACATTTTGAAGTTGGTTGCAAAAGCCAGCAGATCACAGTGAGGCCTGTAAAAGAACCGTCACATTCCTAGACTTCTTACAACTTGTATCAAGGATCTGCTCTTCAGTGAGAACTGAAAACTGAAGTACAGGTTACATAAAATTGAAAGAAATTATTATTATGTCATTTAACTAGACCAATGATCTAATTTACTTAACTCTTACAGAGCTAGCCTATAGGATTTGTTGAACGGGTAAGTGGAATGCAGCTGGGCCAAAAGAAGTGTTTCTAAGAACCTATAGTATCATCTACACTGTGCCACACAGAGTTCACTGGCAGTGACACCCAGAACGGAAGCTTTTGCAACGAACTTTTCAATCAGATGCAGAACAATTTTACCGAGTACTGCACCTCTACTCATAATATTTCTGCATTTTTCTAGCTAAGGAAAGTCAAACAAAAGCATGTTATGGTATATTCATGACATAAATTACTTTATTTACAAAAAAGTGTTTAAAACATATACTGTACACTATTTATAAATATAAGCTAGTAAAAATATATATAAATACATGTAAAACTTTGGTTTCCACTAAGTACAGAGTACTCAACATTATCACGGTGTAATGAACTGTAAATAATTTTTTGTTTTGTGGGGGTGTGTCATCAGTTACTCAAACTTGAATAACTATCAAGAGTACAAAAACTTACCCCCATCTACTTCACTGTCTTTTCCTCTCTCCACACGTATAAAATAGCAATTAAAAACTATATAAACAGTGCCAAGATTGAAAAATCCCAGCTAGGAACATGTGTGTGTTTGGATACACATACAGTGTAAAAGTAAAAAAAACATTCATAGACTATAGTACACTATACTGTATCATTTTTTTCATCACAGTGCAGAGACCCAGATGTTTAAATTTAGCATATTATTAAAAATTACATTCTCTTTGCAGATTACCAAGATGGAGGTCTAGACTTTTGATAATGGCAGTAATGAAGATTATATAATTATTATCATGAACTCGATTTACTGCAGCTCAAGAGTTAGATAACTTGAGCTAAAGAGGTTCTCTTTGTACATAAATTAGTTTTATTCACAAACACAGACATCATAAATAACTATATGAATTTTCTGTTGGATGACAATGACGCTGGAAAGACTTTCAGAAACTGCTATGCACGACATTCGTAAAATACTTCCCAATGTGGGAAAAACTCTGCAATAATAATGATAATTCCACTTACACATGGAAGAAACTGGACAACGACCACAATCACTCACAATTAGCACGATTTTATCACTCCTGCAAAAAACAGTAACAGAGCTTGAAATGGCAAAGCGTCGATGACACGGCAGCAAACTTTTGGTCGCCAAGTATAGTACGCGCCCGCTCGCGCTGTTCGTCCCAGTCATCCCACGAGCCAGATTTGACCACGGACAAGATCAACGCAGCTTGCTCCTGAAAATTAGGCAGTAACATGAAAATAGGCCGACAATGACTTGAGGACGGGGGGTGAAATGTCTTACAATAGATATTTCAAAGATTTTTTGTGATAACACAAAACAAAAGTGTGGAAAATACGATGATCTTTGAAAAATTATATGACAATGCATGAAGGATTTTATATGTCATTTAATCCTGCATCTATTTTTTTATTGGGGACTCTTATCAGCTGAAGAATACTGTTATAAAAATATAATTCCTGACAAAGTCTTCACAACTTTTTTATTTTACCTGTTTCTGTGTGTCTAGGTAGTGTCTTAATGTGAATTTAGTTACGAGGACTGTACTAATAAATTATACTACTGTACTGTATACTTCTATTCTTCTACTGCTTAACTGCCTTCTCCTCTCCTTAGATTTATTCTCCTATAAAGTATCTTACAATTGCTTTTACTCTGTAAAATATACATATCCAACCTCTAATGCTAAGAGTGACACTAGTTATCCTAACCCTGGACAGAAACATAAATTGTGCAAAATGGTTCTTCTGAGGTTCTACAGTGCCAACAAAGTTAAGTCTTGCCTGCAGCTAAAAACAATCAATCTAGTACTGTAACAGGAAATCAACACCCAGCATAAAAGTGAGAATACTTTACCTCATCAACACTTTTCATCAAAGTTTCCTCTAACATCGACAGCCTGCAAGAAAGGTCCATGACACAATCACCAGTAACATTATTCCTCATATCTTCCGTTATGTCACTCTCGCAGCTGAATGAATCCTTCAGTGTCGTATCGAGCATGCTGACAAAGTCATCGATGTCATCTGACTTGGCAGGACCAACATTTTCTGTGCCTGCTGCTTCAGCGTCTTGTGTCCTGGGAGAATTTTCACTGTCGCATTCTCCTTCGCTGCTGCTGGAACCGCACGCTTTGGTCTCGTCAATAGCAGAATTAAGCTCTGCTCGATTAGGCTCGGCTGGCAGACCACTGAGATCTTTAATCTCAATTTCCTTGTCTCTTCTCTGCCTTCTCCTTTCCCTAGCAGATGAAGAAAGACGAGGTAAGCTGTTTTCTGGTAACCCTGAATTTATTGGAGATTCATCAAGACTCTGAAATGGTTTAGAACTGCTAAAATTTTCGTGACGTTCACTATCAGAAGACGGTGTCCTTTTGATGCGCCTTCTTCTACGAGACTGCGATCCAATTTGACAGGCTACATGCACGTCAATCTTTTCCCGACGCTTACACTGACATTCCTTCACTCCGCTAGGTTTAACCTCCATCCGAGATCGATTCTCTAGTTTCATTTTATCGCCAGCAATGTGCAAAGATGCAAACTCTGTAGGCAGAACTTCACAACATCTTTTAACGTGTACATTTGGCACATGGTTTTCAAAATGTTTTTCTTCCTCAATGTGTCTACATTCAAAATTTTTATCCTTGTGTACATATCGAAAACTGACCTTCGAGCGAAGCTTACAGTCTCTCTTATCATCTACATATGAAGGAGCAGTTGTATCTTTAAGGAAGGCTGAAATATGTTCCCGTATGAAAGGTTTGTGCAAAATCTGGGAGGCACTAGGACGGAGATTAGGGCTACGACTCAACAAGGAGTGAATGAGGCTTCGCAACTCATCTGTGTACTTGGAAGATATACCTTCAACCTAAAAAGATGAGAAAATAGTACAGTATCTGAGTGAAGAGTTCCACAAACTGTAACAAATGTTAAAAGCTAAATAAAAAATATGTTGCCAAACATAAATAAACAATAAGAAACAAATACGCTGTACCAGTAACAAACCTTTCCCCTGGATATTCGACAGATAAGTGCTGACAAATCGCGAGCAATGAATGCATGCTTCAAAGTTGTTAGTTCGTATAAACAACATCCAAGAGCCCATACATCACTCTTGTAGCTATAAGGGACCCCAGAAAACAATTCTGGACTCTGTTGATAAAAAAAGAATGAAAAACAAGATTATTACAGCCAGACAAATCTGGCAATGATGAAAACACTTAACTCACAGGCTTTAAAAATGTGAAATTTCATGTCCATCATCTACAGCCTCAATCAATGCTTCAAACACTTAAATGCACACATTTGGAGAGTTTTTCTTTACAATACCTTCATTGCAAAATCTAACTTCCAATCCTTTTTTTCTCATGTTCATACTTAAAATAAACATTTTTCAAAAAAGGAGAAATAATAAACTTTCTTAACTGTTAGTAAGCAACCCAGAAAAGCAATATTTCCTACCATAGGAACACTTTGTCATGCCAATCTGATTTTTGGATACCCAAGGACTGAGGTGTCAGCATCAAACACTGTACCTAACTTGTTAGTTTATGCTGAAACGTTTAATATCCAAAACAGGTATCAGAATGGAATTTGTTTTTCCCTAGCTGGTATGATTTATGAATTTGGCTGACAAGCCAAGCAATGGGGCACTTTCGGCCATTCAGCACTTATAACTGTGAAAAGAAGGAGTTTGAGATGGAACTGAAAGAAAACCCCACAATTACACTTAGAGGTAACAGTCAGAGGTGTTGGAAGAGGGCTCATGAGAGGAAGCAGGAACAAAAGTACTATGGTAAAAGGCTAAAAAATGTTTGCGGCTGGGGGCTAATGGGACGCTGAAAATACCCCTTTTGTAATACCAACGCCGTTTGCCAAAGACCCTATTTTGGAACAAAATCCGAGAGTCAGTTGACGATCTACAGAAAGGCGAGTCAGAACATTTGGCTATGCTTTGAATGTTTCTGGTCTACCTTGATGAGAAGTAACAATTAACTGATTGTCTTATGATCGTCATTATAAATACACGGTTTTATATTCTTTGATGGTGAAACTGTTGATAAAAACTGCTTCATGCAGCACCACAGTTGATTTCAATGTAAACAATACATCATTACAAATCAAAACGAAAGTTATAAAAAAACTCATTAAATCTGCGAACAATCTAGAGCTGCAGTATTTCTAACATGAATAATATGACATTTCCTGAAAGGATTGTGCAATACAAAATAGGCACTCAAAATTACAGACAAGCCAAAACTAACACCTTACCATGTAATATGGCGTGCCAATCATCGTTGTTGCCAGGTCCATTGAGGAGTTCAACACACGGGCAATGCCAAAATCTCCCAGTTTAATAAGACCGGAGCGCGTCAAGAAAATATTCTGAGTCTTCAAGTCCCGATGAAGGATGTTGTGAGACTGGAGGTACTGAAGGACACTCAATTAATAAAACTCCACATCTCAAAAGGTAAATCTACATACTAAACGTACATCTACGGATTCCTGGGTAATCTATCCCTTTGGACACAATGTCTTATCAATATTCACATATTCCCAACAACTACACTGTTTAATCTCTAAAGCCCAGGACAGCAAAACAATACAATCTGTGCTAACCTAAGAGGTTACTTATTTGTTTATATTGTTTGGGCAACACCTGATGTCGATTGCAAATGGTCAAACTGGGCGCAGCTGACAGGAATATGCTAGGTTTCCTAGCACAAGAACCACGTACTCAAAACAGCAATGTCAATGTGGCTGGGTAAATGTGTGAACATAAAAAGGCTTTTACACTGATGAATCTGAGCCAACCGAAAAAAGCCTCTGTGGTTTCCTATTTCCTGGTTTACATAAAATTCAACATCTCAGTCAGTTTTATAAACTGCCATCAACATAAAATTCAACATCTCAGTCAGTTTTATAAACTGCCATCAGCCACATTACAATATCTTTGGATACAAGTCAAGGCAAAAATATAATGGTGGGAAATTAAGTGGACAATATCTAAAAGTAAATCTTATGTTTTCATCACTAACATAGCTTTCTACTTTCCACATATTTCACTGTCTAATAAACTACATACCTCTCTTCATGTTAAAATCCCTCTAAACATTTTCCATACCAAAATTAACCTTTCATTAACATTATAATATATATGTATTCCCCATGAGGCAATGTTTGACTTTAACCCTACAGTACACTGGATGACATAAGATGCCAAATCTTGCAGAGCCATTTCCATTATACTGTATATATGTCATTTGTTTTCCTCTTTTCTCTCTCTCTCTCTCTCTCTCTCTCTCTCTCTCTCTCTCTCTCTCTCTCTCTCTCTCTCTCTCTCTCACTCAGCATCAACAAAAAGCGCCATGAATCCTGAAAACAAGTACGAGCAGTCCTCTATTAGCAAAATCTTGACCCTTCCCATGTGGCCGACATCCACAAAATACGTCGTAAACCTTTCTCGTAAAATGACCTATTTTTCTCATCCAGTCTATGCATAATTTACATTACAATCCTGGATAATGTAGTCATAATTATTAGTACACTCCTCCAAGATCTCATCCTGTGGGACAACTTGTCTCTTAAGAGTCCTGTGGCAGAACTTTTGTTTCTCAAAATCTCACATGTACACGCCTGGGCTTAAAGAGTTAATAAACATACACAAATCAGGTTTTCAAATTTACAGTTTCTCAGTGTAGCAGTGGATGACATCACCAAAAAATAATTCATGACCTGTTGCAGACAACACTAACATAAATTCATCCTTTTATACGAACCTCAGCTGACAGTTGGTAAGTTGAATGAACCGAATCTCAACTGTAAGTGATGTGAACCATATTGGTTTCATAAAAATAATATTTTGAAACAAAATGGATTTTCTTTTCTTGAATGGCAAACAATTCAGGTGGAAAATTGATTAGGAGTAACTAACTTGAAGTACTGTCAAAAGCAAAAGTACATAACCATGATTTAATTATACCTAAAATTCAAGTGAAAAATTGACTAAGAGTAACTAGCTTGAAGTACTGTCAAAAGCAAAAGTACATAACCATGATTTAATTATACCTAAAATTCAAGTGAAAAATTGACTAAGAGTAACTAGCTTGAAGTACTGTCAAAAGCAAAAGTACATAACCATGATTTAATTATACCTGCAGCGCCATTGTGATCTGAATGAACCAGCGTATTATCTGCTGCTCGGGAAAAAGAGCGCCGTGCCGCTGGCGAATTTTCGTGAAGAGGTCTCCCCCTTCACAGTATGTCATCAGCAGGTGCAAATGTTGATTCATTTCAAAGGAGCCCTGCAAAGAAAAATACTCTTCTACATCAGGGGAAATGACTCTACTGTACTTCAAAGGAGCCCTGCAAAGAAAAATTTTCTACATTAGGGGAAATGACTCTACTGTACTTCAAAGGAGCCCTGCAAAGAAAAAAAAAATACTCTTCTACATCAGGGAAATGACTCTACTGTACTTCAAAGGAGCCCTGCAAAGAAAAAAAATACTCTTCACATCAGGGGAAATGACTCTACTGTACTTCAAAGGAGCCCTGCAAAGAAAAATACTCTTCTACATTAGGGGAAATGACTCTACTGTACTTCAAAGGAGCCCTACAAAGAAAAATACTCTTCTACATTAGGGGAAATGACTCTACTGTACTTCAAAGGAGCCCTGCAAAGAAAAAAATACTCTTCTACATTAGGGGAAATGACTCTACTGTACTTCAAAGGAGCCCTACAAAGAAAAATACTCTTCTACATTAGGGGAAATGACTCTACTGTACTTCAAAGGAGCCCTGCAAAGAAAAAATACTCTTCTACATTAGGGGAAATGACTCTACTGTACTTCAAAGGAGCCCTGCAAAGAAAATACTCTTCTACATCAGAAATGACTCTACTGTACTTCAAAGGAGCCCTACAAAGAAAAATACTCTTCTACATCAGGGGAAATGACTCTACTGTACTTCAAAGGAGCCCTGCAAAGAAAAAAAACTACTTTCTACATCAGGGGAAATGACTCTACTGTACTTCAAAGGAGCCCTGCAAAGAAAAAAATACTCTTCTACATCAGGGAAATGACTCTACTGTACTTCAAAGGAGCCCTACAAAGAAAAAAACTCTTCTACATCAGGGGAAATGACTCTACTGTACTTCAAAGGAGCCCTACAAAGAAAAAAATACTCTTCTACATCAGGGGAAATGACTCTACTGTACTTCAAAGGAGCCCTGCAAAGAAAAATACTCTTCTACATCAGGGGAAATGACTCTACTGTACTTCAAAGGAGCCCTGCAAAGAAAAATACTTTCTACATTAGGGGAAATGACTCTACTGTACTTCAAAGGAGCCCTACAAAGAAAAATACTCTTCTACATTAGGGGAAATGACTCTACTGTACTTCAAAGGAGCCCTGCAAAGAAAAATACTCTTCTACATTAGGGGAAATGACTCTACTGTACTTCAAAGGAGCCCTACAAAGAAAAATACTCTTCTACATTAGGGGAAATGACTCTACTGTACTTCAAAGGAGCCCTACAAAGAAAAAAATACTCTTCTACATTAGGGGAAATGACTCTACTGTACTTCAAAGGAGCCCTGCAAAGAAAAAATACTCTTCTACATTAGGGGAAATGACTCTACTGTACTTCAAAGGAGCCCTGCAAAGAAAAATACTTTCTACATCAGGGGAATGACTCTACTGTACTTCAAAGGAGCCCTGCAAAGAAAAATACTTTCTACATCAGGGAAATGACTCTACTGTACTTCAAAGGAGCCCTGCAAAGAAAAATACTCTTCTACATCAGGGGAAATGACTCTACTGTACTTCAAAGGAGCCCTACAAAGAAAAATACTCTTCTACATCAGGGGAAATGACTCTACTGTACTTCAAAGGAGCCCTGCAAAGAAAAATACTCTTCTACATTAGGGGAAATGACTCTACTGTACTGTATCTACAAGATATATAGAAAAAAAGGGGCTTTAATTACTGAAGTATGCCTGGACAACCAGCAAGACCATATCACAGACCATCAAATACTTTCTAAGAACAGCTTGTCTGTTCTATTTTTATTCCTTATATATGGCTGCTAGAATTTTCTAAGCGCTATATTTATGTTGCAACACTTCTTAACATTTTTGCATGTCTTTCCTTCACAGAAACAGACAAAAGCCAAAAATACAGAGATACTTTGTAGACAGAGTAGTGTGAAACGATCTGAGGCATCTTAAATGAAATAGAGACAACTATCCATACAAACTGAAAAATATCAACGGAGAAATAGATTTCCAATGCCTGATACATGTAAAAAGGCCAAATTTGGAAGAACGAAGTTGGAAGGTCATTCCTTAGTGGAAAAATTGGCCTTACAAGTAACGAAACATTTCCATTAAACTAAGGACACCCTGGATCTTGAAGAAAGCTACTGAGAAGCCAGAAACATAGTAGTTACATCCTGAATGATGAGGAGAGATTGCTTAACTACTAGTCAACAGGAGTGTCCCATGGGCACTTCCAAAGATAATGGAGGAATTCTGAACATGTGAGACAACAAAATAAGATTTATCGCTGTAGTCCATTGGGAATATGATAATGGAAATGAAGAGGCTGCTGAGAGAAGGTACCAAAGTTAGAAGAGTAGCTGGAAGAGGGACAAGACAAAATGGAAATTCAAGCAAAGGTGTCCAGGACAGAACACAAAAGAGTTACCTCATTTTATACCCAACCCAGTAAGGAAAATTCTTCTCCAATTGTAACCGTGATAGTATTACACACATTTTTATGTTAATACAGGAATCAGGATTAAAACTCAATACAGCTTCCATGGCACAGCAGTAGCAAAACATCCTAATAATAAGATTGTTAGGTACAAAAAATCATTCAAAACATAAAACTGAAAATAATCAGTTACTTCATCTTTGTGGTCATCGCCCATCTGGTAACGTATCATATCTTACTTATAAGCAGTAACATTATTCCAATTACTGTATTACAAAGCAATAAAGTACAGTACATTTCTAGCCTCACAAGATTTTTCCACAGGATCTGTTCTTAAATGAATGGTGGAAAGTGGATCAGGGAAGTTGAAGATCATCTTTAGTATTATCTACAGTCCATTGTTCAAAGTTAATCATAAGTGGCATCCTCTACGGGTTCTTCTTTGTATAAAACACAGGAACACACCACTTGCCAGACTTCTTCACTTATCTGCTACAGTATCACGATGGTGTTTTGCTAAGCTATCTTTTCAGGCATGATGTAATTTGCAGATAAATCTCCTAGACTGAATGGTAGGTGTAAAGCAAAATTTACTTCAAGCTTTAAATTTTGTGACGTACTGATACTCACCAGATTTAGAAACTTAGAGGGCCAGATCCCCAGAGCATCTGGTAAGCTAAGGGGCTACTATACATAGTAATTGTCATTCAACAATCTTTGTAAATTACCTGAGCAAAATATCATACAACAATCTTTGTAAAAATTACCCGAGCAAAACATCACAATTAAAAAAAAAAGCCACACGGAACCTTTCAAATGACACAGAGCATAAAAGCACATATTAGATAGGAAGATTTTTTAACTGAAGGGACAACTTAAAATTGGAAAAGAACCTCAAACACACATTAGTGTGGTGGCAAATTTGATGTACAATAACAACTGCAAACGAAGACTACTTAAAAAAGGTACTGTACCTTGTATGAAACAATATTAGGGTGCCTCAGTCCTGCCAGAATATGTACTTCCTGTCTGGCAGTCTTTTCTTCTTCTGAATTTAGGTGTGAAAGTTTGACCTGAAATACACAGCATTCATATATCAGTTCACAAGTTTCCACGGGTAAAATGTGATGCACTGCATTGGCAAAAATACTAATATAAAACTGAAATAAAACAATTTTTGAACCAACACAGTAAAAGTAAAGTTTTGAAAGTTTTCAATAATTCATCAAATACAAACCAGTGTTTTACAGCTAGTTGTTAAATGTTACTACAAGGAGGTCAATTACATTTATGCCAGGTTCCTCCTTGGTAGTGGCAGCTACTTGCAGTGTCTGCATGAGAAACAGAGTGCATTATGACCGTAAGCATTAACCACTGTAACATATCAAAAGGAACAGGATATGTCATAAGAAAACATGATGAAAAACTGAGAGGCCACAGATGTACAAGGAAAATTATAACTGAACTGGAAAAAGACCTGCTATACTATATGCCAATGTGCCAAGAAGACAGAGGGGAAAAAGAATTTATCTTCAGGGTCTTAAAAGAATGCACCTGATCTCAAACCAGAAGTGGAAAGGTACTACACTACACCAATTTGCAAATAAACTGTCAAATAAACAATAACTACAGCAACTTGAGGCACTGATCAGTTCTGTCTTCTACACAAGGCAATGAAACTAGTGCAGCCTCTATTTCTGCAAGGTGACGGATGTCCAGTTCTAAAATGACCTTTTTTCCCAAACTTGAATTCCATCAGGTTATGTGTATTAAGTAACAAGGGGACTCTTAATTGGCAATACTACTGTTTAGCTGTATAGTACTTTAACTAACCTAAAAAGTCTATTTCTAGGGTACTAGATGAAAATTGCAATAAGAAAGTCCAAGAAGTCTGTGTTGGGTAGTACATGGAAGAAGAAAAAGGAAAATACTGTACTGTACAAGGAAAAAACTGAAAGAGTCCAGCCAAAAATCAAAAAGGATGTTGGAAAGTACCTATAACTCTACCTACAGGGGTACAAAATTCTTTTCTAGTCAGAGTTATACTGTAATCCAGTGTTTAAAAAGATTATTGTTCATCTACTTACAGACTTGAGAACTAGAAGTCGATGGTCAGAGATTCTTGAGACCAACCACACAGACCCATAGCTTCCTCGCCCAATTTCCTTTATCACTTCGATATCTTCCATCCTTAATTCCTGAAAATAAAACCATAGACTTAAAATTCATTTACACTACATAAATTGGAAGTTATCTGTCATCCAAATTACAAGTCATAAAAATAAGCCCTTCACTTAAACCTGAAACCTGAAAATCATGAAAAATATATTCATCTTTCTGGGACTTAAAAAAACCTCACTTTATTGTAGCAGTGGCGAGAACCACACATAAAACTGAAAGAGCCGCCCTAACAAACTGTAATAAGTGCAATGTACAGCTACTTCATGTTGATGACTTTGGTTAAATTTTACTTTAGTTGTGCAGGCTGATTCCCACTAGATGTCGACCGGGACAGGTTCCTCATACATAAACAGACATAACCTTTCCTATAATGCCAGGTCCTGACCTAACCAGATCTTACCTGCCTAACCTAACTTAGGACAACATGCCCTAACCTGACCTGGGGGGAGGGGGCCTTCACCCCCTGGACCCCAAAAAAAAACACCATAACCTGTCCCAGTCAGCGACTGGCGGGAATCAGGCTGCGCAACTAAAGTAAAGTTTTACCATGACTTTACCGATAAAGACACACAAATCCTGTTTACTAAATATCTGAGAGAGTAAAGGTGTGCTATACTGTACAGTACACAGATGTCAACCTTACAAATTCTGATTTGGGTTTTTGAACCTCTAAGAGTTACAAAATGAATGGCAAATACAGTTTCTGAAAGTTTCCTCATTGAAAGAAACTGTGCCTATACTGTACAAGATCACAAAACTCATAAATTAACTATCAATAATTCTCTGCAGGAATTAGGGTAGCCTGGATTTACTCTCTATCTTGCTGGGCCAACAGACATCGTACGTTTTTAACCTGCGCCATGCTAATACAGTGGACCCACCTATTCGCGTTCTGGAATCGCGGCTTCACCTATTCGCGGATTTTTCTGAGGAACGTATACATGTGTACACATTATTCACAGAAAATGCACCTATTCATGGTATTTTTCATACAGAAATATTCACTAATTACTGTATCTTCAAATCATTTTCATGACTAAATGCATTTTTGTGATAAAACTATCAAAATAATCAGGTATGAGCATTTTTAGGAGTGTCAAATATTTGCGAATTTTAGCCATTTGTGGGGGTTGTGATACGCATCCCCCGTGAATACTAGGGGTCGACTGTAATTCTGTATGATTTATGTACCTTGCCCATCTGAAGTTATTAAATAAACCTGATGCCCAGGATGACAGCAAATTTACTCGTCAAAAGTCAAATTCTACCGAACAGTACTTTGAAAGAAATAGGTCTTCTGTGATGTATTAGGTCATGTGCAACCAGATCAGGCTACCAAGCAAATGTCTTGATGTCGATCTTTCCTTTAATGGGATAAGATGTTGATTAAAAACAAAAATAAAAAAAATATAAAAAAAATCAGGTGAAACAGCAATGCGTAGAATTTCAATGGGCTAAGTCAGACCTACTTCAGCATGAAACCAAGGATAAATCTGATGGACAAGCAGTGGCACAAAATTAATGGATAGCCTATAAAGTCACCTGTAACTTCAAGCTTATGACATCTATTTAATTATAATTAATAGCCTACGCTAACATGATTATACTGGGCCGAAGTTAAGCTACGCTCTGTCCCTGGGAGTTAATAAGGTAAAACTACGGGGTAACTCCGCGAGGACTGCCATGTTGTTAAGGAATGGTTCCGCGCATGCGCAGGTCATCAGGGAGCCATATGCTCAAGAAGGGATTGGCTAAGGAAACCTATTACAAAAGGGACTATGCTAACCTGACGTACCCTAACCTAACCTAACCTAGCAGGCCACGTTACTTAACCGGGGGCAGACCCCCTGGTGAAGGAAAACTCCACTATTTACCAAAAGCTCCCGTTTGACACTGTGCATGCGCGATAGCATTCCGGGATGGCCAGCATACAAAAACATAACAGTTCTGATGTTAATTACAGGTTAATTACAGTCGACCAACAAAATATAAAGGTAAATTGTTAATAAGCACCATAAATAGCCCACTGCAGGAAAAGTCAATTTACGAAGTAATAGGGTACCCGACGCAGAGCAACCCCAGAGTTCTACCGTTAATATAGCCTACTTAACCATAATTTTCATCTAAAGTGAATTAAATTTAACAATGAAGACCTTGCAAGGGCCTACTGCAGGTCCACTTTTAAACAATAGTATACGGTGGTCATCCTACAATAGCCCTGTGGGAATGAAGTCAGGCTTTGACGGGCAGCCTAATTACTAATTTAACTTTGTTTGACCTATAACATACTTAAATAAGGCATCCAAGTCTGAAAATTGCCTAATTACAAATTGCCATTAATTCAAAAGCACTCGCTTTCATAAATAGGTCCTGTGTACCCATAAGATGATGCGAGAATACCTTTGTAAAAGATGGCCTATTTACAGCTTAAAACGCAGTAATTTCGCGATAATTTCACTCTATTAAACCAGATATATATTAAACATTACAAAACTAATAAGGTTATCACATTAATAACGAAATTATACATACAACAAACATTTTTCGTTACGGCCAACGGCAGGCAAACGGAGAAAATTACGCGACCCAAAGACGGCAACGTTTGTTTACATGGGCTGTGCTCACCTGAGAGAGAGAGAGAGAGAGGGAGCGAGAGAGAGTGAGCGAAACACCTTCACTTGACACTAATTATCACAAAATCTTCCCCAAAAAAATGAATTAATTGAACGACATGATTTTAAAAATAAAAAAAGACGTCTGGAACGCGGGACTACGTAGCCGTCGGCGTCCCCAAGACTAAACTCCTGAAGGAGGATGGAGGTGAATGTCACGGGTGTGAATAAGTCATGAAGTCTCCTGTACAAAAAGCACGACTTTTTAAAACAGAAACTCCTTGTCAGACTTTGATGAAGGGATTTTACTGTTTATTTACGATGATTTCGCTTTTTTTGATTTTACGAATTCGAAGATAAATGTTGATTGAACAGAAGGGAGGGAGAGGCTTGGCATTGATCTGGTGATGTACCCGATTAAGAGAACATCAGATATGGGTGATATTCATCTGTCGCGGGTGACTCATATTTACGAAGTCACGCGATTCGAATATTGTAAAGTTCTTTGTACGAATTATTGGGAGAATTGCTGGTTTACATGTGTCTTTTACTGTAATACAGCAGTATAATGTGAAGATAAGAAGACCCATAAGACACCGTTTGAACGTTGCAACCAAACATTTCGAGCACGAGCACAGAAGGAAGTGCTCGAAATATATGGCTGCAACGTTCAAACAGTGTTTCATGGGCCTTTTTGTCTTCATATATATATATATATATATATATATATATATATATATATATATATATATATATATATATATATATATATATATATATATATATATATATATATATATATTCCCAGTAATTTGTACAGATAATGTATAGATGTGCAAGCACTCTTGTCCCTCTTGATTTCGAAAAATGGACGTGTTCAGTGTTGGTTCGCTCATATGAAAGGAAAGTGGGCCTTGCATTGTTGAGTAACTTATTCTCCCACTCTACAACAGGCACAAGTTTTGGAAGTCCGTTACTCTTTTTGTGTTTCCAGCGTCCCATAATTTTACCCTTCTTTCTTTATTTTACCTTCTCTTGTTCCTGAGTTAGAAAAGGTTATCAGGTTACCAGTCCAATCGTCCCCTACACTTAAAAAAGCCAAAATGCTCTAAATAATTACTCAGTGAAACAAATTCTTGAGGTAAGAGTCGCATTTGTAAAAGAGCGGCCTGGAAACAAAAATAGTGTTTACTTGCCTTTCAGAAGAGAGAGAGAGCTCGTAAAGCAAAACTAAAACTAAAGAACCCCAGGGGACTTTGGGTATCGATGAAATGAGAATTAGACCTATAATCGAAATTATCTTGGCTATTATTTTGTTGAATGCCATGGGTAGTTTGCCCCACGCTGTGAATACCCAGAAATGTCAAAGCCTTCTTATCTATAAACCTTCCCTCCTCTACCCAAGATCTTCTTTATTAAAAAGCTGAGAAGTTGACCTTTCAATTGCTTTCATGTATTCCAATTTAACTTTCCCCTCAGTGGACTATTCGACCATTCTAGCTTTAAAACACCTGTTGCAAGCCTTCCTGACTCCGCATCGCCAAATATTTACCTCGCAGGGCTCTAAATTTGGAAAAGACCCCAATTTCTGACAACTTTCTACAAAATTACAGAATCTATCCCCAGATAACTTGACTTCTGACTTCAACAGCCTCAGAGATCTGTTGGAGGAGGCATTCAAATTGGCTCTGAATAGAGCAGCTGAACTCTATTAGGGGTGATTTTGAAAAAGCAGGTTATTTAAACTCTTCGATTACCCATCTCCGTAGGGGGTTCGTGCCGTCACTACTCCTCAAGTGATACTCTGTAGCCATCACTAAAGGATGCTTGCAGCCTCCCATCGGCCCCTAGCTAAACCTACTTTTCAGCTTTGTACTTTACCCCCATTCCTGCTTCCTCTGTTCCGTCTAGCTTTCCAACCTCATTAACTGTATTTTAATATTTTATTTTTATTTTATCTATTCATCAATTAATGTATTAATCTGCTTTTTTTATTTTCTAATAACTGATCTCTTCTTTCTGTATTTTGCATTATCTTCTGTAACTTCTTTAAAAAAAACATATTCTTTGGAAGCTTGAATTGCAAGTCCATATGAATAGGGAATTATCTTCTGAATAATAATAATAATAATAATAATAATAATAATAATAATAATAATAATAATAATAATAATAATAATAATAATAATAATAATAGCGTTTTCTCCCAGTTCCAGACCTTTAGAACTATGTAGTTCGAATCATTTTCTTTTTCTGGATCTCTTATCTTGCTTACTCAACAACTCCAGCTCCTTGTTTTCACCGTTACAAGAGAGCTGAACGAACGAAAGTCCCTCAGCGCTACGCTTTGTAGGCTAAATTTCATTAAATAAATCCTATTTTCCATGTTTGTGACTCAGTCCAAACGTACAACTAGGATTCATTCACAGTCTGTAGACGCAATTCAGACATTGGTCTAGAACTGTGGTTCTTAGCCTTAAGAAGGGGGATTTCCATGGTAGATGCTAGCCCAAGGGAAAAATTAAAAATTCTCTCATTACATTCGATATTCTCTTAACAAGAGTGAGGAGCTAATATTCAGAAGTTTTTGAAAAAATGCAAAACGTTATGACGTTAGTTCCCTATAGCCTACTACCCACCTCACCATTTTCTATAATTATTTATCTCCCTCCATATCCCTCGAAACCGGTTCTCTTTCTCGTTTTTATAATTTTCCTTTAAATCTGGCAGGGACTTTTAATTACAGATGCCAGGGGGAGGCGTGGAGGGAAGGACCAACTCTTAGAGGCGGGCGTGGTAATAAAAATGTTAAGAACCACTGCTCTAGAAAGCTTCTGGAAGACATATTAGACTAATTATCTTTACCCAGTCCACCGGAGAAGATATATTAACGATTAAAGTACTCGATCACTATTCCCAGTGACTTCGCGTCCAGATGTCCACACCAGGTCTCTTATCCATCTTCAAAAGACAATGACTTTCTGCGGAATGAAATATAGAGTTTAGGCCTAGGCCGAAGTCCAAGCGCTGGAAAAGAAATTGAGAGTAGGTAAGTTTGAAAGGCGTAACAGGGGGAAAACCTCAAAGCAGTTGCACTATGAAATAATTGTTAGGAGAAGGTGGATAGCAAGATGTAGGAAAGATAATAAGAAAGGAGGTCCAGTAAAAGGTGGAGAAGAGTTTCTTTGCTTTACAGATCGTTACTGAGCAAGAAGTGCTTATGGGATTAAGTCTTTTGTTCTAGGTACAAAGCCCATTTTAGTCTCGTGACTATGGAAAATTTACTCTGCAAAAGCCCTAATCAGATTCCATAGAAGACCAACTAGAGTTTTTTATTTAAGAAAATTATCCATATTTAATTGAACTTGGTGTTTGATCCTCTAAAAAAAAAAAAAAGGCCCAAAGTTGAATACGACTGAGAAAAATTCTTCATTAGCAATTTTTAAAAAATTAAATTCAGCTTATAGAATTATTTTTCTTATATTAGTGTTCTGTCTTATAGTGTTTTTTATTTGCAAATATCTCTAAATTAATGTTTAATATATATATATATATATATATATATATATATATATATATATATATATATATATATATATATATGTGTGTGTGTGTGTGTGTGTGTAATTCCTTTTTAAACCATAATTAATTCCATAGTTTAATGACGGCCATTTTACCAATAAAAATTAAAGTACTTTTCATAAAAAGACAAAATGTAAGTGAGATTTATATATCAAAATCCATCAAACACAGGACTAACATCAAAGTAAAATAAACAGGATGTGTATATGTGTGTGTGCGTAGAATCTACTGCACACATTGTACCATATACGTATGTAATTGTAATAGCCACAACGCCCTTTTAACTTCTCGAATTCTTCACACTTTTTGGATGCGCCTGTCATTGCAAAGCCTTGGGTCCATATGCAAGAAATACGAAGCAAATTCTGATATATACGTAGTATCATTATCAATCAAACGAGAAAATTTCGAGGTAGGGGCGGTGTCTCTGATGGCGAGAACCAGAAAGAAAATTGGTCTGTTTTCGGGGTATGGCCCGGAAACCCTTTCCTTCAAGAATTGAACCTTGCGGTCGCTGTATGATACAGACCGATACCCGAGTCGTACCATATTTCAGCCAAATTCACCCTGGACCCAGGACCCAAACCCAGTCCTTTCGAGTGGTTCCCCCAATTCTCCCAAAGCTATATAATTGGCCAAACGCGAGACCTCAAATATTTCTTTTCCATCTTTGTAAAACAGTTAAAGATCAGGTATCAGGACGACACGAAAATCTCGCCACGGCAAATATTTCAAAACGGATGGAAGGTAATGAAAAAAAATAAGCTCCGCCTCGCGGGAGCCTTTCGGAGGGGCGCAAATGAGCTCGTTTTGCCTCCGTCCGGTTACCGTGGGGCGAAAAACGAGTGGCACGGCCACTCCGGACGGAAACCTTGTCTTTTAAAAGGCATTTAAATGTCCCTAATCCCCGCATAACCAACATCCACTGTATTTACTTTTCGCTCACTGGTACCTTTTATTGGCTCGGCCGCTAGCTATCAGCTGGTCTTGGTTTCCGGTGGACTGGAATTCTGCGCCGCTGTTTCGCGTTGCATTTACCGCACACGACGTCGCCCTCGATTCTCATCGCGCAGACGGCGAAAAGCGACCGGATTTCGTCGCGAAAACGGCGAAATACGAAATAGGAGGGCGACGGTCCGACCGCGGCCGTTGGCGAGAAACGAGTCTACGTGCATGTTTGAATGGAGGAGGTATCAAAGAGAACGCATGTTAGTGTACATAGTGAAATTTACCCTGTGAGTTTCGCAGCGATTGTGAGTAACGCGCCTTCCTCGAGCCGGATCTGGCTTATGGTGAATCACATTCATAACCGGAGGAGTATCAGCACGAGGCTCGGCCTCCGCGGCAATATGGTGAAAGGTGAGAGAAGAGAAAGAAAGCTTTTGTTTTCCCTCTCCCCCCTTTTGGTGGCTGCTGAGGAGGAGGAGGAGGAGGAAGAAGAAGGATCCTTCTTCCTTCCTTCCTCCTCCTCTCGTCCCCGAACTCCTGCTCCTTTTGACGGGCTGGCCCGGCCTGCCCTGGCCTCCCCGCGCCCTTGGCGAAGGGAGGACCAGGTCGCAAACGGCCTGGCGAGCCAGTGCACGCCCTTGGCAGGCCGTGCACGACCCCTGGGACGTGCGATTCGCTCGCAATGGATGCCAGGCAGGCGCCTCAGCTTCCGTCCCCTCCTCGGCCCAAGCACAGGAGTCGCTTTCGCCTGGGATCGATAATTTCCGAAGGGCGACTTTCCTCTTCTCGCCCTTCGGAGGAGCCTTGGCAGGGGCCGAAGGTAGTTCCCGTGTCCTCGGCTGGCCGTTAGGGTCCGCTTTCGCTCCCCGTGGGCGGCTGTTATGGGCGACGCTTCGTTCGCTCGCTTGTCCTGGAAGGGAGGGTGTGATGGGCATTTGCTCGGCGCCCCTTAGGCCTGGTCGGGGTCGGTCTTGCCCTTTGTGCCTTGGCACCACTCGAGGGTAGACTGCCCTGACCCTAAACACAAAGGGTTTCCTGCTTTAACTAAGCCCTTTCCCAAGTTCACCTTGACTTACATGAGAGCAGTACTGTACCCTAGGCCTGTCATTCTTCTCGGTTGATTGAATTGGCAGGCGTCTCTTTCGATTGGCCAATCACTTGGGCACGGAAACTGTTTGTACCCTTCCTTTGTCTCGCTTTGTTCCCCCAAGGGCCAAGCCTAAGCCCAGGTCAACCAGTGAGAGAACAGCTGGGCTGGCCGAGGTTAGACTTGAGTGGACCTTGGCGTCTTAATTTTAAGCTTCTTGTTTGTAGTTGAAATGTAGCTTAACCTTTTCCAGATTTTAATTTAATGGGAGTATAAGCCTGTCCGCTTTCCAAATGCAGTGCTTGGGCAAGGGTGTAGAATTCTGTTGTGCAGTTTAGCGGCACAGGCCTTTAATTCATTTTTAGTTACATTTTGTATTCAGTATTTTTTTTTTTTTCCCACATGTAAATACTAAAACAAAATTTTCCCGAAACCTTGGTAGATTTCTATGTTTTTCGCTCCCTCCCAGATTTTGAGTTTTTTTTTATGACGATGAGGGTCATATGGATAAGATTGCCTCAATTTTAAAGCGTTCACCAGTTGTGGTTGTCGCAACTGTGGCTAACATCAGCCTTGATTCCCTCTATCAACCTAAAGCGTTGTTAATTCTTAGGTAGAGCTCTGCACTGAATAATTGTTTATTAATGAAATTTTTTGACAGATCATTATAGAATACCATGTAAATTATATAATGCAGTACAGGTGAGAAAACTTGAAGAATTTACCCAGATAATGTGAGAAGTTTACCATCTTAATGTTTATGCTTTTACACAAGAGCTCTGTGGGACACCATGTTTCAGTAACAGCCCTCAGAGATTGTCATCAAAGCAAAAACAAAAGACAGTCAATTTCTCAGTATTTAGGTACATTTTTCTAGTTATTTTGCCTGTACAGTATGTCCCCCTGTATTCGCAAGGGTTAGGGACCAAACCACCCGCGGTAAGTGAAAATCCGTGTTAAGTTGGTACCTCCCTCTAAAAATGCTTGTAACTGCCCTTTTCTATATTGTTCAGTCAAAAATTTGATTGATAAACTATCTATGTGGAGCTCTTCTATAGAATTACCAAAGGATGTTATGAGATCATGTCTTGCTTATTGGTGTTATAGTGTCAGGCTGAATTTCTTCTCTAGATTTGTCGGTTATTTGCTGAGTTTGCTCCTAATAAATTGAGTAGTGTGTGTGTGTTATTTTTGTGAAAAATAGTATTACCTGACAACAGAGTAAAACTGTTCTAGGGCTGGGCCAAAGGATTAGGTAGTAATCTTATTTACAATACCTTTCCAGTAAATTAGGTTTATTTAGAAGGCTGTAGTGCTGTGAAAATTGTAAGAATTGCAACCAGAAAAAATTTTCATTGTTCAGCGAAGGTGTCTTTCGTTGTATGTTTTCCAAAAAACATTTTTTGTTTGTTTTTTCATGCATTCCGTTAAAATATGCTTAACGGTTTCTTGTGTTTGACACATTGCAAATTGATGGGGGACTGTGTGGTGTGTACATTAAAAATTGTCAAATTATTGAGCCTTATTCATACTCTTGGTAAAAGTACCTCTTATTTTTCCGTTATTTTTGACAGTGTCCATAATAGTTCCGAATATTTTTGTCAAGGGATGCCATTTTTCCCTTTGTTAGAATTAATGACATTTATCCAGTCTTCAACTTCAAGGTGGAACCCAAAGATAGGGAGTTATATACCTTGTTTTGCAGCAATATCCACTTCTTTGCTTTCTTCAGTTCCAATGTGAGAGGGTTTTCTTACTGTAATGCATAATTGTACCATAATTGATAAATCAATTACAAGCCTACGACACTTGATCCATTGCTTGAAACAGGCAGACCAACTTGGGTTGTGGTTATTTTGATGACTGAAGAGTATAAATATTTTCACATTAAGTGTTTTTTATGAAGGAATGTCACTTTAGGTTTCTGTATTTTACCTGAGATTCTGCTGAAGATTTTCTTCTAGTTCAGTAGGTAGACTGGGACATATGGTATGTCTGCTTCATTTGGTAAAAATTGTTGACAAAGGGAGAAATGAGCCACATTGGTGGGGTCTTGTTTGCCAGCTGCAGACTGATACAGGCAGTCCCCGGTTATTAGCGACCTGGTTTTACGGTGCTTGGCTAGCGACGATGATAACTGGAATTTTGGTGCCAATATGCGCCAATCTTGCTTATCGGCAGGTTTTACGTGCTTGGCTAGCGACAATGATAACTGGAATTTTGTTGCCAATATGCGCCAATCTTGTTTATCGGCAGGTTTTACGGTGCTTGGCTAGTGACGATGATAACTGGAATATTGGTGCCAATCTTGCTTATCGGCAGGTTTTACGGTGCTTGGCTAGCGACGATGATAACTGGAATTTTGGTGCCAATATGCGCCAATCTTGCTTATCGGCAGGTTTTACGGTGCTTGGCTAGCGACGATGATAACTGGAATTTTGGTGCCAATATGCGCCAATCTTGCTTATCGGCAGGTTTTACGGTGCTTGGCTAGCAACGATGATAACTGGAATTTTGGTGCCAATATGCGCCAATCTTGCTTATCGGCAGGTTTTACGGTGCTTGGCTAGCGACGATGATAACTCCAATATGCTGGTCTTGCTTATCGGCACCGAAAATCTCTGGTCATCGGCGCCGATAACTGGGGATCGGTGCTGATAACCAGGGATTGGCGCTGTTATCGCCAATTTTTGGTTGCTGTCGGGAGCGGAACCCCTGTCGATAATCGGGGACTGCCTGTAGTGAGTGTAATTAATTTATAGAATACCGTTTACTAATACAACAAACTTTTCCATAACTCCCTTTGATTTCCCAAAGTCAGCTTATGTGTTACTTTGCAGCGTTCCATCAGGCCCTAGCTGCAATCTCTTTCATTCCTTTTACAGTGCCTCTGTTCATATTCTTTTCCTTCCATCTTATACTTTCCATCCTCTCCTAACTATTGTTTCATAGTGCAACTGCGAGGTTTTCCTCTTGTTACACATTTCACACCTATTCACTCTTAATTTCCCTTTCAGCTCTGAATAAACTCATAGGTCCCAGAACGTGGCCTTTAGCCTAAATTTTATATTCCAATTGCCTGGCAGTGTTGCGGTAACTGGATGTTACAAATATTAAAAATGGTTTTTGCTTTTTGAATGTTCAGTACTCTGCAATATTTTATTTCAATGTTTTCATGTTTTCACATGCTTTGTAAAAGTGGGAATTCGCGGCCTATGGAGGTGGTGTTCTTACTCTGATGAATATTCAGGCAAGAAACCAATATAGGCTGTACTGGCATATAGTCGACCCCGTTTATTCGCTGCTTCAGTTATTAGTGTATTTTTCTGCGGAACATATATCCACATTATTTGCAGAAAACTCGCCTATTCACAGGTTTTTTCATAAAGCAATTATTGTATTTTCATATTTTCGTGACTAAATGTTTTAGGATAATAATTTAAGGTATAATGGGGGAGTTGAACTATTAAAATAGGCAGTTAAGGTATATTAGGGAGTTGAACTATTAAAATAGGCAGTTAAGGTATATTTGGGAGTTGAACTATTAAAATAGGCAGTTATAAGCATTTTAGAGGGGGTCTCTGGTGTTTGAACTATTAAAATAGGCAGTTATTAGTGTTTTTGAGGTGGTTTTGGTATTCGTGAATTTTCGGTATTTGCGGGCGGTAGTGGTGTGCATCCCCTGAGAATACCAGGCAACAAGTGTACAGTTTTTCTCCATTTCCTCTGGGTCATTAAGTTTTCGTTGCTATACTTACATTCGTGCACACTAGGCAGATTTTTCATAAATTGGCAAAGAAGACTAGTATACTGGTGAAGTTGCTGACGTCAGCTCACAGCAAATGATGATGTGTTAAGCATGTAGTCAGCCAGAATAGAAAGTCGAGTTGATGAGATGAGCATTCATTGTTTTGGATCATTGCCTCACTGGGAATGTAGCAATTCATCTCACGTATGTACGTGCACTATGGCACTAAGAGATTAAAACGATAGGTACTTGGAGTCCAGCTTAACTTTGTAAGATTACTTTTGTAAAGTTCAGTTATTGTCATGGTTAATCTCAGTGTACATTGGCCTTTGACATATACAGTTGCTCATTTTTATTGTCAATATGGGGAACCATAAAAATATGTTTTGTGCTTTTTCACTCAGCTAGGCTAATCAGCTAGCCTACAGCCACTTCAAAAATTTTGAGTTTTCTCCCATTGCTTTCTTGTGTAATATTTATAGTTTATAGTTAAAAATTTTCGAGTTTTCTCCCATTACTTTCTTGTGTAATGTTTATAGTTTATAGTTATATTTAAGCCTATAAAGTTCAAGGATTCTCTTATTGAGTAATAAAAATCCACAATTATATAGTAAATATATTACTATGTAAAAAATCAAAGACTTTCGAACACCTGAACGGTGTTCCTCATCAGTGTTAACGTTAATTACTGTGTAAAAAATCAAAGACTTTCGAACACCTGAATGGTGTTCCTCATCAGTGTTAACGTTAACGTTTAACGTTAACACTGATGAAAGTCTTTGATTTTTTACATAGTAATATATTTACTATATAATTGTGGATTTTTATTACTCAGATTGTTTTTCACGAAATTGTGAATCTATTAACGATTCTCTTATTGTTAGGAAAAACAAGGATTTTTTTTCTTATTTGGCTGTTGTTGAGGTAGGTTTTACATAGAGATTATCAGAGCCAGTTCTTTATGTTCTTTTGCTAATATATTTGCCTCTCATTGTCCTTGAAGAGTTGTGCAATGGCTAATATAAGTTTTGTTTATGCTCTTCTAATTGTTTAAAAAAAAGTTGAGGTCAGGATATCTTGTGATGTCTAGATGTATTGTTTCACAAGACTCAAAACATTAAGGAGTATTATAGGAACAATGTCTTGAAAAAATGCATTTTGAATGAGCAGATTGATCTTTACTAAAGTTGGACTGTTGAGAATATAATCAGTTCCCCTATCAGAACTCTTGACTGTCATGGGGCCAGCTGTCATAGATAATCCGTGCAAAGTTGTTTTTTTATAGTACATTCTGTTACATGTTTTTGGTGCTAGTGTAGTATAAATTTGGTGACTAGCAAAGAAAGGATTTAGATTTTGTGTGAAAATATAAGAGAAGAGGTATACATGTCAGGATTGAGAAAAGTACATGCTGTAACTAAATTTTTGTAATGATTTAAGTATTGTAAGTTTTAGTATTACAATCAACTGTTAGTGTTAATTTGTGGATAATTTTAACATGTATTTTTCGTTTGTTTCAGGGAAGCGTCGAACAAATCGCAACAGCAAAGATGAAAATTCTTTGGTTAATGCAGTGGATGGTCCGAAAGGCCCCAAGGAACCAAAGACGTTTTATGGCTCGTTGAACAGCAGTAAAGCCAATAACTTAGTGAGTGCAGTCAGCCGAAAGAAAGAGACAAAGATAACCTCTTACTTCTCTCCATCAAGGTACATATTCTTGTGTTTGTTTTGACTAGCGTAAGAGAACTGTTTAAGGATGGCTGTGGGTCTTACACCCATTTAACAGTAGGAAGTTGTGGTTCACATGCCCCTAACATCAGCTGTTTTTGGGATATTCTCTTAGTTTGTAATCAAGAAACTTACCAGTAAGAATTCTAGATGTTTTAGTAGTAAAGGACTGCTTCTGTTGTGGATCTGTCAAACTTCACAGCTCTTGGTGTGCTCATACAACTTTATAACATGCCTCCCTTCCACCTATGACCTACCCTAATCACTTTTTGTGTACTAGTATAGGTCATACTAGACAGATTAATGTAAATTTGGACTTTCAACTTTTCTCTTCCTTCTTTGTATTTAGGTCTCTCCATAATTTGATGGTCATTTATACAGTAGCCTATCCACAGAGCTTTTTCAAACTACCTATCATCATTAACTTCCAGTCAGACTTTTCTCCCTACAGGGGTAGATGTAAAATGAGTTTTCCCCTTCCACTCTGTCTTATGCATTGTCATTTTGAGTGTCCACCTAGTCTAGTCTCTGTCTCTGCTCTTTAATCCAGAATTTCATATTTGTTCTTCCTGATCTTTGTCCTGCTATTCTCAGATTTACTACTTTTTCTCTACTTATATGGGGATAGATGGACCTCCATATTTACTGCTTGTTTATACTTAGCCAGTCTTCTTGAACTGACTTATTTAATCCACTGCCAAAGAAAGCATTGCATCTTTGGTAGTTTGCCAAAAGCTGCTCCGAATTAGATGAAGCAAGCTGTCCTCTGAAGTATTACAGGCAGGGTACTTCTCAATTTGCTGTCACTACTTCCTTAAATGTTTTCGTGCTTGTATTCTTGGAAATGAAAAGCAGTTTTCGTCTCCATGAGGGTATGTCATCATCTGAGTTTTGTGCTTTCAGCATAAGACATCCATTCCATTGCAAAATATTTTAGCACCCAAATTTGAGCTTGTGTTACTCTGCAGCCTTGTGGTAGCATCCTTGTACCTATGTGGAAAGGCTTTTTGATAAGTGTTAAAATTTTTATGGTTTTTCTGTAGGCATTTTGCACTGCCACTTCTGTATGTTATTCAGAAGATGAACCCTATTCATATGGAACAAGCCCACCAAAGGGGCCTGTGTTTGTGTTTACAGATAAGTTCCCTGTGAAAGTCAGCGAAATTAAATTGATGTGTAGTTGTGGGAAATTATTACTCGATATGCAGACTACTACACTCAATTGAGTTTTATCGGCCTGTTCCTCCCTCTCTGAACTATAAAACTCGAACACCCTTAGTTTAGGGAGACTTGATAGATCTGTTGCAGATCACCTTGGGGAGCAATTCCTACCCAAGCATAATGCGTACCTAATTCGGTACTGGCCTTACTTAACTGATTCACAGGGGAAAAGGAAAGGGGTCTCGGAATCAATCACTATGTAAAATTTAACAATTTAATACAAGAAACGAATATTTAACACATCAAATTAATTAAATTACTAATAAACAACAACTGAATCACAACAACTGAATCACCGTCGGCTGTCTAGCAATAAACAACTTACGTTAAACTAAAGGTTAATCCAAATTACACATATTACAGTTACGGTAAAATTAACACAGTAACAAAACTATCACAATAAAAAGGCCGCAAATTCTTCCGATAGATCCCTTTGGGTCTTAATATACACTTAAGACAACCTCCAAAGGAACACGGATACTCCCCCTTTCACACCGGAGCTCTCGACCGTCTCTGCCTGCTTCCTGTCAAAAAAGCATAAAGGTAAGACTGGTGGGCGTATGCGTAACTATTCCAACAACGACAAGAAGGGATAATTGCTAGTTATAAATACTAAGAGGGAGTATCGAGTATCAAGGTAATCGCATTTCCTTTACAAAGGAAAATGAAAACTTTCACTCATGAATATACAAATACATAAACATAAATAATACATAGACACAACATGACAATCTGAAAACATTCAGATATTTGGTATAATAAACAACTGAACACCAATAAATTTTTCTGAACTCCATCTACAATGGTTCAGAAAATGGAGAGAATGTAATTTCTCGACATTCTCCCCCACAAAAATAGCCAACAAATACTGTACAGTAAATCAAGGCACAAAAAATTAATTTATGTACCTGAAACACATATCCATTACAACAGATCATGTTCATAATAAATCCTCATCAATCAGCTCCTTTCGCTTGGCATCACACTTTAATGCTGCACGTCTCATTGGACGATGTTGAGGTAGGGACTCCGGTGATGGAGGTACTACGGGATGTGGTGCAGGGAGCAAACCTGCATTTTCATCAAACTGAGGTAACCTCTGACGTATCAACCTCAAGAAGTACTACTTTATTTAGACTCCTATGGTATAATTTGTCACCTACCTTTATGAGTAAGGACCGCATACAACACCATCTGTACTAGGTATGAGCTTTTGTATGCGACCTAATGGCCACCATTTACGGGAAGAAGTTCCCAAATCAACAAGGACAATATCACCCTCTTTAAAGGGGCATTCACAATTGTTAACACTGCTATAGTGTCTTTCCCTTAAAGCGGTGAGGTAATCACTATTCCACAACTTCTCAAACTTACACAGCACGCTAGACAGCCTAGTATACTGATTCCTTAGATCCAAGTTTTCAGCATAAGGGATCTCATCACTATCCGGATATTCAGAGGTGGTGACAAACACACACTTCGTCCAAATATAAGATGTGCAGGAGTCAAACATTCCATACTGTCCTCTGAAAGGTATGTAAGTGGACGATTATTAATAATAGCAGAAAATTCTGACGTAAGGGTTCTCAATTCTTCAAAGGATACAACTTTTCTATAAAGGGCTTTAGCTAAACATCCTTTTGTGACGCCTATTAAACGTTCAAAAACCCATTTTTCCATGGAGCCCTTGGTACAGAAAACTTCCATTTAACAGATAAATTCTGCATATGCTCCATAACCTCAGGCTCGTCACTTATTTCCTTCCAGAAGTGCTGAAAACCTACAAAGTTTCTGGCATTATCTGTAATGATAACATCGGGCACTGAATATAATGCACAAACCTGCTTTAAAGGCTAGCAAAAGTCTGATGCAGAAACTGATGATACCAACTCCAAATGTACTGCACGCTGAAGCACAAGTAAATAAACACACATAAGCTTTCCCTGAATATCAGAATCAGGTTCAGCATAACAAATAGCTCCTGTATAATCTATACCAACACAAGAAAATGGCCTGGTTAAAGTGACTCTCTGCTGGTAAGGGCGGAGGACCAGGATTAGCCATAACCTTACCAGCAACCTTCTTACAAAACACACATTTGTTAATAATAGATTTGACTACCTGTCTACATTTTGGTATCCAAAATTGCTCTCTCAGAAGAACTAACAATACTGAAACTCCACAATGATGATTGAGTACATGAAAATATCTTATTATAAGCGTAGTCAAGTGGCTTTGAGGTGGGAGTAAATAAGGTGACTTTGCAGTTTCCTTCAAGTTAGCATACTGGATACGGACTTTGGTGCGCACTAAGTTCTGTTGATCCACAGATAGATTTAACTGAAAAGCAAAATTCTTAATGTCAGCTGAAACCTTTAGATTACTGTTAAAAGATATGCTACTAAACCAGGATAATGTTGTTGCTGTGCCAACCTTATTAAGTAAAGCAGTGGGTCAAGTGGAAATTGGTAACCAGTTATTATACTGATAAATTTCAATACTAAAAGCATTACTCGCTTTACTTTAATTAAGTTAGAGTAACATTCAAATTTAATAATTATGGGGGGAGGCATAACATTTACTGGTTCAGCAATGATCTCATTAACACTCACGTTCAATGACATATCAACTAAATACTCCTTTGAGGAGGATAATCTCCCTAATCAACCAATCTGGTCCATACTTCCACAAAGAAGAAGCCAACAATACTTTAATATCACAACCTCTGGACAAAAGGTCAGCTGGGTTCTCCCTAGAGCTAACATACATAATGGGAAATGCTGAGTCTCTAATTTCTTTAACCCTATTTCTTACATAAGGGTCTTGACACTTATCACTCCTGATTCGTGCTATAGTGACTTCACTGTCACTCCAAATAAAACAAGATTGAAATTTGAGGTGTGATATTTTCATCAAAGTGTTTGCCAGTTTACAACCAATATTTACGATGTCAGCTCCAACTTTGGCATGGTTAGCTTCTTTTGGGGACAAACTCTAGCTTTACTAACTAGCAAATTACTGGTCTGGGAACTCAAATCAACTGAGTATGCAACTGCACCAAAGGCCTTTTGAGAGAGTCGTAAAAATATATGCAGCTGACATTTTCCTGGGGAAACAGCAAATCTAGGAAATTCTATGGTAGAAACTGTAAGCAATTGCTCTTTAACTCTATTAAATCTCTCAATAATCTCTGGGCTGACTGGTTCATCCCACTTCAAATTTAGTTTCCACAAATCTGAAATTAATATTTTCCCTAAAATTACTACAGGGGAAACTAAACCCAATGGGTCAAAGACACTTGCTATGATGACAAAATAGACCGTTTGGTGACTGATGAGTCATTCACACTACAGGGTTTCACATTTAATACATCTGAAAAAATGTTCCAGTTAATTCCTAACACTGAAGTTACACCATTTTTGTCATTTACCAATTTCTCTGCACAAATATATTCATTAAATTGTGCACTGTTTGACACCCATTCCTGTAGTGGCATACCTGCCTGCTCTAATATATGATTAATAACAGGGTAGTCAGCTAACATTTGTTCAACATTCTCATAAGTACACAGAAAATTATCTACATAAAAGCAAGACATCAGAGATTTTGCCAATGGGTGTGAATGGTTAGTAAAGTGATAATTTAAGGTACTTTGCAAAGGAAAGGTGAACAAGTAGCACCAAAACATACAACCATAAATCTGTATGATACAATACTTGAGGGGTCTGTGGGGTCTGTCATCCAAATGAATCTACACCAATCTCGGGATGATTCATCAATCCCAATCCTGAGGAATGCTTTGCTTATGTCTGAAATAACTGCCCAAGGATTGGTTCTAAATGTAAGAAGTGATTCAAACAACTTAGTGGTCAAAGATGGCCCTGTAAGTAAACATTCATTTAGAGAATAAGTGCCAGACCTTTTAAAAGAGGCATTAAATACAATACGTATTGGGGTTGTATTCGAGTCCTTCTTTACATGATGATAAGGCAAGTAGTGACCTTTGATTGGTTCCGACGGTGGAACACTTTCAATAAATCCTAAATTCAAATACTCAGACAAAATACTACTATAATGGTGCCAAGTAAAGGGATCACTAATGAATTTCCCCATCAATGACTTCAATTGTCCAAGTGCTATACGATAATTTGTAGGTGGTCTGCAACTTGACTTAAATGGCAAACTTACCACATACTGGTTATTAACCTTATGAATAGAATGCTCAAACTGTTCAACTGTTCTTCTCTCCTCTGGCGAGAGGTCAAACTCCTTTATTCCTATGGCATCCAATTCCCAAAGATTGGAAATGCTACATCACTCACTACAGAGGTCCATTACACCAACATCGCACATATCACATGCTGGGTGGCTGGCAATATTCATTGACTGATCATAAGACCACTGAGGCATGGGACCATAAATGAGGGCACCACCAGCTGTACTGAAAGTACAAATACCCATAGTACTAGACTGATTATGTATAAATTTGTGAAAATAGTCTACACCAATAATCAACTGAATACAATTAACATTATCACTAGTAAGGTAGTGATCGCCAATTTAACACCTTTACTACGAAGGAATGTGGCAACCTTAGCTATACCAGGAGTGAAAATACTAGTGTCCACATTATTATGAACCAATGCTTTAACTGAAATTCTTGATTTACCCAAGCGAACCACCACCTTAACCAGATCACAAGTAACTGACACTGGGTCACACCCAAATGGAGAAAGGGATAGTGTAATCCTATCCAAAGTCTTAAGGTTTAACTCCTGTACAAGTGAGGGACAAATAAATGATCTCTGAGAACCTGTATCAAAAAGGTGCGTGTTTGCAACTTTGTGCCACCACCTGAAACTTGAACAGTTGCTGTAGGTATTGCAGTTGAAAACTAACTTACCTTCCGAACAATATCGAGGTAATACTGCACTTGACTGTACAGATACAGAACCATTATCACCCAAATCACTTGTGGTAACAGAACTTGAACTAACACTCTGTACGGAATCACCCTTGACAGATTTCTGGTTTTGAACATTAACTCTGTCCATGGACTTTGAAGGATTCAGTACTTTGTTGTTACACAGCTTGAAACAAAGGAAAGTATGATGACGTCCATCACAGTGTCTACACTTCACCTGTGTTTTGCAGTTACTAACTACATGACCTGGCTGTAAACATAAATAGCATAAACTAAGTTCTCTCAACTTCTGTCTACGAGATTCCACACTAGGATGATTACTAAAATACTTGGCTGCATGGTTTTCATTACAGAACAAACAGGGGCTTATGTTTTGCTGAATATTAACCGAATTTGACCGCTGGCTACCTGCAGAAATTATTTTATATCTATCTCCTACCTTACCTGAATCTGACTGAGACACAATGGAAGCTACTTTTAGAGGGTTATGACCAACTGATTTCGAATCATGAGAACTTAGTTCTTTACAGTATTCAAACAAATCTAGTGCATACTTCAACCCTTCTGAAATCTGAGAGAGTGAAAGATCAAATGTTTGATATTTGCTGATAAGTAACTTTGATGTCTCTGGCGACAACTTCTGGAGCAAAATATTTGTTAGGAGAGACTCAGACTGTTCTACATTGACTTCATTATTACTTGCCTGCAACATCAGCTTCCTATAAGCAAGTCTAAAATTCAACAATTCTTCATAATTATGTCTGGGAGAGGGTAAATTACTAAACTCTCTAAGCAAGGAACGAGTTAGACGGCTACTATCGAGATAGGTCTCTTTCAGCATCTGTATAGCCACATCATAATTCTGATTAGTAATACTAAGACCTTCTATAACCCTAAAAGCATTACCTTTGAGACTGGACCTTAAAATACTGAACTTCAAAACACTGGTTATATCAGTACGGTTATGAATGACACTACTGTACAAATCCCAAAATGCTGGCCATTCCTGATACTTACCATCAAAATCTGGTATCTTTATATGGTAACCTTGGCAAGGGAAGTGCACCATTCCCCTTTATTAGGAGAAATACCTGTATCACTAACCTTAGACAGGGTTTTCTCATTAATTTTAGCAGATAAATCATTTCTGATTTTCCTAGCATTGCGACCAGCAGCTCTATAGTCTCGTAATTTGGGACCCAATAAATCAGGATTTCTAGTCAACACTGACTGATAATGAAGCCAAGTATTCTCCAGATTCTGCAAAGCACCTTGCAGGTCACTACTATAATTCTGAAGAATTTCAAGAGCAGGTTCACCTGTGCCTGCCAAGTACTGCTCTATCTCACTTCCTATCTCTCTAACATGATGGACAGCATCATCATACACTGTCTGAATGAGTGTATCAGCATGCAAATTTGCACCTAGCGCTTCTGTCTCTGTAGCCATGACAAAAAAACTACAACCAAATCACTGACGACAGGAAAATATTGTTAACACTTAAATATTCAATGTTAACCCTGAAATATAACACCACAATACACATTGATATACCGAATCCTGAAATACAAATACACCACAATACACAGTGATAATGGCACAAATGGAACAAAATCCTAAAACATGTTACACACAATGATTATCTGAACCTCAAATCATGGAGACTGGTAACTGCTGGTTAAGGTTATCAAACCCACTTAACATAAGCACAAAACACCGTCATAAATATGATAATGAAACCAGGTAAATGCAAATACCATTTCACCATCGGAAGAACTTATGGAAAAAAAACTATAGCGATTGATTCACGAGTGACTAAAACAAGAATGTTGAGAACTAACTATCTACTAAACTAATGGCATCCGTTCAAAGGACCACTATCTAAGGGTGTGGGAAATTATTACCGATATGCAGACTACTACACTCAATTGAGTTTTATCGGCCTGTTCCTCCCTCTCTGAACTATAAAAACTAAACACCCTTAGTTTAGGGAGACTTGATAGATCTGTTGCAGATCACCTTGGGGAGCAATTCCCTACCCAAGCATAATGCGTGCCTAATTCGGTACTGGCCTTACTTAACTGATTCACAGGGGAAAAGGAAAGGGGTCTCGGAATCAATCACTATGTAAAATTTAACAATTTAATACAAGAAACGAATATTTAACACATCAAATTAATTAAATTACTAATAAACAACAACTGAATCACAACAACTGAATCACCGTCGGCTGTCTAGCAATAAACAACTTACGTTAAACTAAAGGTTAATCCAAATTACACATATTACAGTTACGGTAAAATTAACACAGTAACAAAACTATCACAATAAAAAGGCCGCAAATTCTTCCGATAGATCCCTTTGGGTCTTAATATACACTTAAGACAACCTCCAAAGGAACACGGATACTCCCCCTTTCACACCGGAGCTCTCGACCGTCTCTGCCTGCTTCCTGTCAAAAAGCATAAAGGTAAGACTGGTGGGCGTATCAGTCAACTATTCCAACAACGACAAGAAGGGATAATTGCTAGTTATAAATACTAAGAGGGAGTATCAAGGTAATCGCATTTCCTTTACAAAGGAAAATGAAAACTTTCACTCATGAATATACAAATACATAAACATAAATAATACATAGACATACAACATGACAATCTGAAAACATTCAGATATTTGGTATAATAAACAACTGAACACCAATAAATTTTTCTGAACTCCATCTACAATGGTTCAGAAAATGGAGAGAACGTAATTTCGACAGTAGTTAAACCAAGCTACCTGATCAATTTGATCATTAATCTTCTAATGTTGAGTTCTCTCACTCCAGTGTTAGGAATGTAATGAGATCTCGTTCCATTTGATTGAATGCACTTTCCATGTTTCCATCTGGTCCAGGTCTTTGTGAACATTTCTTTTGGCCCCTCATCCAGTGACAAAGCTGTTTTAATCTTAAATCTCTGTACTGTGCTTTCAAGCCTTGGGACACTAAAGGCTGATTAACCTACTCAGTAACTCTAGTAGAATAAGATTCAATCTATTCATGATGTTACCTCCTTGCAAAACAAAACCAAAAGGGAGCTCTATTTGTTTTTGAAACTTCTCTCGTAATTGAGTCCGATTACCATAAAAGGAGCTTAAGATGGCAAGAATAAAATGGAAATAGATAAGCCAATAAATGAATGGTATCTAAAAACAGGCTCTAAAATTATAATTAGAAGTATAAGTTGAAAGTGTATCTATCTACATCCTTGATCAAAGGAGCTAGAATTCAAGACTGAAAAAGGTCATGATACAAAAGTTTTAGTCAAGTCCTGGGTCAAAGGAATTTGACCAGTGACCAATGAATGTTCTTCATTGTATGACAGTTTAATGTGGCTTGTAAGATTACCCAGCTGACAGCTAAAACTGCAGGTAGTATCGTCACCCCATTTATTGTGTAAAAGTCTCTGGAGGAAGATAGTGTAACCATGGCACTATCATGGTGCCGTTGCCGTCAAAGGAGTGCCTATTCGGACCCTGAGCCTCCTGAAACTGTCTTAAGATCCACATAACATTCTCTCCCACTTGGGTTGTGGATCAACTGGTAATAGCAGATGCAGCAGCAGCTATTGCTTACATCTCCCACATCATCTTGCTGCAGACACTAGTTGCTGTCAGCCAAGAAGTGGTGTCTAGGAGCTCTGCTTTTGACTTCATGTAGTTACACTCCCTCTGTGAGGAGTGGAAGATGTGGGAGATGTAAGCAATGGCTGCTGCTGCGTCTGCTATTACCAGCTGATCCACAACCTAAGAGGGAGAGATTGTTACGTGGATCTTAAGACAGTGTCGGGAATCTCAGGGTCCGAATAGGCACTCCTTTGATAGCAGCGGCACCAAGGTAGTGCCATGGTTACACTATCCTCCTCCAGAGATTTTTCATTCTTCGAAACGTTGACCAGGACAGCAGTCTCCTACACTTCAAGCACAGTTCTTTTTAGACTTTCAAGAGTCCCAAGATCCTAAGATAGACACTCCTCGGGGTGATAGCAACGACACCACAGTAGTGCCATGGTCAACGAAGGGCCTAGTGTCCTTTCATCTACTCGATTGCAGTGCAGGTACACGAGTAGACAGTAGAACATTCAGCACAGTGGCCAACCAGACACATCCCAAGCAAGATGGATGTAATTACAAACAGTTCAGTCGATAAAGTCTGGAGATAAGGACAGTTGATCTTGGCACCTTGACTTCTGGAAATTTGTTCAACCTCTGAAGAAGTCTTGACTTACTGAAGTTAGAGCTGTTCTGCCCTGTCTTCTCACACCCTTGAACAAGCAAGACATCTTTAGAGTCCATTTACATCTGGAGGATTATGCCTTTCGCCATTCTTCATGTTTTGAAGATGATCAGTGAGTTTTATACATGAACTTACCTGTTGTTTACATATAGCTGTAATTCTCGATCTCGACAGAAAATTCAAAACTGGCGGTCCCGCTTAATATATGGTCAGGTGATACGACTACCCCGCCCTCTACCGGGTACCTGGATCCATTTCCATCAACAACTAATCATATTTTTCTCTGTCGGGGCCGGCGACTAGTCGCCTGCTCCTCTTCAGGAAATTCATCGGTGCTTTTTCGTTTCTTCTTTGGTGAAGTACCCACTTTTGTTGACGGTTCTGGCTTGTTTTTGGCTTTGGTTGAGATTTTTCTAGTTATGTCTGATTCAGGATCTCAAATTAGATATTATGGGGGTTGTAAAACTACGAATGTCTCGGTCTAACATAGACCCTCACTCTTCTTGCTCTAACTGTAGAGGGAAATTGTGTGCACGAATCTGGATAGATGTGATGAATGTTAAACATCTTTGTCTGTGCTTGATTGGCAAAAGTTGGCTAAATATCAAGCAAAATTAAGTAAAGATAGGGCACGTAAGGCTTGGCCAGAAGTTCCTCCCAGAGTAGGAGTAGTATTGCCTCTTGTTCTGTTCCTGTTACCCCTCCTGTTCCTATTCCTGCCCCGAACCTGTTGTTTCCAACCCACTACCGTGTCAGACCTTCGGGCAGAATTTGATGGTAAGATTTCGGCTCTTTTTCTCTGATAGAGAAGATTGGCCAGGATGTGAGTCATGTCAGACATCAAAGTGTTACGAAAGTGATAGTGTTGTGGAGGAGGTGACTGTTCGCCCCTCGCTCTCCTAGGTCGAGGCCTCTGTCCGGCTCCCAGGGCTCAGGAGAAGACATGCCAGCCGAAGGGAGGCGAGTGGGGTCTGCTCACGAGCAGTTGCTCCCTCTAACAGTCCTGTTAAGGCCCCAGGCTGTTGCAGCTCGCTATAGTAAAAGCGATGCGGAAGTGTCTTCTTGTGCTTCTGTTTCGTCGAGAGGAGTTGAAGCAGTCAGAGTCTAGTAGGCACTGAAGAGGCGCAGAGCTTCCTCTCCAAGTCAAGTTCGATCAAGAAACTTTCGCACGTTCTCCTCTTCCGTCTTGTAGCTTTTTGGGATAGCCCAGAGATCTCTTCTTCTTCAGGCAGTCCGGATGTACGTTCTCACGGATCGTAGTTGGCGGCGCGGATCCTCCTGTTAGCATGCAAGTAGCGGCTTCCTTCCACGTTGATCCCAAGTCGGCTTTTATGCCTCCGGTTCCTGGCCCCTTCGCAAGAGGACAAATTGGACAAGATTTTGAGACTTTTCGGTTTTAAAGCTCCAGCACTTCAGGTTCCTTCTGCAACTGAGGCTCCGGTCTCTGCTCCGCCACGCACCTGGCGCGCTTCCGCTGTCACGGCCTGGCTCCGCTCGTTTCAAGCGCGCCTGGCTCGCCCGATCGCGCCTCCTGGCGCCACTTCGCCGCACCGCCGCACTCACGACGCTACTTTTGCGCTTTGCGCCTCTCAAAACACGCGTTTCAAGACAATGTTTGCGCTTCTAGCGCTACTGCGTGGTTTTTGGCGCCTCTTGGCTCCTCGGATCTTCTAAGGCTCCTGACTCCTCTCAAGCTCATGTTTCGATACGCTTGACGCTGGTCGGGCTCTTGGCGCCTCGGGTGACGTTCGGCGATACTCAAGAGGATAACGCAAGTTTGGCTCGAGAGTTTCTTTCCCCGGTGCTCCAACTGCTTCAGAGATTCTCTCCCCAGTTTCGATGTTTGAAGTAGATGATGTTCGTCGCCCTACGTCCAACTTTAAGCATCTCTTACAACTTTTTTCCAGAACTTTTCAAGAAGACTTTGCTCCAGCTTCCCTTCGTCTCCGACTCACGCCCAGTTTGCCAAGGATTTTAAACCTCCTTCCTCTAGATTTCTGAAGCTGGTCCTGTCTGTTTCGCTGAAAGAGCTCTCCGAAGGCAAGAAGGATGGTTGAGCAAGAAAAGATCTCAGGGTAAAACATCTTTCTGTTTTCCCCCTCTCATCTGTCTTTAAGTCTCGTTCGTGGTATGAGACTGGGGAAGTCTTTCCTTGGGAGACTCTGCCTCCTCTCAAGGGGATTTCTCCAGCCTTGTGGATTCTGCCCGTCGCTCAGCTTTTTCTCCGTCCAAAGTCGGCTTCGTCTTGAAAATTGACCATCTGGTGAAGAGTTCCTTTAGGATCTTGGAGATCTTTTCTTTTATTGACTGGTCTATAGGAGCCTTTGAGCAGGATAGTGAAAGTCTGTGATCTTCCCCAAGACTGCTACAGATCTTGATGCTATTTTGGCCTGCCTGGACAAGGCCATCACGGACGGAACGTCAGAAATTGCCTCAGTGACTGCTACCGGCATTTTGAAGAAGAGAGCACATTGGATTTCGTTTGTCGCGAGAGAGTCTCCAGGAACCAGAAATCTGCTCTTCTTTTTGCTCCTTTGCTTAAGGAATCCCTTTTTCCCGCCACGTTAGTTAGGGAAATTTCGGAGGCTCTCTCACGATTCACTCAAGACCTACTGGCTCATTCTTCTAAAAGACCCAGGTTTTAACTTCTCCAGTAGTACCCAAGCCTTCTTTCCCTGTATCCTCTAGGCCTTCTCGGGTACTCCTTCTCGGCCCTTTTCGTGCTAGGGGAAGAGGAAAATTCTCTTCTCATCCCAGAAAGCTAGGGTACCAACCGATGAGTTCAAGGTCCTTCATGCAACGGTCGGAGCCAGACTAAAGTCGTTCTGGCAAGTTTGGGAGGCCAAGGAGCAGAACCCTGGGTGATCAACGTTCTGAGAGAAGGCTACACCATTCCCTTCTCAGAGAGTCCTCCTTAAAGTCTTCGCCAGTAGACTTCAACGTATCATCCAGGGACTCAGAGAAACTTGTGGTGTTGGAGGAGGAAGTTACTTCCTCCTTCAAAAGGGAGCCATAGAAGCAGTCCTCGAACCTTCATCTCCGGGGTTCTACAACCGTCTGTTTCTGGTTCCAAAATCGTCAGGAGGATGGAGACCAGTCCTCACGTAAAACGCCCTGAACAAATTTGTGCTTCAAACACCATTCAAGATGGAAACCACAGTCGGTTATCAATTCCCTGAAGGAAGGAGACTGGATGGTGTCCTCGATCTCCAGGACGCTATACTTTCATGTACCTATCCATCCGAGACCAAGGAAATTCCTACGGTTTGTGTTCAGAGGCAGGGCTTTTCAATTCAGGGCTCTTTTTGCTGGCCTATCAACAGCCCCACAAGTTTTCACAAGGACGATGGCTCCAATTGCGAAATGGCTTCACTTAGAGGAATTCACATTTCCCTTTACCTCGACGACTGGCTGATCCGGTCTCCGTCAAAAAGGCCAATGCATGAAGGACCTACAAAGGACCCTTTCTCTTACCCGACGAATTGGGACTCATAGTAAATCTTCCAAAGTCACAACTCTCTCCATCTCAAGACTTGACTTATTTGGGAGTTCGGATGAACTCAGTTCTTTTTCAGGTTTTCCGACGTCTCAAAGGATCGAAATGCCTGCTGAAAGTGAGATACCTGATGGCAGCCAAGACTTGTTCTGCCAAGGAATGGATGAGCCTTTTAGGCACCCTCTCATCGCTAGAGATGTTCGTCAGTCTGGGGAGGCTACACATGAGACCTCTTCAGTTCTTCCTACAGCAGATCTGGAACAGGAAGAAAGACACGGATTCGTTTGTTTTTCCTCTATCCACTCAAGTAAAGCAAGACCTGTCATGGTGGAAACGACAGGAGCAAACTAGATCGAGGTTTGTCACTGAGACAGAGGAACCCAGACCTGATGTTGTTCTCCGGCGCTTCAGACGAGGGTTGGGGAGCAACATTGGGGATCTTCAAGTGTCAGGCAATTGGTCTTCATCCCAACGGGACTGGCACATAAATGCGAAAGAGTTGAAGGCAATACATCTAGCCTTGGAACATTTCGTGCTTCTGGTGGAAAACAAAAAGATAGTAGTGCACTTTCGGACAACTCCACAGCTCTGGCGTGCGTGAAGAAACAAGGAGGCACTCACTCCTTCTCTCTGTTCGAGATCGCAAAGACCTGCTTTTGTGGGCGGCAACCAAGAACATAGAGCTAGTAACTCGCTTCATCCCGGGAGCTCTCAACGTAAGAGCGGATATCCTCAGCAGGTCACTCCAGGTCATTCCGACGAATGGACCCTCCACCAGAAAGTCTGCCAAGGCCTGTGGAAGGTTTGGGGAACTCCCATGCTAGACCTGTTCGCAACGAGGAAAACCGTGAGACTACCTCTCTTTTGCTCTCCTTTCCAGACCCAGAAGCATTAGCGGTGGATGCCATGCTCTGGACTGGTCGGGTCTCTTCCTTTATGCATTCCCTCCCTTCAGGATGCTGGGAGAAGTCCTGAAAAAGTTTCGAGCACACAAAGGTGTGTCAATGATCCTTATAGCTCCATGGTGGCCAGGAAGATCATGGTTTCCAGAGCTACTGGAGAAAGTAGTGGATTGGCCAAGGAGGTTGCCATTCAGACCAGACCTTCTGTGCCAGTTGCACAGCAGAAAGTTCCACAGGAACCCGTCAGATCTAAATCTGACAGGGTTCAGACTCTCGAGCGACTCTACAGGAGGAGAGGCTTCTCTAGAAGAGTGGCGCAGGCAATGGCTAGATCAACCAGGCCCTCGTCTACAAAGGTCTATCAAGCGAAGTGGAAGCGCTTCAGGGAGTGGTGCCCGAGTCTGGAGTGTCTTCCACTTCTACGACTCTAAGCCAGGTGGCGGATTTTCTTTTGTTTCTGCACAAGGAGAAGAAATTGGCTGTCAGCACGATTAAGGGGTATAGGAGTATGCTGGCGGCAGTTTTCAGAAGTGTAAGAGGAACTCATGATTTTTTATGGTGCTCAACTAAGAACCCCAAGAACCCTCTATCTAAAAATGGGATTGCTTTCCTTTTGAAAGAACTGATTCAGGAGGCACACAAGGAATTAAGGGATGTGGATTTCCCCTTAGTTAAAGTGAGGCCTCATGAAATTAGGGGCTATTGCAACTTCTTTAGCCTTCAAGAAGAACATGGCTTTAAAGGACATTCTAAGTTCAACTTATTGGAGATGTTCGTCTGTTTTTGCCTCGCATTGTCTGAGACAGATCCAAACCACATATGAAGACTGCAGTACGTTGGGCCCCTTTATTGCGTCTGACACGGTGATGGGCAAGGAAACCAGAGGCTCTAGATCCTCTCCTTAGTTTCCTTGGGTGCAGAAGTTTCTTTTGGCTGCGACTACTAGAGCCTAAGAGGTTAGATGGCCTAGTAGGTCTAATTTTAATAGGTTGGTGTGAGTTTTTATGGTTGGGTGATATGATGGTGGATGCTTTGAGTACTGCGCCTGAGCAGGGGCATTATATGCTTTGGTTGATTGTGTCAAGACGGCTGGGCCAACAGACCTTTCTCCATATAGCAACCTGCGCCTGAGCTACTAGGCCCCGCAGTTGCACTAAGGATAGCAGGTTACAGAGGCAGTAACCAAGAAAAACAGCTTCCCTTAGCAGGTAAGGATCCAAAGTTAAGACGTTTTTTCTTAGCCTGATGATCTCAGGTTTTTCCTTTTAACACTTACAGCTGTCCATGCCCACCGCCTCAATGTGGAATCAGCTATATGTAAACAACAGGTAAGTTCATGTATAAAAATGACATTTTATAATAAAAATAAGATTTTATATCATACTTACCTGTTGTTTACATATAAAACATTCCCACCGCCTCCCGCAATTACTAAGGGGACATAGAAAATATGATTAGTTGTTGATGGAAATGGATCCAGGTACCTGCAGAGGGTGGGGTAGTCGTATCACCTGACCATATATTTAGCGGGACCGCCAGTTTTGAATTTTCTGTCGAGATCGAGAATTACAGCTATATGTAAACAACAGGTAAGTATGATATAAAATCTTATTTTATTATAAAAATGTCATATTTATCATTCCACTTCTATGGTTCTGTGGTTCCTCCTTAAAGACTAGACCTTCAGCCCAATGCCAACGACTCGTTTGTTAGCTTTGAGTTGGCCGAGAAACAGTGTCCAAATTGTCATTTCTCTGACTAGTGAGATGATCAAATGACCGTACCCTGCAACTTCCTGGTGGACATCTGTATGTTTTGGGCCAGATCTTTTGAGGCCAGGAGCATTGGTCTGTACATCGCACTCAGGAAGAACCTGTCAGTCAAGTACTAGGATGGAATGCAATTGTGCAGATCACATTCATCTCCTTTTACCTTGGGACGTTGCCCTTAAGTCCATGAACACCTTTCCTTTGGGTCCTATGGTGGATGCTCATCAAGACATGTAGTTCACCCAGCTCTTCAGGGACAGGTTGCATCTAGCCTAAGGTTTGCAGCTGGAAGGGGAAGGTGTGTGTGTGGGACTGGCCGCCTCCCTTTCTGCTGTCTTCCTTCCACTTCCAGTGGGCAGAGGAACAGTGAATGAGCCGACATGCTGGATGGGTGTGCATGCAGTTGATCTAGATGACTGATTTCGATTCTCCAACTGGCCAATGAAGAATTAGAGGAATTTATTTCTGGTGATAGAAATTCATTTCTCGTTATAATGTGGTTTGGATTCCACAGTAAGCTGTAGGTCCCGTTGCTGGGTAACCAACTGGTTCTTAGCCACGTAAAATAAGTCTAATCCTTCGGGCCAGCCCTAGGAGAGCTGTTAATCAGCTCAGTGGTTGGGTTAAACTAAGGTATACTTACTTACTGAGTGTCATATTTATAATTTAGCTCCTTTTGGATTATTAGATGCAAATCCTTCCTTCTCTCTAGCTTTATAGTCTCCAAGACTGGGGTTCATCCATACCTTATCGAGTCAAGATTGTTACATTCCATTAATTCGAAATGCCTAGAAGTCTGACAGTTTAACATCTCTCTTGTTCAGAAGATCAGAGGCATGGTCTCCTTCCTTTGCTCTTTCATGACCAGGAATAGAGAACCTAGGTGAGCCGAACTACCAGTCAGTGCAGAGATTTACTCATAATCTTTCCTCTAAAAGTAAGTCTCTCATATGTAGAGACCTAGTGTTTGTATTTGTTTAGGAACAAATGACAAATTTTTTAAGTAATTTGTATTTTTCCTAACATACAAACCTGAGGTCTTTACATAAAGGGCCCACCTCTTACCATCCCTCGTTCTCTTACCTGGGCCAAAAGGTAAACTGCGTAGAATTGAATGCTCACCGACTTGGTGGGCTATGCTTCTGCCCATGCGATCCGTAGCCATTACCATAACCACCTTGCAAAAGTTTAATGACCGGTTTACCAGCTCGCTGAAAGTTAATCCCATATGTAAAGACCTCAGTTTTGTATGTTAGGAAAAATACAAATTTCTTTAAAAATCTGTCACAATGGAAAAATTAAACCCAGTTTTTATAATATAATTCTGTTACAACATTATTTTTATTATACAATTCTGTTACAACATTAACAACTGGATTTTGGAGAAAAGGGTTGATGGTCACATCACAGTGCTAAGCAGTGTACCCTATTTGATAGTCAAAGAAGGCAGTTCTGTTTTCTTTCTTCAAGTTCAATGGATAGGATAGGAATCTTCACCCTGGGAAACGAAGTTCTTCCTTTGAATTGAACATGCATTCATTTCTTCATCTCAGAACGTGGGTCTTACTTTTGACTCTGAATGTCTTTCCCGTGACTTTGAATCATGTGGAGGGTGACCGCAAAGTTAAGTACACCTTAGTTTAACCAGACCACTGAGCTGATTAACAGCTCTTCTAGGGCTGGCCCGAAGGATTAGACTTATTTTACGTGGCTAAGAACCAATTGGTTACCTAGCAACGGGACCTACAACTTATTGTGGAATCAAACCACAGTATACCGAGAAATGAATTTCTATCACCAGAAATAAATTCCTTTAATTCTTCACTGGCTGGCTAGAGACTCGAACTCAGGCCTAGAAAAGTTCCTCGTTGGACGAGTCGGTAGAGTTGTGGGCTAGCACTCGCTAGGCCCGAGTTCGAGTCTCCGGCCGGCTAATGAAGACTTAGAGGAATTTATTTCTGGTGATAGAAATTCATTTCTCCTATAACGTGGTTCGGATTCCACAATAAGTTGGGTCCCGTTGCTAAGCAACCAGCTGGTTCTTAGCCACGCAAAATAAGTCTAATCCTCAGGCCAGCCCTAGGAGAGCTGTCAATCAGCTCAGTGGTCTGGTAAAACTAAGGCATACTTTTTCGGGCCTGGCAGAGTGCTGCCGATAACTCTACCGACTCGTCTAACGAGGAACTGAGAGTGACCACAGTGACCACACTGATGTAAATATGCATATTGCACTTGTGTTACCTCATTGTACCTTCTCTCAGGCAAACCATCCTCAGATCATGACAGTTGTTTTGTTGTTGATACCTCCTCTTTCCAAGCTTCTCACCACCTTCGCACATGGTTGTATTTTGTCTCTACAACAGTGTCTACTGAACCTCTTGCTAGCTATCTTCCTGCCTTTGGTATTGGTCAGCATTGCTTATGAAGTACTTGTACACTGGTTTTGTTCCTTGTGTGACTAGTGCGGTTATGACTTATGTTGAGGATTGTCACTCAAGACAAAGGTGTAGTGGTTGATTATATTGACAAATATAACATAGGTATGAAAAGAAAAGAAGAAAGGCATGAATCATTACAGACATTGGCATTGTGTAGGATACAAAAAACAAAGGAAGGGTGAAGTAGTGTCCTTAGATTCTTTTATAATTTGTTTCATGTCGACAACACCCTTTGGATGATTTATAAAGGAATCAATCCTTGGAAGGGGGTAGTATCTTTGTGTACCTACGTCATTGGGTGTACTAGTCATAACCACATTCTTTACAGTAGATGGGTGCTATGGGATTCCATTTCGATTAGTTAAAACCTGCGCAAAAGACGACACTTAGGTCTAAGGCAAGTTTGGTAACAGTAACAGAAAGGCTGAATAAGGAACCTTAGCTACCATATGTAATATTTATGTAACACCTTGAAGTTGAAAGCTGTTAACTTTGAATGTCATGACATGAGGTAGTCTATGATGGGTAAGTCAGTCAGTTTTTGGCATACTATCCATAGTTCTTGTCTAGGTTGTTTGCCTTTTGTGCCTATCTTTTGGATACTAGCTGATCTGTGGCTGCAATCTCTCTCTCTCTCTCTCTCTCTCTCTCTCTCTCTCTCTCTCTCTCTCTCTCTCTCTCTCTCTCTCTCTCTCTCTCTCTCTCTCTCTGCAATCCTAGAACTGGTGTTAGATGCATGCTGCCCCAACTGGCTGTGTATTATAACTGAATCAAGATTGCTCATACTTATTTATTCATACTTGTAGCCTTTTAACTTATGGAATTGTCTGCCTGACGGTATCTCTCATGAATCAGCTCATGCACAAATTCAAGCATAACTTTGACATATTCCTGCAAATCCTGCAAGATTAGCCAAGATGCAGGGCCACAGTTCATTTCTGCAATTAGCAGGGTCATAAGTTCACACTCAGGAAGGCCTTCATAAGCCCTCCCCATGTCCTCCATCCCTCAAGCAGGTTGGAATCACTTATACTGCCCTTTATGCTTAGTGCTTAACACGGTTTGCACCACTTTGACTAAAGCTGCATAGTTTACAAGTTCTGGTCCCTGTTCTGTTTGGTCCCTGTTCTGTTTTGGTCCCTGTTCTGTAAGGGATTTTCTGTCCTTGACACAGTATGCACCACTTTGACTAAAGCTACATTGTTTTTTTACAAGTTCTGTTTGGTCCCTGTTCTGTAAGGGATTTTCCATCCTTTACACAGTATGCACCACTTGACTAAAGCTGCATTGTTTTACAAGTTCTGTTTGGTCCTGTTCTGTAAGGGATTTTCCATGTAAGGGATTTTTTTACAAGTTCTGTTTGGTCCCTGTCCTTTTACACAGTATGCACCACTTTGACTAAAGCTGCATTGTTTTACAAGTTCTGTTTGGTCCCTGTTCTGTATGGGATTTTCCGTCCTTTACACAGTATGCACCACTTTGACTAAAGCTGCATTGTTTTACAAGTTCTGTTTGGTCCCTGTTCTGTAAGGGATTTTCCGTCCTTTACACAGTATGCACCACTTTGACTAAAGCTGCATTGTTTTACAAGTTCTGTTTGGTCCCTGTTCTGTAAGGGATTTTCCATCCTTTACACAGTATGCACCACTTTTTTGACTAAAGCTGCATAGTTTTACAAGTTCTGTTTGGTCCCTGTTCTGTAAGGGATTTTCCATCCTTTACACAGTATGCACTACTTTGACTAAAGCTGCATTGTTTTTACAAGTTCTGTTTGGTCCTGTTCTGTAAGGGATTTTCCATCCTTTACACAGTATGCACCACTTTGACTAAAGCTGCATTGTTTTACAAGTTCTGTTTGGTCCCTGTTCTGTATGGATTTTCCATCCTTTACACAGTATGCACCACTTTGACTAAAGCTGCATTGTTTTACAAGTTCTGTTTGGTCCCTGTTCTGTAAGGGATTTTCCATCCTTTACACAGTATGCACCACTTTGACTAAAGCTGCATTGTTTTACAAGTTCTGTTTGGTCCCTGTTCTGTAAGGGGATTTTCCTGTCCTTTACACAGTATGCACCACTTTGACTAAAGCTGCATTGTTTTACAAGTTCTGTTTGGTCCCTGTTCTGTAAGGGATTTTCCATCCTTTACACAGTATGCACCACTTTGACTAAAGCTGCATTGTTTTACAAGTTCTGTTTGGTCCCTGTTCTGTAAGGGATTTTCCGTCCTTTACACAGTATGCACCACTTGACTAAAAGCTGCATTGTTTTACAAGTTCTGTTTGGTCCCTGTTCTGTAAGGGATTTTCCATCCTTTACACAGTATGCACCACTTGACTAAAGCTGCATTGTTTTACAAGTTCTGTTTGGTCCCTGTTCTGTAAGGGATTTTCCATCCTTTACACAGTATGCACCACTTTGACTAAAAGCTGCATTGTTTTACAAGTTCTGTTTGGTCCCTGTTCTGTAAGGGATTTTCCATCCTTTACACAGTATGCACCACTTTGACTAAAGCTGCATAGTTTTACAAGTTCTGTTTGGTCCCTGTTCTGTAAGGGATTTTCCATCCTTTACACAGTATGCACCACTTTGACTAAAGCTGCATTGTTTTACAAGTTCTGTTTGGTCCCTGTTCTGTAAGGGATTTTCCATCCTTTACACAGTATGCACCACTTTGACTAAAGCTGCATTGTTTTACAAGTTCTGTTTGGTCCCTGTTCTGTAAGGGATTTTCTGTCCTTGACACAGTATGCACCACTTTGACTAAAGCTACATTGTTTTACAAGTTCTGTTTGGTCCCTGTTCTGTAAGGGATTTTCCATCCTTTACACAGTATGCACCACTTGACTAAAGCTGCATTGTTTTACAAGTTCTGTTTGGTCCCTGTTCTGTAAGGGATTTTCCATCCCCTTTACACAGTATGCACCACTTTGACTAAAGCTGCATTGTTTACAAGTTCTGTTTGGTCCCTGTTCTGTAAGGGATTTTCCATCCTTTACACAGTATGCACCACTTTGACTAAAGCTGCATTGTTTTACAAGTTCTGTTTGGTCCCTGTTCTGTAAGGGATTTTCCGTCCCTTTACAGTATACACCACTTTGACTAAAGCTGCATTGTTTTACAAGTTCTGTTTGGTCCCTGTTCTGTAAGGGATTTTCCATCTTTACACAGTATGCACCACTTGACTAAAGCTGCATTGTTTACAAGTTCTGTTTGGTCCCTGTTCTGTATGGGATTTTCCATCCTTTACACAGTATGCACCACTTTGACTAAAGCTGCATAGTTTTACAAGTTCTGTTTGGTCCCTGTTCTGTAAGGGATTTTCCATCCTTTACAGTATGCACCACTTTGACTAAAGCTGCATTGTTTTGCAAGTTCTGTTTGGTCCCTGTTCTGTAAGGGATTTTCCATCCTTTACACAGTATGCACCACTTTGACTAAAGCTGCATTGTTTTACAAGTTCTGTTTGGTCCCTGTTCTGTAAGGGATTTTCCATCCTTTACACAGTATGCACCACTTTGACTAAAGCTGCATTGTTTTACAAGTTCTGTTTGGTCCCCTGTTCTGTAAGGGATTTTCCATCCTTTACACAGTATGCACCACTTTGACTAAAGCTGCATTGTTTTACAAGTTCTGTTTGGTCCCTGTTCTGTAAGGGATTTTCCATCCTTTATACAGTATGCACCACTTTGACTAAAGCTGCATAGTTTTACAAGTTCTGTTTGGTCCTGTTCTGTAAGGGATTTTCTGTCCTGACACAGTATGCACCACTTTGACTAAAGCTGCATTGTTTTACAAGTTCTGTTTGGTCCCTGTTCTCTAAGGGATTTTCCATCCTTTACACAGTATGCACCACTTTGACTAAAGCTGCATAGTTTTACAAGTTCTGTTTGGTCCCTGTTCTGTAAGGGATTTTCCATCCTTTTACAGTATGCACCACTTGACTAAAGCTGCATTGTTTTACAAGTTCTGTTTGGTCCCTGTTCTGTAAGGGATTTTCCGTCCCTCACACAGTATGCACCACTTTGACTAAAGCTGCATTGTTTTACAAGTTCTGTTTGGTCCCTGTTCTGTAAGGGATTTTCCGTCCTTACACAGTATGCACCACTTTGACTAAAGCTGCATAGTTTTACAAGTTCTGTTTGGTCCCTGTTCTGTAAGGGATTTTTCCGTCTCTTACACAGTATGCACCACTTTGACTAAAGCTGCATTGTTTTACAAGTTCTGTTTGGTCCCTGTTCTGTAAGGGAAATTTCCGTCTCAGCTGTCTTTTAATGTTGTCTTGCTCCGGTTTAGTCCCTCGTGGGCAAATAATCAGTGTTCTGGTTAGACTACAAAGAAACTGTTGTTCATTGACTCAGTTTGGTATTTATACGATGTAACCATTGCTGTAATTATATAAGAGTCCATTGTATTGTGCAGGGGCTACTGAATTTGGGAGTTAGATCATTCATATGTAAATTTTGTTAATACTTGGAGTGCTTTATTTCCAGCTGTGTCAGCAAGTAATTTTCCCTGTGAAACCTTTCATGTTTTCAAAGTTTTTAAGCAGGTTGTTTGTGTGTGTGAAATATGCTAAAAGACATACTATGTGTGCGGGTACCTTACCAACACTTAAAGGGTTGAATTTCAGGTGACTGGCCGGATCAGACAATTTGACAGTAACTGGAAACTGTATAATCGTGCAGAGTGATGCTGAATTTATAAAAAGGATTGTAAATGTTTTTGATTTTACTTTCAGATCTCCACCAGCTGCTGATGATGCGGAAGGAACTCCAGGTGAAACGTTGGCCAATGGGAGCTGTGGATTGAATCTAGAGTTTACGAGTGCACAGCTGACTCGCCCTGTTTCATCCTCTGCCCCTACGACACCCACCAAAATGGTGAATGGTACCACTGGGATGTCTAGCACTGTCGCGGCCCTCATCACCCCCCCGCAGCGGACAGTATGTACGAGAAGCCAGGCACTAAAGGAGCTCCAGTTACAGCCTCCTAAGGATATCAGCAGTTTTGCAGTATCGGCAAAATCTCCTTTAACTGTGCAGTGCCCCGTCAGTACAAATTCTCCCAGCTCCTCGTTAGGTGCGACGTCTGGCGACGAAGGTAACAGTCTTCACACGGGCCCCCCAACGCCTCACAAGATCCAGGCGCTTAATGAAGAAGTTCTGAGGTTGGATTCTCCATTATCGCCATCTTCAGCCTTGTCAAAGCTAAAGCTTTCTATGCCTACCAAGAAACTCGTTTTCAACGGAAAAACCACAAAAGCAAGAAGAAAGTAAGCGACGTATGTTTTGTTGGTTGTTTCCTAAAAAAAATAAATGCCATAAGATATTTTATTACCTAGTTGTGGATGGTTGAGTAAAGAATTAAATGCTGCGATTTGGAACGTTTCCCTTGCTAGCTTAAGATTTCATCCGTATACTAGGTTATTATATGCTGATCACATCCAGTGTTGTTTGCTTAATTACATACATAAATTCAATGAGCAAGGTTCAGTATTAAGTTGTCCCTGCATTAAACAGACTGTCTTTAGCTGGGCACCTTCCATACCCTTCATTGTTCAACTCTACCCTTACCCTGTACATGTGCCGGTAACTTTTTTTTTTTTCTGTCAAGCTGAGTAGTCATTTCTGTGTGGGAAGTTGTCCAAGTGGCCTGCAGAGGCAGACTAATGATAGGTGAACCGAGTTTCATCATTATCATAAATATAGCGGCCCTTCTTTGTTTCAGGTTACCAACCCAAGCACCTGGCCGTATCCCATCGCAACCAAAATTAGAGAAGGCAGTTAAAACAGACACCAACACAGTAGTGACAAATGGAGAAGCTAAACCTGTGTTACGGGGCACTCAGATGACAGAGTTTTTCCAAATTAGGAGATCGAGACGCAAGCCCAAAACAACTTTATTACAAGAACGTCAGAAAGAAATAGAGGAGAGAATTTTGAATAGCTGTGAGGATGGATTAAAGGTAAGGACTGGTTTCATCACAGCCCCACGAGTCGTATATGTGCCCACATTCTTGGTCTTGCAATGTTCCGAGACTGTTTACACTCTTTTGCCTAGCAGACAGAAGAAAGGCAATGTCACGGCACATCTGCCGCTTGGAACCGTAGGTACCTACCCTTTACCCTCCTCATTCTCTGTTTTGTTTGCAGTGCTGTTAACAGCTCTGTCTCCAATTTTACTCATTGTCCCAAAGCCCAACATATACTGGAGAGGTGATGTTGAAGAACTTGTCTTGATGGAACTACGAGGTAACTAACAAGAAGGATTCTGACTATGACCCCAAACCCTCCTACTTAAGTCAAAGTTCTTGGGAAACTTGCAGCATTTTCTAGACAAGGAATGGTACAAAAAAATTATTGACCTTTCCTTTACACATGAAATGTAGGAGCTTCCTTGAGGACAGGTGTATCACTGTCACCTGTTAATCAGGCAAACCCAAAAATGCATGGTTCCTTTGACTAAGGCATTTGCTTATAGAATGTCCAGTTTGGAGAACTTTTAAGATTGATTTCTCTCTTAGGCTTAAGGTGGGGATGGCAGGTGCAGCCTTGCCTAGGTTTTGTAACATTTAATTTTTAGTGTATTTTGATTTTCAGTTATCTTATTCTTAATTTCTGTGTTTTAACTTTACAGATATTTTTATCTATATATTTTTGTTTATGATCTTAGAACTTTTTTTGTTTAAATGTATATTTTTTTTTTTTTATGGTCATTGGCAATGACCCTTGCAGTCATAATGTCAGATAACTACCAGTCTATCAGTCTCCTCTTCAGAATTGCTAGTAGAATCTACCTCTTCAGGAGACAATGAGACTTCCTGGCAGAAAGTATATTGCATCCAAGGTAATGACCTTTCTATTGAAGGAATAGTAACAAGGCTGGGAAAAACACTCTTGAATTCTGCAAGGTTTCTTTAGCCATTGGTTGGGCAAGAAGAACATTCAAGGATACCCCATGGGCCAGTTGTAGCTATAGCTCGTGCCTCAACCTTCCATTCTGAGTGAGACCTTGAGGATGGTAGAAGTGGACTGTCATACATAGATTGTACACTTGAGAATGTGTGTCCTCATTATCCTGTCGTAGTTGCACAACCATAGCTTCCTCATGGGGCCAGGAAGTACATTCACCCCTGAAGATGACCGTTAATCGAGTCCAGTACCTCGCTGAAGGAAGCTTCTCTTAAAAGCAAAATCTTGGCCATTTGCCCATTCACGTCCTATACCAAAGGGACTTTGTCCTGATATGAGCCAAACCTTGGCTGCTTGGATTGGGTGTGAGGAGTACCAGTATCACTTAAGTCTCAAAAGACCTGAAAGAACCATTTGGTGGTCTCCTGGGAGGAGATTGATGATGAATTGCCAGCCAGTTATCCAGGGTAGTTAGGGCTGGACAGGTGACAGGTGCAGGCATGCAACGCCTCTAATGAGAAAGAGATTTCAGAGGAGGATTGAGAATGGGATGTTACCATGGGCTGCCAGAACAGCTCATGGTCTTAGGTCTACCTGACTTGGACTAGCAAAAAGTCACTGGAGTCCTCGTGATGACAACATGATCTCGTGGCACTCCGATGTTTCCAGTATAACTTTCTGCACACAGTTTGAAAGGTATGATGAGTTTTGGGAAATAAATATAATCTCTTACAATTTCTTAAGGCATGCACTACTTCATTAGGAAAGATCTCTGACACAAAAAGTAATGCACTAGCAAAACCCTACATAAATTAGCCGTGTAGGTAATTTAGGTGGTGATTTCTGCTCAAGATAACCAACCACACTCAGCTTTGAAATAGAAGATGAGTATTTTAATAGAAGGTGTACAATAAAAGATTTTGGACATTCTGTTTCCCTGGTCAGTGAATCAGACCTTTGGAAAGATAACATATGAACTCATTAGACAACTATTACCACTAGGTGTGGGTTATTTGTGATCAGCTTTGGCAAAAGTTCTATTTCCTAAAGCATATCACAATGCTATGATTATTGCCATAGACCTGGTAAAGACCCAAGCAATGCTAACAGATTGCGACCAATTTCATTGAATTTCGGTCTCCAACCCAGTTGGATCTCAACATAGCAGGTCCACTTTAGAATTACTGTCCTACCCTGAAGAGTGCTTGTGATGGGGATTTTAAATGGAAACAGATAATTGTGGCTATATTTTTTCTACAGAATACCTTTGACAGCACATGGAGGCAGAATACTCTGAAATGGTGCACAAGACCACTTATCAAATACTCTGAAATGGTGCACAAGACCACTTATCAATAGTTATTGAAAATTTCTTATTGGACCAAACATTCCAAATGGACATAGGCAAATTTTAATTTAGAAAACAGTTCCTGTTATTAGTAAATGACATTACTGGTCATTTACGATTTGTCTGAAATGGAAAATATCTGTGGATGATTTGACTATACAGTTTGTTCACTACACCCAGCTAATCACATGTGCCATATTCATGTAGAACTGTCCCTGCTATGCCAACCTGCTTTAGCCTGAACAAAATACTCCCACTACATATAGGAGCATCTGCATCTGATGCAAAGCTTAAGCATCTGGTCTTGACACACCTCCATTTTGCCTTCGTCTTGAACTGAGTTATTCTTACTTTATGATTTCCTTCTTGACAATTGTGTTCTGTTTTATCTTTTTATTTTTCAATTAGTGTGCATATGCACTTCTCTGATGGTAGTAGATACCAGTTGCTTCATCAGCAGAATTCCAGTTTTCAGTAGAAAAGTGAAACCTCCCAAGTTTGTAAGGACATCAGATGGAAGAAAGATGATAAAATTACTTCAGAATGGAGATCACTTAGTTCCCATAAACCAATGTGTAAAATTCATCCACATATCTGTTAAGAAACAATTTGGCCGAGAGGGAAGTTCATATTGAGTACTTGTATGTAAGAAGAAAAATTAGAAATTCCTTTCGGTCCATTAGCGAATATTGCCTCGTGTCATGGGCTGATGACAGGTGACCCATAATTTTGTTGCATGATGCAGTGGTGTTACTAATGATGATTGTGCTGGTCACACATAAGAATCTGCTACAAAGTCGGCCTTGCAAACGTGAGACTTAGTTTAAAACGAGTATGCAGAAAATTGGATAATTTTAAATCGTCTTACACCATAATCCAACAATTATTTTTAATTATATTAAGATACAAGTAAATAGCATGTTTTCCAAAATTTAGACCAGTGGGATATTTTCGCGAGTAATCAGTTTACACCATTTCCTGTTTGATCCAATCAACTTGAAGCTTTAGATCTAAGTATAGACATCTCTCCAGCAGTATAATTTTTCCTTGTATGATGTATCAAATACCCCTGTTGCAATACATTGCACACGGGTAGGTGTATATCTCCCATTGGCTTTGGATATTGTACAGTACCTCCAGATCAGAAAACTGTCCTTATTAGCTAATATGCTTTTGAGTTTGGCAGCGGAATTGTCAACTAACTTATCTGGTAGTAAGATTATTAAAAGGCACTCCACAAAAGGTTGTAATAATTTTTAGTGATTCTTGAATTGTCATAGACTAATATTTCTGTTTAAGAACTTGGTTTTCAAACAGGTCATGTATTTCTTGCATAAATTACATGAAGTTTATCCAAAGGTTGAAGTACATATATACCCTTGAACATATACAACAAAATATATAAGATACAAAGGTCCACTAAATGCAGAGTGCAGAAATGGATCCAAATCTTCCTTTCATGTCAGTTTTGTTGCAATATCATCTAATGAAACAAGCCAGTTTTCATTACCTATTAGTGCCTCTGTTTTTACAGAACCAATTTCTGTAATATGTTAGCAGTTAAATCATTCAAAACATGCCACTGCAGAAATTTGTCATTTTCAGTGACTAGAAGCGATTTAGAAGCCAGTTAGAATTGCCCTAAAAATTCTTGTGTTTGACAAATTAAGTTTTCATTCCCAAATTACATGAAGCTGGTATATATGTTGAATTATGTTGGGTGCTTGCTCGTGTTGGCATTGAAGAAAATGAGTTTTCTGATAAGGCAGCCACAACTGCTGTCATTATAAGTAGATCAGATATACACTAGCACCTCTAGTATGGCAGGGGAGATTATCACCTGGTCTAACCTTTGTGTTATGAACAGGTAAAGGTCCTCTGTTAGCCTCCTTCCTGGGTAAGTGGGGAACTGGTTGTATTTGAGTTTGTACAAGGTATTTTACTCCACTTGTTTTTAATCATTTTGCCCCTTGTCTTTGCTTTGTTTTCTCTTAGGTGTTAGTGATTGGTACTGTCTCTTAACCCATCTTCAGTAAATGGCAGGGATTGTGGAATAATGACTCAGACAGTAACAAAGGAAAAATATTATCTAGACTTCAAATTGGTCATACTCATCTGACTCATTGGCATTTAATGAATAACCCACAAAAGCCAATTATCCAGACTTCAAATTGGTATTACTGTATTCATCTGACCCATGGGCATTTGATGTGTACCCCCAACCCAATTCCTAAATGCAGAAAATGCAAATCAACATATAGAATCTAACGTATCTTTAATGATTGTCCAACTTTCATCCAACAGTGTACGTCAAGTATTTGAAACAAATCTTCGAATGAGAATTTGCCATCTTTAACTTTTCAGTTTATTCAGTCATCAGATTTTTGAGGAGTTGCAACATGTTTAATAATTTGGACTATCCCTATGGGGATTAAGAATCTTAATTCAGTGGACCAGTTAAACTATTTATTAATGATGATAATCATAATCCCACTGCCTAAGGATATTTTGCAGTATTTGCTTGTTAGAAAAACTCAGTCATTACCTAATGTGGGTTCTGTTTTGACAGCAGAATTGCGTACGATCTTATCTGGTGTTGAGATTATTAAAAATTACTGTCCAAAAATTCATTTTCCAGATTAGGTATTCATTTCACAAAGTGCATGAAACTGGTATGAATGTTTGGCCATGGTGGATCCTTGCTTATGTGGTCTTTGAAGTGACATGGTGCTTATCTGCACCATATCACTTCAAAGACAGGCAGTCAGGTCTGCAACAATTATGGCAGGGCATAGATCTTGTGCATGTCAGTGGAAAGCAGAATTTAAGTGGATGATGCAGTTGATGCCTCATTGTAGGAGTTGATGGATATTGTGCACAGTTGATAAATAACTAGAAAATAACTCCCAATATTTGAAAATAGTGAAGAGTTGAGGATCAGTATAAATTGAAGCGCAGGTCTGTTTTTTTGTGAGTACTGTTTTGGCACACCTAAAGTCTTCAAAATGTTCAAGAGTAGTTTTTTTTGAATTTGTCCACTGTCACACACTGACATCCTTCTCTTGTTTTTCAGGTTGAAAACTTTGGAGCCAAAGGCCGAGGTGTTATCACTACAAGACGTTTTGCCAAAGGTGAATTTGTGGTTGAATACATAGGAGATTTGATCGATATGAAAGAGGCGAAAGACCGTGAAAAATTATATGCACAAGATGCATCGAAAGGATGTTATAATTATTACTTTACCTTTCAAAATCAACAGTACTGGTAAGTCTTCAGCAGGTTTTGAGTTTTTACACACACACACACACAGATTTTGTTTATATTTAGTTAAAAAATATTTTAAGAATTCTAGAGCATTTTCAGTGATGCTTGAGAACATGATTTTGATCTGTTTTAACTTTCTGTGTAGCTGTGCTTAATATGTAATGTGATGATGGCAACAAATTATAACTTCAGTTTTAATTGAGCTTTGGAATGTTTGTCTTCTGTAAGGAGAACATTCCTTTCTCCTGAGAACATGATCTGAACTTTGTGTCATGCATAAGTCGTGTAGCAGTGGCATGTAGCTTTCCTTGTGTTACACACCTTATTTGTGATCAAATTAGTCTCACTAGCATTAATTGTCAATAAAAATGACAGTAATAATCATATCAAAGTTTTGTATTTACAACAGTGCATGTGTAAGCAGATATCTGTAGCAAGTGTTCACAAAGACTGGACAGTTATATAAGGAGGATATATTGAGAATTCCAGCGCTTAGTCGTGCAGGGACAGTATTAACTGCGTAACCCTTTTATTCAAATGAATATATTAGCATTGTCCCATAATATTGCTCAGTTGAGTAAGGACTGTTCTAATCTAGCAACAAACTTTCTGTTTTGGGTGCAAACTGAAGTCTTATCAAGCCTTTTTGTCTTATCTGATGGCCCTTAGCTGCAGTAATTTGTACCGTCAACACATTTGTGCACTCTAATCTCCTACCAGACTCCTCCAACTTTTCCTGCTTCAGTTTTTACCTGTTAAAATAATTGTCTGGTGATGAATTGGTGTGATCGTAATCTTGATGTAGGATTTACTTAGAAGTATGTGAAGTGAGGTTGGACTGCATGCCTCCTCTTCTCAAAAGTGGTTAAGCACTTTGGTCATACTGGGGACCGTAGTTTTGACTTGAAGGTCAACTACATAGCTAGGCTAACTGTAAACTACACACTATTAGTGTTCCTTTCCTTATATGGCCATGTAAGAGGGTGAGATCCCATCCAGCATGAACTTTGTGATTTTGTGTGTAAATCAAATAATTTAATCTAAGAATTTGCGGATAAATCAAATTGAATTTAATCTAAGACGATGATGAATTGACAGCTACATAGATTGTGATCATAGATAGTTTCTCTTCATGCCCTGCACACTTCTCCCTATACAAAATTTGTGTGACTAATGCATTGGTTTCTTCGACTGACGACTCAGACTCATGTGACCTCAAGTCTTTTTTAGCACAAATACAAAATTTCTCTTCTGGACAAATTGAAACAAATCCCTTATCCATTTTCAGTATTGACGCTACGGAGGAGACCGGATATCTTGGACGCTTGGTCAACCACAGTCGAAATGGTAACTTAGTCCCTAAGGCAGTTGAAGTAAATGGCAGACCACACTTAATTTTATTAGCCAAAACAGACCTACCTTGTGGCACAGAGATTCTCTATGACTACGGGGACCGGTCGAAAGAGTCATTACAGCACCATCCATGGTTAGCATTGTGATTACCAGTTAGGATTTAAATTTATATTAGTTTTTTAAGTGTAAGTTGAAGCTCACTGGGGTTAGTCTATAATTTCAAACATCACATGTCATAGTAATATTAGAGAATGTGTCAGTATTAGATTTTATGAACTGAGTAAGAAATTACAGTATTTGTGTGTGTTTTGCAAGAAGTGTGATGAAAATTTAACTGAATGTAATGTGCATTTAAAGGTCATAGTTACTCCCTTACACATAAATGTTACATAAATACATTCTCTGCATATTTATATAGTCTTCGCTCTAGAATTATCTGCTATAGAGGTATCTGCTGAATAGCTACACATCAGAATGTAAAAAAGGAAATCCCTGAATTGGATGTCTTGTGATACAGAACCTCAGTATTTTTTAAGGAATGTACGGAACTGCTTTTCATAAAGATATAATTGTTGTGTATCGAGAATTGCATTTTGAGACATCCAGTGGATTTACATAAGAGTTTGATGATTTAAGTTTTAGCCAAATTTAGTCTACCTGTTAGTTTTAGTTTCCATTCCCACTGAAAGTCTTAGCTATGTGTAAGATGCAGTTACCGACACTTAGAAATAGTGGTCTCCAAACAGGTGTTTGGTATCTACTGTTTTGTAAGCCATTCACTGCCTTTACAAGCCTCCAATATGCAAAGTTTGCATTGTGAATGCTTGACATTACAGTTACTCTGGACTGATGATGAAGCCTACCTAAAATGCTAATCCGCATCTTCAGTTTAACTGTCGAATTGAGGTTCATAGATGGTGCTAATCCCTCCTGTTTGGATAGTGCATCAGTTGGATTCAGTAACTGTTTTGATTTTCACATAACAGAAATAACTGTTGCTCCCCTCAAGTAAGGGGACATTCAGGACTTGAGCCATGAGGAAGTAACTGGAACATTTGTAGCTGGTGGTTCTGTTGAGGGGAGCGGTGAGATAGGGACCCACACCTGTACCAAAGAAGAAATTTAGCACAGCTAATAACTGCACCATCTGTATGTTCGTTTTGCAATTGAAAAGCTTGAAATGTACAGTAGTCTGTATTTAGCACTTGTGTGGGTTGGAAATTGGATGGAGAATGAGAAGTCATTAAAAAATTGCTGGAGTATGTCATACTAGTCACCAATTATATTGGTATTGACCAATTATATTGGTATTGTCATTGATGAGTTTAATTTGAAATTGAATGGTAATCATTCCAGAGGAAATAGTGTATTTTTTGTTGTTGTTGTAAGATTGTTTTGATTGGTTAGTTTGCTTGAGCTATTGTGTAAATGAACAGTAGGAATCTTGAGAAATGAATTTGAGAATAATTAGATTTTGAGGGGGGGGGATTTGTCACTTTAAGGTATTTATGGAACTCATCCTCCTACTTATGAGAGATTTTGTCTTGCAGAAATGATGAATTTTAATCAAGTTTGAGTTTTTCCTAGATTCCCAATTTGGGAAGCTTCTTTGTGATATGATTTCCTGATTTTGGTTGTCCTCTCCTACGTTGTTCCTTTCAGTTGTACGCTGTTGAACTCTTTGAACTTTTCAATGCCGTTTTTTGTCGAACACAATTGTAGGAAGTGATACATGGTCTTATTGTGGTGGTACATCTTCCACCTTTAAAATGATTTTTGCTTAATATTCATGTCTAGAATTTCATCTTTGGGGTAGCACTGTGGTTTTGATGGCTTTTGTAAGTGCACGTTGAAGCTGTTATATCCAGTGCATGTGGAATGTAGTTGAACAAGTTTAGTCCATGTTCTTGATGACACTGCAGTATTAGACTATCTTGGTTTTGTCACTTTGCCTTTCTCATGCTGGAAGTGTCTTATTTATACTGTATATTGAAAGCCATTGACTTATTTAAAGATAGAAATTTTATGATCGGAAGGCGAGCTGAACAAGAAAGTTTTTACGGTGCAGAAACTTGGGACTTTATGGTGTGTTTTAAGTGACCTAATGCTGTTCTTCGTAAAATTCTTTCGTGTAGTTCGAAATGCCATAGCAACATAGCAAATTCTCTTTTAGACCTGTTCTGTTGTCTTCATTTACCTGTTGTGTAGATTACGAGAATATGTTACCGCTGGAATTTAAATATTGATGATGGTTGTATGCAGGTGGTAGAAGTACTGTTCTGTATTTGGTTGGGTCAGATGTAAACTTCATCCTGTTTTTGTTTTTGCATGCAAGTATTATTTGTTTTGATAAACTTTGCTGTTCGTGATGAAAATGTGTGCAGAGGCCCTTTTTTAACACAGTTAATGCTTTTTGAAAATACAGGAATTACTCGTACTTGTGTGTTTCCAGTGAAGTCAGTTGCACTGCCAAAGGGTTTTTTTTTTAAGTGGTGTTCTCTTAACAAGTTGCATTTTTGTGGCATCTCATATCCGTGGTGGCGTCTTGAAAATGAGAACTTCTTGTATGTTTATTTTTTATGTTGTATTTAATGTTGATTTTGACTGAATTCTATTTTTCAAGCTTTTTCAAAGATTAGTGAAAGATGAGTGTTACCAAGTACAAAAAAAAAAATAACAGGATTTGCTCGGGCTTTTAGGTAGATGCTTGTGTGACTCCCTTCCTGTGTTATTCCTTCTACTGTACTGTTAATGTGGCCAATTTAGATTTAGCACTTTGGAATTACCTCTTCATAAGGAAATCGAGGAAACACAGCTAACTCTGGTTTGTTTATATTTTTTTAAGATCACTTTTTTTTTTTGTAGGGTTCCATCTGAAACACAGACATATCTCCGTATGAGATAGCTAACACCATATGTAGGAATTGAGCTAAATGAGATATCAGGAAGTAAAAAGGACTTGAAAGAGTGTGTGTGTGTTGTTATGTCTGTATTCCTTTATGTAAAAGAGAAATAAGTGGTCTGGTTGAATTAATAGGAGTGATAATAAACAGAAATTGAAAAGACAGTAATGATAGAGAAGAATGGAAAGGAAAAAGAACTGGAAGAGTAAAAAGACAATAATAATAAACTCAAATTTATAAGAGGAAAAGATGTGTTCCTTATCCCTAGTTCACTGTCTTGAGATATTGTTATACACTAATTAAAATTAATTCAGTTTCAGAAAGTGTTAGTATTTAAATTGAAAACCAAAATAAAGTAAACATCTGCATTTTAATTCAATCAACGCAAAAGTAAGGTAGGTGGTCTGAGAAAGATTCAAGTTGAGACTGTGAAAATCCTTACACCTACCAGATAATGCAACACTGAACCAGTTTGGTAGATCTCTCGTTACTTTTGGAGTATGAATTATGTGGTGAGGAAGGGCCAAAAAGTCCTGGAGAGGTTTGATGAAGGCATACACCCAATGGGAAACCCTGTGCAAGATTACACTGGCCAGAAGGGTCTAAATGAAACTCATTTGACATCTGATCTCACAAAGGGTAAAATTCAACAAAAAATTATTTATGTTGAGAAGTTATTTTGAACATATCCACTAAATACAAGTTTATATGGAGAGTTAGAAGTTGCCAAGAAGTACTTTTGAGTAGTGATTGGTTTACCCATAGTGGAGCTACATGTCTGGGAGAAACATTGTGACTAGCTGCGGTAGAAGCCCATCCTTCAGTGATAAGAATAGTCAGGTTGATGGGATGGAGATTAAGCAACTGTTGTTCTTTTTAAGGTTCTTTGGAGGGATTGTACTTAAGAATTTCGACAGAATTTATAAAATGTAGTAAGTAGAAGTGGAACATTCACTGCCACATTTTGAAGTATATTTTACTTTTACTTTGCTCTGATGCCTCGAAACTATAGAGTGCATCTTTCCACAGGAGTTTGCAAGTTAGTGTTTGCAACTTCTTTTAACCATAAAAAAGAAAGATTTGCTTCTGGTATTTCTTTTCTGTGAAGGCAGAGATGAATTGAGGCTTTTGTCTGCCTCTGTTCTCTCAGTGAAAAACTTTTCATTTGCTGGATGAAGTACTCTGAAAGTACTGCAGAACTATTGTCCCAAAATTGTCATGTGCAGAAGCTTCAATAATCGCAAATTTCAAGACTGATGGAAGTGTCCTAAAGTTGTGGGGAGTTTGACTTTTTGTTTTGACTCACTCTACCTATGTACAGGCGGCCCATACCCAATTATTGGCGGTGATAAGCGGAAATCGGCGATTTTCGCCGCCAAAACTTGCTGATTTTCGTTGCTAAACAAGCGCCGTAAAACCGGATCGCTGTTAACCGGGAACTGCCTGTAATCACATTACTTAGTTGTACTTATTGTAGAGAACTGCATTTTGGTATTGTAAGGATAATTTTTTATCAAGGTTTATTTCTTCCCATTGAATATTGTGCCTGTTTGTATGTTTTTCCTTATGGGAAATTTTCAGATTTTGTAGTGGTTGGTAAAATTTCAGTAGATTGGTAAGAGGGCATTCTGGTTTGGGGAATTGGTCCGTTTGTAGTCGATCTTGACCTTATTATGACTGGTTTGTCTGTTTGAGGAGGACTTTGTATCACATTTACTTCTAAGGACTTGAAGGTTCAGGGGAGAGTTACTTGATGAAGTTGGCTTTGTAATGAAAAAGAGTACTGGCCATTTATAAATGATACAAAAATGAGAGGGATTGCAGAAGGTATCATTATGTAGGGAATGTTTCTTCAGGTTTCCTGTTTTGTCACAAAAAATAATTTTGTTCATGGTTATATTTTCGAAAATTTAAATATATAGTTCATTGGGACTGCATTTAGAAAGTTGTTCTTTTGTAATTTTTCAAAATTCTGTATATCCAGATGTGTGTAGGTTCCAAGGGAGTACATAAAACCATCTGAGGGCTTGGTTTTTTAAACTTTTTTTTGGTCATTTATAAAAGTATATGTCTTTATTATCATTAAGCTTCATAGCAGTTCCTATTTGCTGGGTGTTTTGGTGTTCTATAGTGTGTTAATATCACCTGAACATTTTTAAAAAAATGATAAACGTTGACCAGCTTGGCAAGGGTTCGAGTGTATTCGCGAAAAATTCCCAACAGATTATGGTGCTACTGGGGCCATTAAGTGGGACTGCATGAAACTCTCTTTGTTGTCTCTCCTGACTCCTTCCTTATGTTGCTTAGACTCGCCAAAATTTACTGAAATGACCCCAACCCAAACTAATGTGTGCTACCATCTACTGTGTAGATATTTATTTTAAGTTTGCCTGAAACTGCTATTAGGTTAGTTATATTTCTGTACCCTTTGTCATTAACTACTGCTCTTTATATATTTTGCAATTGCATAACGTATATCCTTGGCTGCTTTTGCTGTGAATGAGCTTTTTTTATATATTAAGAGAATGCATACTGAAGAACCTACTAGACAGTGTTCTCCATATTTCTGCAAGTTATTCAGAGAATCTGCCTAGTTTAGTAATAGTGTAAATGAAAAAACTGGGTTACTTATAAAGTTGTATACTTGCGAACTGAAACCAAAATATTTCAGAACTTCATTTAAATATTTACATGTAAGTAATGTAAGTAAAATACTGATTTTTAAACATATGGCTGGATTGATTTTTGAGTAGTTTTCATGTGCTTTCTGGAAGTCAGTCTTGCTCAGGTTTATCGTCTTCAATTCGTCGTTTGATGTTGGTGTAACTACGTATTTAGTGCAGTAATTTTTTTGGGTAATGGCATGCTTTGTTTCCATGCCTGCCTTAAGATACAGTTAAGGATCAGTTACCAACTTCCCATTAAAGTTGCCCTTTTAGGATAAACTAATAATAATAATTCAGTTGGTAGTTAATGTAACAGCACCTTTTCAATATTCAGGTGTCTAGTTATTTAAGGGAGTTGCTGTCTGAGGGTTTCTCAAAATTCATCAAGTTTCAGGGCCTTAGGACTTAAAACATCGGAGAGGTTAACTTTGAAGAAGTCTGTTTACTTGAGTTTAACTCCCACTGCCAGTTAGCAAGCAGTGATGGTTCAGTATACTGCCATTCATTTCTTGTCAAGTTTTGGTAAAAAAATGAGGTACTAAATCAATTTTGGAGATAGATTTTTTACCAGAGTTTTGCAGAGACACTTGTTGCCTCTAAAAGAGAGACTATCTAGAACATGAGGAGTTTCAAGACAACCCTGTGCTGAGACTTGCCTATCCTGTGATTATGTCATGGGCTTCCACTGTAATAATGTCGAGGTAATTAGTTCCAGGACCCAGAATTAGTCTTGTGGCCAAAATTTGAGTAATCCTAATGAAATGGCTCCAAATCCAAAGATAATTGAAGCTGTTGTTTTTGGTTTTTATTCTTGCTTACTGTATAGTAATAACTATCCTGTGTATTCAAGAATATATAGGGCTGTTCACAAATAATGTCTTCTGTTGTAACATCACTGTGAATAAGCAAGTTTTGTTTACCATAATTTACTCTTTTTAACCTGTGAAAAGGAATGCTTGCATGCCTTGGAGCAAATTCAAAACCTGCTAGCATTTGGGTCATTAGGATGGTGTCTTAAGGAGTTTTTTCTCTACTAGGGTGAATGGGGTTTCAACCCACAGCCTTTCCTTGTCATCAGTGCCCTACCACTTAACTACAAAGAGAAGAATGACTGTGAATCTCTTGTTCTGATATAGAACTGTAGTGCACAGTGTGTATAAGATTTTAACTGAAAGAACAAATTTTCTGTAGCAATGTACTTGCGCTTCAAATAGCGTAACAACCTCAGACACAAGTTTTACCAATTTTCACATTTGGCCCTGAAAGTTTTCTGTTATACAGTACTTAATGGATGCATTGCATGAACTAAAGTGATTTCACATCCATCACACCTGTAGAAGGAATATCCTTCACTGCAGGATACACACCTAAAGAAACTGTTTGTAATATATCTTATCTCTGCATTATGCTTCTTTCTTTAGTTGCAATAGATTTGTATAAAATAATATTTTGGTAGTTTATGAATATGCACTTAAGCATTACATATCAAAAAGTATAGGATATGCTTTGGTAATTGAGGTCAGGTCCACTTTTCTGACGGCCCTGATAGTACAGCAGTTGTGAGCAGCACATCTTTTTACAGGTCCTGTGTTCAACCTTAATGCAAGAGCTAATTGTTTTTCTGTGTATTAAGGTAGTTTAGGTGAGTAAAATAGGCAGGACAGCCTTATCATAATTAACAATCAGAGTAAGGGAATGTAAATGTGTGATGGGACAACGTCTGTTAAGACCAAGACAGGTTTAGAGATTTTGGTACGTTTGTTGAAGGAGTTATAGTTTGAAATAAGACCAGTAAGGTTTTGAAACAGAAAACCAGACAGCGGGAAAAGAGAAAACAGGGCTTTCACTTGCATAGGAGTGCTAGCATGACCGAGTCCCAACAAAACAAATTTTTTGAATTGGTTTTCCCTGGTTTTGTTTTATGGTTGAACTCGTACAGTGGATGATACTTGCCTTGCTTGGTGAAGAGAAGGCATATTTTGTAGTATTCAGGCACGTGCTATGCTTTTACTTGTGCATTTGAGTATTAAAATTTGTATAAATGCCTTGTATGACGCAGATGTAACACCTCTGATATGAGTCACATTTTGTTATTTGTTGCTTTGGCATGTTTACCTTATAGCTCAGTTGGTTGTATAATTATCTCATTACAGGTTTACTAGCATGGGGTGTGAAGGGTTAAGTAATCTGCAAAATCATACTCAGATGGGAAAGATAGGAGATAATCAGTGAGGAGGAGAAACAGATTATTTCAAAGAAAAGAAAGTAATCTTCCAAATTGGCTTAGGGAATACATTTACTAGGTGAGGGATACTAATTAACACACATAATGGAAATTAAATATTCAGTTTGTATCATTCATTTATGATTTGTGTACATACACCTGGCCATGCCTATCCCGATTACAAAGGAATTTTATTGGACCGTACACCATGTACTAAGAAGACATTCATGCACATTGAAGGTTTTACTTTCACAGTTTGCATTGATGTAAACAAATCAAAAGACTAAAATAGGATAACTTTCTTATTTATAACTTATAACCCTTGTGAGTTTCTGTAGGATCCTGGCTTAGACCATCCATGATAAGTATTTTTAATTCCATGCTATGTATTTTGTTTTGGATAACCTAATCAAGAGCTTACAGAACCGTGCGGCTGTGTTCAGCATGATTTAGATAATGCTTCTGGGTTGATGAAGAATACTTACTTTGTTCATTATGTACCATACCTAGAGTGATTGACTGCATTTTGTTAGTTTTCAGTTTTTTGTTTTCCAAGATCTGTTGTGTATTGGAATTTGCTACAAGGACATCAAGAACTTTATAGAAATAATATTTGGAGGACTTGATTATTATAGACGAATGAGTGTAGAATAATTTTGTTGTCTGCCCCAGTTTTGAAATACTTTTCAGAATAGCTTATTGATCTGTATCAAAGTATAGTATGAGCTGTAATTGATTGTGAATTATCATAATGCCACTTTGAAGTTTTTGAAACCAAGGAAGTATGCACACTTGCCAATACCTCAAGAAAGTAGGACGAGATTGCAATTCTGTTAGCTTTTTTCATCTTTGCTAAACATGCAAATAGGTAACCACAACATTACCATTCACGCTTTTCTGTCCTGGTATTTGAAGGTTGTTAGTGGTACAGCAATGCTCTTATGTGGTACGACATGATTACATAGGATTTCGTTCAAAATTCACAAACTGGCAACCTAACATGCTCCATATTTTTCTCTTAATTCAATGTGAAAACACGATTATTGCATATAATAAGGCCATAATATGTTTCATGAGTGAAATTTGTCATATATATTTCAAAACTGTAAGAAAATATCACATGTAGCTAAATCTTGGAAAAACAGTGACGAAACATTTTCAAAAACTTCGTCCACTCATCACCGATGCATTTGACAAGAGAGTCATCATCGAACCTCAGTTCATATGTTATATAAAAGACGAAAAAATATGTTATAATATTAATATTGCTTCCAATGCAACCATAAGATTATTTGATTGTTTTTATGCCTCAAGGCTGAAAAATGTAAATACTTAAATACAAATGCATCCACCGATATCAGCGGGTGAGTGGAGCGTGTGTGATGCAATCATTAGAGTGGCAGCGCAACATGAACCACCTGGTATAACATAGGACTACAATGAGTACAATGAAATTACAGTATGTTGAAAACATTTATTTTGTTTGTTAGAGGAATATTTGGATTTCATAAATGTAAAACTATTTAAGTTATATTTCATGACCACTTCAAAAATTATGGATTTCTAGGAAATATTTGCTTATGCAACTAAAGCCAAGATTTTGTTCCTAGGCCTAAGTGTTAGATTTCTTTACTTACTATAAGTTAAGTATATCTTAGTTTAACCAGACCACTGAGCTGATTAACAGCTCTCCTAGGGCTGGCCCAAAAGATTAGACTTATTTTATGTGGCTAAGAACCAATTGGTTACCTAGCAACAGGATCTACAGCTTATTGTGGAATCCAAACCACATTATACTGAGAAATGAATTTCTATCACCAGAAATAAATTCCTCTAATTCTTCATTGGCTGGCCGGAGACTCGAACTCAGGCCTAGCAGAGTGCTAGCCGACAACTCTACCGACTCGTCCAACGAGGAACTTTTTTTACTGACTGTAAATACATTACACTTAGCATTCACATCTCTATATTAACAAATTCTGGCCAGAAAGCTTATAAAGTTATCGACACATTCTTGCACTTCAAGTTACCTTAAGGCCCGTCCAGACTATCGAGCATTGCCCGCGTGCACAAGCGAGCAGTTTGCCCGTTGACAAGTTTACCGCTTGTGCCTGCTAAAACAAGTTCCTGTGTTGGTTGTTTAGCGAAAGCACCAGACACTGCCCGTGGCCGGTAATATGACGTCACTGCCAGACACACTAGGCTTCCTATGGAGGCAAGGGGCAGAGGTTGTCATTGTTCACTCGAGTGTTTGACAGACATGTCTATCTCTGCTCCCGCTATGGATCAGTGGTCGAGACCTCATGTTCTACATTTAATAGAATTTTGTCGGGAACCCCCTTGCCTTTGGAATGTAAAATTGAAAATATACACACAGCAATTATTATGCTAGATAGAGCTTTCTTCATCCGATTCTTCATGGTGGCCACCATGCTGGTAGTTGATCATACCACACAGTCTGCAGGTCCTGCCTGAATGACCACACGCTCTGGCTGTGCCCGGGTTTGACTGGGCCACCTCGGCACCATGTGGACAACACTACAGTTGTACCTGTGGGCTTTGCTCATTTGTGGGCAGTGCCCGTCGAGCTGAGCTTGATCGTCTGGACGGGCCTTTAGGAATGAATAAATTACACAAAAAAGTGAGCAGAAAGACTTTTAAGAAAGTAATATTTTAAGCAAGTTAAAAAACGAGTGTCCCGTAGTCCGTGACATAAATACTAATAGATATTTTGATTAATAACCATCTCCATATTATTAAAATCATCAATATCTTTTATTCCTCAAAGAAGTGGTAATCTACAAATAAATTCTCTAGTAACAGAGATTACATCTCAGAAGGCTTGGATTATGTTTTTAGGCCTATAAATCATTTTGCAACATACAGGCATCTTGAACACAGTCTAAAACTTCAACATTCAAAGAAAACTTGTAATTCATATTGCTGTTTTGAAAATGTTATGACTGTTGAGCTTATTAGGTCTACTGTTAAAACGCTGCAGAGGTAGTTACGTTGACCAGCCCGAGGAGCATGTTAAGCGTGCTGTCATTGATGGCACCGCTAACCTTATCACACCGTGCTTTGAGCTAAGCAATATAAAAAGAAAAAAGTTCAAATCCCACAGTTTACGAATTTTACCAGTGCATAAAAGGGATCATATTTATATAACCATAGGGAAAATAGTGCTAGCTGTGAATTCGCAAACTTGTCAACATGTATGGCATTGAAAATGGAAAAAAAAAAGTTGAACACTACTTGGCAAAGTAACGTTGAGTCTGAGATTTTGGACGATACAAAAAGAATCATGTCGCCTCAGATTCGAGCATAACTGTACTAAACCAAGATTAGGACTAGCAGCCAAATTACTTAGGCCTTTTTTTTTTTTTGATTGTGTGTGAATGATAACAAAAACCCATGATTTAATCCACCTTAACTGGGGAGGTCTTGCAGGAAAAGAAATCGGAAGAAACAAAAGTCAGGTCTTGCAGGAAAAGAAATCGGAAGAAACAAAAGTCAAGGATTAGGACAGTCAGTCATGTGTGAGAAGTCCTTGCATCCCTTATGAAATTTAAAATCCAGAATTACTGCTTAAGATTAAAATGTGTGTGGATAAAAGGTTGCAATTTTACATAGCTTATGCATGGCTGATATACTAAAAGTAATTATTTTTTTGTAGTTGGGTACTATCTGAGTAAAGTATTTAAAATTAACTAGCAGTGGTAATAAATACTTTGTTCATCAGAAGCAGATTACTTCAGGGTTAAACTGTCAACCCTAGGGTGGTCTCATGGTTAGTGGGTTGAAGAAAAGTTTATTGGAGAAAGTTGTAAATGCAGTCTCCAACCTCCTCACAAATGTCTGTCGGGTGTACCAAGGAAAATGGGAGGTCTTCCAGCATCAAGTGGTGGGCTTTTCATCTTCCTATGTCAAGAGAAGGTCCTTTCCACGACCGAGATCAAGAGGTACAGAGCTCCCCTCGTTCAAGTGTTCAGACCTTGGGGCATAGAACTTTTGTCTTCTTGGAAACTGTCAATTATGGTAAAAATTTTGAAAAGAAATGTGCCCCCACACGAGTTGAAGCCCCTTGAGTGGGATATGACCAAGGTCCTCACCAGCCTGCGATGGATTCACTGTGAGCCCCAAGAAGGCATCAGACTGACCTAACTCTTGACGGTATTCCTCCTGGCCTTGGCTTCAACCAAGAGAGTAGGGGAACTGCATGCCCTCTCATACATTGTCCCACATACACCGAGGGGAGGTTGTCCCTTGGGCTAACTTTTGTTCCAGAATATGTGGCAGAACCCTTCAACCCTGGACTGGCAGTTTAAAGGTTTTTCTGCCCCCTCTGAAAGAATTTGTAGGGGTGGGGGGGGACAAAGACAAAATGCTACTGTGCCCAGTTAGGTCGTTGAGAACCTATCTCAAGCGTATGGCCCCTCCCCCTCCAACCCAGCCTGTAGGAGACTAACAGTACGGCCGCGAGAAAAAGGAGATCTCAAAAAAATCATTTGGCTGAGGGAAGTCATCAGAGCATACCAGATCAGTCCAGATGGTGACCTGCCTCTAGGCAGAATAAAGGCTCACAACATTAGGAGGATAGGACCCTCAGTAGCATTCAAGAAGAACCACTTGGTCCTCCAGGTTCTTAGAGGAGACAATCAACCTTCACTTCCTTCTATCAAGGATGTGGCACACAAGTCCTTGGGCCCCAGTATTCATGGCCCAACAGGTGATATAAGAACATCAAGCCCTTGGGGAGATTCGCTCAGGGAGGAGGACCTCAGGTTTGTCACTAGGGGATTGGGGAGTATTTGAACAACACTTCCTACAGGATGGTGACCTGAAGTTTAGTAGAGTACAGGAGGAGATCCTTGACAGGTCAACAGGTTCAGCTTCCCTTGTGGGTGGCCCGTAGGAACACACCCACCCGGCAACTTATGAGAGATTGGCCTCCTGCCTTTTACTGGGCTATATATATGAAAGCGTAAGTTCATATTCATGTCGGAAGAAATACCAAATTTTAAGGTAACTTGTATTTTTCTAAAACACAAACCTACACTTTTACATGTATAGTTTTACCCTCATCCCACCATGTAGTCCCGATCTTTCCCTGTCTATAGAGCAGCGTGCAGCTGTGGATGGGCTGGTGCACACAAAGGAAGGGTCAGGGCCAATCCAGGTTGCTGGTGACCATTGGCCTAACCATTAGTATTTTATTTTTTCAGGTGATTCAGTGACAGCTGAAGCATGCTAAGTGCAAGTACTCCATATGTGAAAACATAGGTTCGTATGTTAGGAAAAATACAAATGACTTTATGGTATTTTAGTAAGGAGCTGAATGAATCAGTCCTAAACTTATCCTGTCTATCATTTAATTGATTTTTAAAGTAGCATATTATTATTGAAAATGTAAACTATTAACTATTGGTTTTTATGAAAAAATTGTCATTCTTGGTCCCCAGAACTGAAGGTCATTGAAATCATGATGAAAGTGAAAAATGTTGCAAAAATGAAAGAGATTTGAGGTAAATTTTGTATCAATGCAGTGTATTGCCAGCAGTCCCATTGCAGTTGTAGTAGGATGTGATGATGTATTTTCCCAGAAGTTTGAACCTTGCGTGTGTTTGTGTGTGTGTGTGTTTTATGTATTCTTTGAGGATTTCTAGTACAGTAACTTATTATAGAAGACCAGCTAATGTTGTAAAGTTTTTGTATCAGAATTTCTTACTTTTAAGTGTAGTGTGTATTTTTTGTTTAAACAAAAGCATGAAAATCAAATCTTGTATCTGTCTAATATCTTTGAGGTATGAAGGCGTTGGTCTTTCGTCTAGAGGCTTTTTTTTTTTTTCTCTCAAATAGTAAAATCTGATAGACTTTGAGGAGAGAGGAAGATCAAACGTGACCTTTACTTAACAATTGCTTCATCTTGAATTTTAGCCAACAATCCCACTTCAGGGTAATGCATGCATGGTAGTTGGAATAACCTGCATTATTTAATAGGAGAATTGATAATAAAAGAAGTGCTGGTTAAGACCATTGGTGATTATAGTAAAGACATCAGAACGAGAATGCATTGTGAAAAGTTGAAATCTTTCTATTTTGCCATGTTAATGTCTAAAGGTATTTAAATATATACCGTACATATGTCTTGAAACTTATGCACTCATGGTTTATTAGATATTTGAGGTATCCAATTTGTCGAGAATTGGTATGAAAATGCGAGTTGTAACAATATTGCTGTAACCTGATGGATTGGATATTTGTTGTCCTATGTTGATGAAGAAACATATTTTACATGGTTGCTGCTTGTTTTTTCTATACAATTGATTCTTTTCTATTTAAGAATATACAGTTCTTTTTTCCCTAAAATCTGTTCTGGGTTAGAAAAGAGCACGATGTGTATATTATTTCCTCCAATAAACACCCAGAGATGACACGTTAGTTGCTAAAAATGTTTTGCCCAGGCAGGCAACTAAGTGGAAATTCTTAGCTCTCAAATGATTTGTCATTGTATTTGCTCTGGATTCATTGAAGGAGTTTTTAATTGGTTTCTTCTTCCCATCAGTTAAATGTGATTTCATAGCCTTCAGATTGTAGAAACTCCTGTCACTGCAGTTCGCTAAACACCTGATGTCTATATATTATGGGTAGGTCTTTCATTACAGTACTTCTCTTCACTACAGATTCTTAAATAATTGGTTGAAGAAATTTCTTCGTGGAACAACTTTACTCATCATATTAATGACTATCAAAGTATCTTGAGTATTTTTAGATTGGAAGATAATCCCTCAGTTATTGACCCTTCTTTATATTAACTTTGATCCCCACATAGTAACCCTTTTTATTTATTTTAAACTTAAGTGGATGAGTAGCACTAGATAAATTTGACAGCCTCTTGGGTGAAAGAGGACAGGTGTTGCTGAAATAAAAAATGTTTCTACCCTGTTATTTTGAGGTAAAGCTTCCGTTTTCTTTTCCCCCCTCAGTTTTCTTTAATGAAAGTTTAAGTATGCAAAGTTGATCAAAAATAAGTTTAAAATTTTGTTCTTAAATTAAACTGCATGCCTGTACAAGCTTTTTTGTTGTGAGATTCAGTTTGTGGTTTACAACACTGCTGTTCATTATTATGAATGTAAGGTCTGGGTATTTCCTATGGCATATGGTGTTTGACTGACCCCAATTACTTATAAAAACACTGAATTTTCCCCCTACACCTAGGAAAATGAAATGCGGTTTTGAACATTAGATACCTCATTTCTTATTCTGCATATAGATATCAGTTGTATGATTTGCTGATATTAAGAGGCCTCTTTACCTTCCACTCATGGCTATTTCAGATTCCTTTGGGCTTTAGTCAGCGCTATTTGATATTTGGACTTTATCAGATTTTGTATTTTGGCTTGAGAAGAATTTTTAACAGCCTCTGAACTGCTGAGATACTTTTTTTGAAGCTTTTGTTATATAAAAACTGCTTGAAAATGGTTGACACGTATCTAAAAACCGTGATTTTCTTTAGCTAAAAGTTTGACACATGTTGATGTATCGATATATGCAGAATATATACACTTTAAAGTATAAAACCAGTCTTTGTCTTTTTGAGCAAGAATATTTTTGTATGATAATTTTAAAATGTTTTTATTACTGTGTAGCGCAGTACCTTTCATAACCAAGAGGTCCTATCACATACTGCTCATTTTTTGTTTGCACTGGTAATGAGAATACTGTTTGCTTTTGTATATAATTTATAAATTTGAAAGAACAGTATTTGAATGTTGAAGGCAATTGTACATATTTTTCTTTTTACTTTTTGGTCAAGTAGAAAGCTTTTAAAGTTTGCTGATTTTTTTTTTCTTTTTCTTTACTGGTTACCTTTTTATATGAACCCATATATTATTTCCCAAAATGGTTTGCAAGTCTGCGTTTGACTCTTTGCTGTTTTGGGGGCAGAGTAATTCAGATAACTAGTGAAGCAGGTATTTTTTTTTCTTGTAGTTGGACTTGAATGGAGAGTTGCATTTGGTTGGTCACAAATGGATCCACCTGATGGTTTTCCCTCAAAAGCCATGTTAGCTGTAAATGGTCAGATATGTTTATCATGGCAGCATTAAAAATTCTCAGGATTAGACAGAACATGGTGCGCTGTTGCCAGTTGGTGTTGAAGGCATCATCTGCATTTAGCCACGTGCCTTGGAGAGGAAATGGGTCGTGTTGTTGAGTGGGGGCAGTGTGTGGTCATGGAGTGTGTTGCTGAAGTAAAATGACAACCTATCATTCCTGTTATCTGACGAAAGTAATAGAAAGATGGTGTACCTGTACAGATGTTTGTATTTTGGATAAGCAGACTACCATGGCCACATGGCTTCCAATCCTTTGATGAAGAGTTTGTGAGAATCTAGACTAAGTTATTAAGCATTGTAAGAGGCTAATGAAGTGATTATTGACATAAGTTTTTTGCTGGATTAGAGTGTTACAGCTTAGAAAGATTTCAAGAACTTCATTACAGAGAAAGTAATTATAAACATATGTAACTTTATAGACAAGACAAAAGGTTTGTTCTGAAATTTTTCTTTACTGCTGTGGCTCTCTCTCTGATTAGTACAAATATTATTATAGTGTTTAATTTTGAATACAGTAACATAAATGAATGAGAGAATCTCGGTGAAAAGTAACCCCAGAACTTATACGTGCACAAGACTAGATTGAATATTTATCTTCTTTGCCAGTTTACTATATTGTATGTTATAAAAAAATGTTGCACTAGAAATAAACATTATGTTCCATTTAAGTATACTTTTCTTCGCCTTGCCTTTCTCATCATTAGGAATTGGCATTGAAACCCTACAGTACAAGTGTCAGGAACCAGATTTTCAAAGATATGACTTAAGTAATTACGATACCAAAACAGATAATTAAAAGGAACTTTATTGTGGAAGCACTGGAACCACTATAGGCAATGGTTGATTTCAAAAGAATGAGTTACAAAATGAGTGAAACTGATTAAACTCAGCACAGCGCCATCGATCATTTTACATGGCTGAACAGGTATCAGTTTCCAGACCCCCTTCGATATTCAGTGAATTATCAATGGTTTATGCCTTTCCAGACCCCCTTTGATATTTCACGAATTATCCATGGTTTATGCCTAATTTCCTTTTGATATACTGAAGAGGAAGGGAGCAATCAGTGGTGTCTTCTTCACCTGACCAGGTATTCTCCATTCCATCCACCTCGGGGTTGCATATTGGCCTTTCCAGTCTCTCCTGTTAGCATCATGAGTGTAAGCGTGGATATTCAGTAGTAGTGTGATAACCTGAAAAAAAAAACAGAAGTATTGGACGTATGAGGCTTTCAAATTTATAAATAACAGATTTAACAGACTTTCTGGCAAAAGAATTGTCCCAGGCAGGGAGGCCCTTGTAAGTAAGAAGGCTGACCAGGGTCATGTAAATTACTGGGGAGGTAGTTCAAACACTAGGCGGCACTGTGGCAAACGTACACATAAGTGGAGTTGAAGTTGAAATACTGCAACAGAACCTTGCTCACTACCCTTAGATTATTATGTTTATGAGAAAGCTCATCTTAAAGTTCCTCTCTACCTGCATGTTTGATAACCCATGAATTCCAACAGTTGCAAAATAAATTAAGTTTACAAATTACTGCATTATGAACATTGTAACAGCATTATTATTTGGTTGTGAGATGAAACAACTAAGGGTTTCATACTTATTTCAAAAGCAGGAATGATTATTATTAGTAGGCATTCCACTTCTTGTGGAGAAGCTTTTTGCCTCAAAATTCCATCAAAACTATGGAAAACAAGGAGCCATTAAAAAAAATACATTTATCCATCCTTGAAGAATAATTATCCTTCACGGAAAATGATGAGTCATATGACAGTTCAGAGTCAGAAATGATACCTTATGGAATGGGAGAATGATGAAAGAAGTGGTGGACTGGATTATGTCCTTCGCACTACCCTGGGGAGCAAAGTACATGACAGTCAGCTGGGCTCCTGTGGGCACCAGAAGAGTTGGATGACCCAGACCTACTTGGATTAGAACTATGAGATGGAAGGCTGGATTTTTGGGAGATAAAGCATAGGGAAGATATAAGTGTCAGAATTTCACCAAGATCCTTTGTGTTGCATGCCACTAGAGCCAGTGATGAATATGATGACAATCCTTTCTTTTTCCTTACAGCTGTATGAATTACTAAATAATGGGATAAATGAAAAGATACTGTGCATAGAAATGATGGAGAGGCATCTAAATATTTCAGATTTATGCTTTAGGAGTTTTACAAACATCTTTAGGAGGGTTTTAACAAACAAATGGGCCAAAAATAAGTGGGACTACACAATAATATACAGGAATGTTTCATTGGAGTGTATTTTTGTTACATTGTTACCTATAAGGTTCTGAGTGACATCACATAGCTGTCAATCCCTACCTGCTGAAATTTCAAAAGAAAGAGGAATTTCCTTTGTATTCCATCTAATGATTCAGTACTTTAAGGTCATTTATTTGCTTATAAATAAAACTCATTACAGTATTTTCTTTTCACTCAAAGATTATTAAAGCATCTTTCTTTCCAATAATTGTAATTGTGCAAAAAGCACTCTTTCATGCAGGGTTAATAAATTTTGAACAGTATTGCTTCCAGTGTGTCTTGTGCTGCATGGAAAGTGATTATGAAGCTTTTTGCAATGTCCCTATTGCCTCAATTGCTTTCCTCTAATGTGTTTAATGAGGACATGTTCCTTTTTGTCTCTTCACCCGTAGTTGTTAACTACTTTAACTATGTCTTGCTCCAAATTTCAGCCCTTTTTATGAAAAATCATTCAAGCTAGTCCTACGAGTCTAGAAATTTGACTATGTAATCTTGTTGGACAGCTTTTGTTCTTTCAAGTAAAAATTACAAATTGAAGCAGCTGGAGAATGGGTACCAACAGTGCTTATTGCAAGTTGTATTCAAGCAGCATTTTTTGCTAGGCTCCAAGTCATTCAACTCCATCCTTGCAATCATCCTTCTTAATGTATCATTTTTTCCCATTCCATTTTACTCCGAAGATGATAAATGTAATCCAGTGACGGCTGCTGTCTTGTATCACCGTGTTTATATCAATAAAAAAAACTGCAGTCATGTCTCCATCTGTGTCTCTACTTTGTACTTAGCCTCCTTCAGTAATTTATTTTTATACATGTTTGTTGTCTTATGGCAGCTCTTACAAAATGTAATTTGATTAGTGGAGTGCTCCAAGGTACTCGAGAAAACTGCCACAACACAGCTTCGGTCTATATTACCTCATCAGCTTCACACAAACCTGGCTTCTCTCAACAATAACCATGTTTATTCATTTTGTGATATCCTTTTCATTTAGTGTAGATGATGGTCAGAAGAATAAGTCCTTTGTAAATAGTGTACTGTGCATTCAAGCACTGAAACTAAGTCCTAGGAAGTGGAGAACTGGTATATAGTGCGTGTTCAGATTCTAGAATAGGCCTATACTGAGGGTCAATATGGATGTCAGTGTTCAAGCTTCTATGAACATTACATGATACTCCTGGCCCAGTGGCTGATTGTTGTCGTTGGGATCAAGAATGACATTGTAGTAGAGCTGTTAGTGATGATGCTCTCTTGTAATTAGTACACAGTAATGACTCACCCCTACCGTTGTGAATTCGTTCCATGATGCGATGGAAGTTGAAAAATTATCTGAGTCAAAGTAGCCCTTTAAAAAGTGTCTTAAGACACCCCATAACATTGCTAATATGTGTGCAATATGTTGGTGCTTAAAACATTCTACTGTTTTTGTATACTGCGCTATACCAACATGATGGGTGATATCAAATCAATATGCTTGGTGGGCTGGAGGGGAAGGGGAATGGACAACACTGATGATGTTGAGGACTGAATTTTTCATCGTTTGGACTTGTAGTCTGAACCAATCGAGAATGCTCTGAACTCAGTTGCTCTTTTCATCCAAAATCAACTTACAACAAACAAGTGAGTCATGCCATTACCCCCACCGCCTTGGCAGAGTTTTCAGCACTGGGGTCCATCTCAAAGAGCCCAAGGACTTTGTCAGCCTGTGCAAAGGCCTGCTGCATCTTGCTGATGATGAAGCATTCCGGTTCTGGTGCCTACTCCTCTTCACAGCACTACTGCTAGTGAAGCTTCATTAACTCATCGTTCATGAGTGGCTGCTTGTCTGCCTCAAATAACATCATGAAATCCTCCTCCTCCTCTCAGTCTATTTTCAGCTCAGTGTTCAACGTTACCAGGGCTTTGCTCATGTCCACCTCAGCAAAGCCCTTGAAATTTTGAACATACTGAGGGCACAGCTTCTTCACTTCCAAAATGAACTAGTACATAATGTATGCTGTACAGCCAAATGTTATGTAAATAAGACTATATTGTATCATTTTTAAACTTAAATGATTTTATACATTACTATAGCCTGTATTTTATATATTTTAACATTGTTTTACGAGATATAGCACTTTTTTCACTGATTCCTGTATTTTTGGGCATTTTAACATTGTTGTTGACTGATGTGAAGATGCACAAACTGATGTAAGTCACTTTTTATTTTTCCCTATTATTTTTAACAAAATCTGAGTAAAGTTGAAAAGGCCAGTAACTGGAGGTATTACTGTACATGTGACGGTGGCTAACGCTGCTTTAGGTATTTCTGCACCTCGTATGGATTTTATTTCTCACGATCAAATTATCTGGAATCTTGTGGATGCACCGCTACCCTAGTTTTTCTTCATTGGTGAGCGACATAGTTAATGAAAAGTTCTTGCTAACAAAAGGTAACTAGCCGATTGTGAAGGCTGGTGATGCTAAGATTTTTCAGATTAATTGCTGTGAACATTGTTGACCAAGACCTTACTCCTCTTTGATTAACACGTTTCTGTAACTGCTAACATGAAAGGTGCTGGCAAACAGAGGTCCTCTTTTGGGCAATGACTGAAGGACAAGTAACACAGATGATGATGGTAGAGAACATACAAAAACTGCTACATAAAACTGAGTTTATACTAATGGACAGACTAACTGTTCAGATTACAGTAAGTGCCACCAGAGAAATAACTTAGAATGATAGGGCCAAAATTACCTGACAATGTTGTTAAATGATGTTGGGAGATAACTATAGGAATCTAGAACTTGTGACTTCCTTAGAATTAGGACTGCTACTGACTGCAAGCAATATTTAATGGTACAACTGAAACCAAATGAATCCAATGTATGATCAATGGTTGCCATCTGGGCACTTTCTATAGACAAGACACAGAACATGTGTATGCTACTGAACAGCAGATGACACCAATATGCAAAAACAGACCTCTTCAATGGACAATCCAGTGGATGTCAGATCCAATTTTGAATGGTACCTGGCACAGCTGATACTGATGGAAAGAGGCCCACCTTTGTAGTATCACAACAGTCATTATTCTGCTCTTACATTTTTAACTTATTTGTATTTGAGTGAAGATCCTTCATGAATTAGTGAGGCCAGGCCCAGTTATGCTGTAGGCATTAACTTGACTTACTATACTTCCAAACTTAACATTCACATTATTATGATTGTTTTTTGCTGTTACATTATTTTGGGTGTGATACATTTTTACATGAATTCTTAACTTGACTGTTTGCATCACTTTGGGTGTGATACATTTTTACATGAATTCTTAAATTGAATGTTAAGTGTAAAGTGCTGGTTATTTAGGCTACACAGAAATCAATTACAGGCTATAACATAGGGTCTTTGTTACCTAACTGCTTTGTTGAGTTGAGACGCTACTGTAGGAACATTTCCCAAGACGATATTGATTGATTATGAAATTTAGGTCTTGAAGACCAAGCGCCAGAACCCATCAGGATTATTCAGCGCAGTGATGAAGGTCAAATATATAAATTAATGATGTGACTGATAATGAAAAGGTGAATGATAACATACTATACTAATAAAATTTAGTTTAAATTATGAACGTAAAAAATGAAGAATGATATCAGATAAAAACCATAAAAAATATATACAAAAATTTTAATTTAAAATATATACTTTATATAAAATAAATATGACAAATCTTTAAAAAATATACTAAATTATATCTCATTAAAAAGATCAGATTCTCTCATATAAACCATGAATGTTACCGACTTATTACTTGCATTATATTTGGATATAAGAACTCAAGTTGATGGAACGCTATCTTTCTCTTCCTACAGCTGGGACTGAGTGACAGGACCTGATGTCCAAAAGCCAATGAAACTACTTCACTCCTATGACTGGGGGTATAAATGACCTAGAAATATGCGAAAATATACAAAATCTTCATAGACAAGGGGGGGGCAACGCCCCAGTATGGCCAGCATGGAACAATGCCTTAGGCCAGGTTAGGATGTACTAAGTTTTTTGGGTAAATATGAGCAAAAACCATATTTATAACCAAAAGGTCTTCAGTGGTTCCTTAATCAGCCTAAAAATATAAAAATATGAATTTAACTAACCTCATTTGATTTGGCAGGCCTAAGTTATGTTGGGGTTGTGATGTTGTACTCTGCATTTGCATCTCAACTACAACTACAACTATAACACAGAAAGCAAACAATGGCATTCTTTGGACACAAAGTTTCTCAACATAAATTTATCGCGTGGAAATTGCATTCCTTAGTCCTATCTCGAATAAAGGGATATTTCCCACAATGTCCCAAACAAGGACCCTAGAAGTTCTGCCATGGATAATGTTTACACCTGTAATTTACCTGCATGCCAAAAGAGGGCCAGTACAAGTGTTGCCAATTGAAGAGTGTCAAATTATTGACGTTGGGTCCCTTAGAAGACCTATTTCTGAGAAGCAATGATTTGAAAATATTTAATGAAGGTCCTTGGTATCTGTGTAAATATAATTATGCTTTTATTTGCTGTTAATAAGCCCATCTTCCCCTAAATGAAAAAAAAAATAACTGAAATGACTCCAAACGTCTTTTGTGTCAAATAGCAAGAAGACAATGAAGCCCATTTTGCAACTAGTGGGCAAAACCACAAAACCTGGGCTAGACCTATAGCCTTTAAGTCATAAAATTTCCCTCAGCCAGGCGACGGTGAAGGGATAATGAGAGGGAAGATGCAGCAGAAGTATTTAATGAACGACAAGTCCCCCTTAATGTCAGACGCACTTCGTTATTGACGGCGGCGTCTTGCAAGCCGTGCAAGATGGATACCTGACCTACCCGGTGACGTGGATGAGAAAAATTTAATGAAGTCTTTTCCCTCTGGGTAATTTCAGTCCTTGCACTTCTGTGCGGAGGTTTATGGCACCGTTTTAGCACAATGAAAGAAAAGGAAGCTTTTTAAGTAAGTTTAATTTGCTGTGGTGATTGTTTTTTTTCGCTAGCACTCGAAACTAGGTTAAGAGTGTAGGAAATTCTTGTCTCGTCTGTCGGTTACAGATATCCGATATGTAGACCTATTTCTGCCAAGTGAACGCTCATTTTGAAAGTATTGTTCCATATTTAATTATTTATTTCGTTAAACGACTCGATACAAACACTGATTACCCCTTTAATACATTATTTGTTATTGATTATATGGAGTTTAAGCTGTCAAGCCAAGCACTGGGCCACTTTCGACCAGTAACCGATTGAGACAGTGAAAAGAGGGATTGGAGTGGTTGGACAGCAAAGTAAAGAGATCCAGAAGATAAATGAGACGCAGCAATGCTTACAGTGCACCGCCTGAGGTGCACCGATTGCACTGACCCCCTATGGTGAATGTTTTATCGATGACATCATTCACCTGTTGACCTCAGCAGTGAATTAAGCAATACCTTGTACTCATAAAAAAGAATAATTATTAAAAATTACACAATTGCAAATTCGCGTTCAATGTCGCTACCTCGCGATTGGGGAAAAAAAAAACTTATCATACTAATGGACGAATGGAAAACCTTTCAGATAATCAATAAACCAGCTAGCACTCTCCTACTTCTTCTTCTTCATCAGTGGGACGCCGTTGCCAGAGACTGGCCCTGGCTGAAAACACGAAGAATTTTAAATTCGTTGGATGGAAATGGCGCACAGGTAAATGGATGATGAGAGGCGATACAATGTGACTTTGGAAATAGGCCTAAAGGACTGTAAAGGTGGTGAGATTTGGTGAAGGTACTTTTTCAAAAATTAGATTCAGTTGTCACAGAAGCAACTATTTTTGGATTGTGCAAGAGTTCATTACATTAAATTTGGATGGAATTTTATTAGCTGAGAGAGAGAGAGAGAGAGAGAGAGAGGTAGTGAACAAGTGTCAAATTGTTGATGTCGCATATTGAGAGTGATTTGAAAATATTTAGATTTGGTGTAACTGTTTGGTTAATAAGCCCATCTTCCCTAAATGAAAAAAAAATAACTTGAAAATATCAAATAGCAAGAAGACAACGCGAAAAAAACCTGGGCTAGAACAGGAAAAATGAGCCAGGCGACGGTGAAGGGATGAGAGGAAGATGCAGCAGATCAGTATTTAATGAACGACAAGTCCCCTTAAATCAACATCCGGCGATTTCCTAACAGGTCTCATGAAAAATGCTTGAGGAGTAGGCCTACTTATAAAAAAAAACCGCAATACTGAAAGGCTTGCTAGTACTAAGAGTATGTATATAAAAAAAAAATCTAGAACTCGAATGAAGACGCCATTCACGCCAGCAATTGCTCGACCAAAAGAGAGACATACAGAAATAGACCGATAATAAAAACAAGATACAGAAAGGGTAAAATAGGAAGCTTCTCGGGAGCACGAGGAGGGTGGGAGGGGGGGTTGGGGGTTTGGGGGGAGAAGAAGAAGAAGAATGAACATTCCAAAAACAGTAGAACAAAAACTGCCAGATTCGTTGGCGATCGATGAAGAGCCACAGCCCACATAAAGGAGGGAAGAAGAAGAAGAAGAAGAAGAAATCCCAGCCAGGAAAAACTTAATTCACGGGAATGAGAAAGTCTCAATCACACACACACACGCGCACAATAAAATGGTTCTGACAAAAAACATGGAGAAATCTTCTGCATACAAAGTTGGACAATTTGGACAGCCACAATTGAAGAGACGAAAGGAACAGGGGAACAGTAAGACATTGGAATTTAACTTACTTGGCCCAAATCACTCCAACATCTTCGTTGGGTTTCGAACCCGAATGAGAGAGAGTCAGGAAAACTCGAACATAGGACTATGTCTTGAATAGCAGGACAAAATTGACGGTTGCTTATTGCGAATGCGGAAAATCATTACGACTCCGGATACTGTATTAATGGAATATGAGATCAATTCCATATTTCGTAATGACAATGAAGCAGATATTGCGGACAACGGCATTTAATTCCATTCACAAACATTCGCTGTTGCGACAACATGATGGCATGTTGCTGACAAAGTATGGGAACCGTCTGACAGTTTTGACCAGAACTTTGTTTTGCAGTCTTACACAGTCTCGTCACACACACACACACACACACACACACACACACAGAGAGACAGAGAGAGAGAGAGAGAGAGAGAGAGTCTCACTTCCGCTTGGTAGACACATTCGTCTGTTTTTTTTTTTTTATATAACCTCTGGAAACGTGCTTAGAGGAAACGAACTATAGCGCACTCTCGAACAAGCGGAGTCAATGATGTTATGCAGTTATTTGCGTGTTCACCAATGGTTTTACACACACACACACACATAAACACATACACCAACAAATCCACAAAACTCCTGTTTTAAGAAACACACCAACGAAAGAAAATAGGGGAAAATTTTCCAACTGCACTTCTTTAATCACTGAGGCAAGCGTATGTAATCATTATCTACGCTCTCTCTTTCTCAAACATTTGAAGACGACGACGATGATGATGATGATGATGATGATGATGATGATGATGATGATGAGAGAGAGAGAGAGAGAGAGAGAGAGAGTCCAAACAACAGCCACTATAATAGGACATCTACTGACCTTGCTGAATCTGTGCACTCTTAGGCCCACTCACGTTTTAAGAGCAATGAAAGGGAAGGGGGGTTAAGGGGGGAGGGGGTATAGGTAACCCAAGGAGGTTACACTTTAAATCCAACCTCCGTGAAGTAACCCCTCACCCGACCCCCTCCCATTAACCCCCCCTCCCTGTAACATGAAAGATAGCTATTGGCCTGTCGTAATCTTCCTTCAATATTCTTGACATTCTGTTGTCACAGTTAAAGAAGTTCTGGATATTATTATTATTATTATATTATTATCATTTTTATTATTACGATAAAAAACCCTTGGAAAATTGCATAGTGCAAATGGTTCGATCTTTAGTCTAGACCCAGTATCAGTCCTGTGGCGATGAAAGCTAATTCAGACTGAGAGAAAGAAGCCTTTACTTATGATTCTACTCTGTAACGACAGACACCTACTTTTACCAACAATTTAACAGATAATGGCTTTCCATTTTGAGTCATTTCAAGTCTAATTGAACAACGAGTGAATAAACTTATTTTTATAACTGAAATCCAATTAAGAGGAACAGACCTTCCACGTAAAAGTATACAGGACGAATGCCATTTTTCTTCCTACCTACCGGAAGCAGCGTTACGGGGAGAAGAGAGATATTTCTGCAATGCATTCGTGAGAGAGAGAGAGAGAGAGAGAGAGAGAGAGAGAGAGAGAGAGAGAGAGAGAGAATCCTTAATCGCACTTGACAGCAACCGTCATCTTCATCCAAGCTGTCTGTCATCCATACTCTTCAGACTCCTTCAGAGAGAGAGAGAGAGAGAGAGAGAGAGAGAGAGACGTGGGAGGTGATGATGGCAAATCACAGGGGTGAGACAGACAGACGAGTGAGGGAGAGGGGGAGGGGGATGAAGCCAAGTGCGGCAAGTTCAAGTTCAAGTTCAGATAGGCCACCGCTCTTCACCTTGCACTACCGGACATGTTGTATTGCGGTCTCAAGGGGCTGAATGAAGTGAGTGAGTGAGTGTGAGAGTGAGGATCACTCACTCATGCACACACACGCGCGCACGCACATACACGCACGCACACGAGGCCGCACGTAACGGGCAATTCCGAGATATATAGGTGGCGGGAGAATGAATCGGTTCGTAGCAGGCGACCACGACACACGCCAACGACCGTTTTGCGTTGCTTGTGTGCTTGGCAACCTGCTCCTCCTGCTTCTCCTTCTCCTGCTGCTACTGCTGTATGTCTGCCTGCCCGACTGATAAAAGGACAAGTGCAGGCCGCTACCGCTGACACTGTACTGCTTCGTGAGAAGTTGTCAGGAGATCCCTGCTTGAAGGAAAGCAGCAGAGGGCAGAGAGTGAAGATTTTTTTTGCTCTGCTGCTTCGTAGACGTAGAATGTGCAAGCACAGAGAGAGAGAGAGAGAGAGAGAGAGAGAGAGAGAGAGAGAGAGAGAGAGAGAGGTTTATCTGGTCTAGACCCGGAAGAAGCAACAATGGAAAGAGGAAAGGAAAGAAAAGCTCATCATTTGTCTCGTCTCTCGGTGACTGTAGGAGTCAAAGAAAATGGGGAGTTGCCTTAACCCAGTACAGTATTGCGAAAGATAATCAACATAATGTAGCATTATACGCAACGACAGCTCAGTGCTTTAAAGCTTACGACTGAGTTCCACTGTGAACTTTGCCTGTATCCATTTCCTAATTCGGACTTGAAGGCTGTCGGTGGAAGTTTATGGTTCCTCATGGCTGTTTCGACATTGTTTTTGGTGAATGTGATCAGTAGATTCTACTTCTCTGGGTTGCAGGCAGTGATTAATTCTCCGAAACTTTCAGCACATCTTAGGAGCTTGGTGTGCGCAGCCATCATGGGTTACAATGAGACCCTGGAAGTCAATAAAGCGGGAAATGTTCATCCTCAAAGGTCAACACGAGTTTGGTCTTTCCTGCTGCACTTCCGGTCTTCGGGATGATGTGTTCCTGGTGGGCTATTGTGCAAAGTCACTCGCAACCTGTAACCTGATCTTGCAGTTAGCTTATCGACTCGTCTTCTAGGAACCAACACAGTAAAATGATACACTGAGTCATTCAGTTTGCTTCTAAGTGAAAGTTTATCTAAAAGCATACCAGGGAATAGTGGTAGGGATGCATAACATTATTACACGGAGATTATCGCTCTCGTATGTAATTAATAACTCCACTGGTACTACAAAACCAGACGTCTGTTTTCAAAAGTTCTCTGGAATACTGGAATGAAAATGCGTGTGAACACACCCCTACTTAAAACAAGTAAAAAATGCGCCAAAGTTTCTTCGGAGCAATCGAGTTTTCTGTACAGCCTATAATGCTGTATGAGCCGCGGCCCATGAAACTTTTAGCCATGGTCCGGTGGTGGTGGCCTGTCTTACAGCATTGCCAGACGCACGTTCATGGCTAACTTTAACCTAAAATAAAATAAAAGCTACTGAGGTTAGAGGGCTGCAATTTGGTATGTTTGATGATTGGAGGGTGGATGATCAACATACCAATTTGCAGCCCTCTAACCTCAGTCGTTTTTAAGATCTGAGGGCGGACAGAAAAAGTGCGGACGGACAGACAAAGCCATCTCAATAGTTTTCTTTTACAATAAACTAAAAATGGCATAGATATACAGCTACTAAGAACATTGCCAAAACATGCATAATACATTCATACATACAAATTATTCCTAAGGAAAGGAGAATATGCTAATAAGGTATCAATCAGAATAAGAGTCAAGAGCGAAAAATAAATGGAAGAAGTGACATGTTTCGATTCTTCTGAAGACTGATATGAAAGTAAGAAGGAAGAGAAACCATCTCTGGACTTTGAAATGATATAATTTTCTCAAAATATCTATACACCAATTTGGGATGACTTGTCAGTCTTGGCTTGCTCTACAAGAAGATATTTCTGTTATAATACCTAAAAAATGTTTTCATCTTGGACTGAAAAAAGTAGAAGATGCATCATGAATGATTTGGACATATTTCTTCTAATTTAATCCCAGCCAGATTTTAGGCCTGATTAATAACTTGTAAGCCTAGACCTTGACAATGCAGGCACCTGCTTGGAAATTACAGGAACCAGAAACTGTCTGGTGTATGGCAAAAGCTGTATTCATTACACCACTAGATTCAAGAACTACAGTGGACATGGCTTGTGACTATATCCAGTGTGACTTTACCCTATTATTTCGTAGTCGTGGTTTACGACACTGGATAAAAATATAATCTACGAACTGAACAGAGTCTCTTTTGTCCATTTCCCGAACTCTACATCTTGAAACAAGCAAAAGTAGTTTTTAGGGAAACTGAATATATTAAAAAAAATCTATATATAAAACTGGAGTAATGAAGAATCATGATCTGCCATAATCTATGAAACTGGTAATATATGGTACTATATACTGTACGAAAGAAGACTAAATCGACAGGAAAAGCGAAATATCTTCAAACGGTTAATATGGCGGCTTTCATATCGACCGAGACAAAGCAAGACAATGAAATTTCCACGTGGATAACAACGACTCTCGGGAACTCAGCAAAATCTCGAAATAGGAAATACCTTCCCTAGTCTCACGGCGATGACACATTTCTTCCCACAGATTTTATTCCGCCATTTAATGCAATGCGGAGCCTTTTCGAGTCACGTCCACGTTTAAAAGGCCATTTATTTTTCTTTTTTTTTTCAGACGGATAGGAAGTTTACCTTACGCTGAAAGTAAGTGGCGAGAGGAACAAAAGGGACAATGTAACTGGAGTGTAGTGAGTAGGTCTGTGTTTCTGCCTGGGTCATATATCAACAATAAGTCACCGCCCGAACCCGCCCCTCATCGGCTCCGTGGCTCAGGTGTGTGTGTGTGTGTGTGTGTGTGTGTGTGTGTGTGTGTGTGTGTGTGTGTGTGTGTAGCGGGTTGGAGGGGGTGCATGGCAAGGTGGCAGGATAGTAGAGGGGAGGAACACACACACAAAAAAAGGAGAAGGCCGACCAGACTGAGGGAGAATGCTTAGGGGGATGGGGTAACAGTGGTAGTACCAGTGGAGAAAGACGTTGCCAGTTTCTCCACTTTTGTGCTGGTATTTGGGCCTTCCTCAAGGCAGCCTCGACGTTTTAAGGGAGGCATAAAACATCGCCAGATGAATTCCCGATGCTTTTGTCAAATCGGGTGGTGGTGGTGTATTTACAGCACGAAATGGCGTACGTTCCTTCGTGACAGATCTGATAGCCTGACAACAAGATGGGCTCTCTCTGCCTCTGTCTCTCTTTTTGTCTGCGTACAGTATATGGGGTTAAATTTCCTCTTCTCCCTCTCTGGTCTGACCTCCCTACTACCCCCATACTTCCTCCTCCTCCTCCTCAGAGTCTCAGAATTAATGCTCGGTCTAGAGCTCACATACACATGGCTACGTACGCACTGTTCCTCTGTCTATGTCCTTTCCTCTACCTCGATCGACTCTGTCTCTGCGTAAATCTTTTAACCGAGATTCAAGATGTCATCGAATGATGTCTTTGCTGCGACATAACATCCAGTTGGGGTTCTCACTTATTTTACTTCCCAGTTTTAAAAAAATATGAAAATTTAAGTTCTAGGTAGACCCTTGGCTGGGCTTCAAGTTTGCATCACTGATCAGCACCTCAGCGTTGTCAAGTTTTTATTTCAGCTTTGCAAGGAATTAAAATTCTTTGTTGTTCAAACTCCAGTAACTTAGTTTCGACGTCACGTTGCCTATAGACTGATTTATATCTTAACTCCTCACTGTTTGAACTACTGAAGGCTATTTATCTATAAGATACTTCTACCATTCCTAGTACGAGATTCAGAAAGCCCATCAGCGCACGATGACGAGGCATTCCCGAGAGAAAACCTGTGGCCTCTCCAAGCACATGGACACACTTATCACCGAATAATGACCTTGAAATCAGGGCTTGGAGGAGAGAGAGAGAGAGAGAGAGAGAGAGAGAGAGAGAGAGAGAGAGAGAGAGAGAGAGAGAGAGAGAGAGAGAGTTGTCTTAGCGGCTGCTTCTGCGGCTGCTGCCTGCTGGTGATGGGGATGATGATGATGATGGTACTACCTGCCCATCTCGGGAAGGATTTTAAAACCGCTTTTGTTGTTGACCTCTTTGCACGTTCGCGACGAAGACATAATTTACTGTTGGGCAATGACGTGGCTCTTTCGCACCGGAGAGAGAGAGAGAGAGAGAGAGAGAGAGAGAGAGAGAGAGAGAGAGAGAGAGAGAGAGACTGGTCATGTTGCTGCAAAGCTGTATAACATAACACGAAATTTGCTACAGAGAACAAGACTTGACAGAAGCGACAGAGAGAGAGAGAGAGAGAGAGAGAGAGAGAGAGAGAGAGAGAGAGAGAGCTTGTAATGAAGCTTGCTTCACAAAGCTTAAAAAGACTGATTTCGTTTTGGGTGAAAATAATACAAGCGATTTTGTTTCACGAACCATCTGCGTCCAACTCCATCTGCGTCTCTATGAGTTGGTAAGAGTCCTGCGATTCAAACCAGGCTTCTTAATCCCTGTTATACCCTTGGAGGAAGGTTATACCCTGCGACAATGACGGGCAGCCTTCTGGGCGATGGCTGTCCTGTCATAAGCTAGATTAACTAGACCTAGTTAAGAATCTCGGTATTTATATAAGTGTCACGCCCTAGGCCTAGTGACACTCTCCAACCTCCTCTTCTGAGAGGCCTATAGTTAGTGATATGATATATTCCCCATCTCTCTCTCTCTCTCTCTCTTCTCTCTCTCTCTCTCTGCCTCACTCAGCAACAAAAATCGACCTTCTCAGCCTTCGCCAATAAACTTTCTTCCTTCTATCTGGTGACATTGGATCTCCTGACGTAGTGACACTACCACAGTACCTACCACTAGGCCCCCAGCAGCAGTAGGAGCTGACTCACGCAAACGGAGGAGTCAAGAGAGAGAGAGAGAGAGAGAGAGAGAGAGAGAGAGAGAGAGAGAGAGAGCCTGGCGACATCACCATCACCTCCCGGAGTGTCAGCAGAGACCTCATTGACTGCGACGCGTCGAGTCTTTCATGAATGAGAGAGGGACGCAAGCCTCCTGACGTCACAAGTACTCTCCTCCTCCTTCTTCTTCTTCGTCGTTGTTTACTACGAGCACCTGACGACACCGTGATTGTTCTCTGCATTCCTCGTCGTGACGTCCAGGGCTAAAAGGAGTGTGTTTTTGGACGGCAAGATGAACTGCTGCTGTTGCTGCGAAGTGTTGCTTTGTTACAAAGAACGAGGCACAAGGAACGAAAACACTGCATCAGAACTGTAGCACCTCCGTGCAGATTGAAGTGAAGACAGAGAGAGAGAGAGAGAGGGGGAGATTAGCATGAGAGAGAGAAAGAGCAGGAGTAAGAGACGAAGAAGGAAGAGAAAGTGAGAGAGTAAAAGGACGGAATGAGCAAAGAGAAAAAGGAAGAGAATGAGATGACGGAGGGAACAAGGAAGAGAATGGAATGAGGGGGAGGGAAAAAGGAATACAATGGAATGAGGGGGAAGGAACAAGAGAATGGAGTGGGGGAGGGAAAAGGAAGGAAAGGAAAAAGAGAGGAAAAAATGAAGAGAATGGAATGTGGGAGGGAAAAGGAAGAGAATGGAAAGAGGGGGAGTGAAAAAGGAAGACAATGGAATGAGGGGGAGGGAAAAAAGAGAATGGAATCAGTGGGAATGGAATGGGAAAAAAGGAAGAGGAATGGAAAAAAGGGAGGAAATAATGAAGAGAATGGAATGAGGGAAGGGAAAAAGGAAGAGAATGAGAATGGAAGAGAATGGGGAGGAAAAAGGAAGACAATGGAATGAGGGGAGGGAAAAAGGAAGACAATGGAATGAATGGGAAAAAGTAAGAAAATGGAAGAGAATGGAATGAGGGGAATGGAAAGAGGAAGGGAAAAGGAAGACAGTGGAATGAGGGGGATGGAAAAAGGAAGAGAATGGAATGAGGGGAGGAAAAAGGAAGAAGAAATGGAAAGAGGGGGAAGAAGACAATGGAATGAGGGGAGGGAAAAGGAAGACAATGGAATGAGAGGAGGGAAAAAGAAGACAATGGAGGGGAGGGAAAAAGGAAGAATGAGGGGAGGAAAAGACAATGGAATGAGGGGGAGGGAAAAAGAAGACAACGGGATGAGGAGGAGGGGAAAAGAAGAGAGTGGAATGAGGGAGGGAAGGGAAAAAAGAAAAGAATGGAATGAGGGGAAGAAGAGAATGGAATGACGGGAAAAGAAGAAATGGAATGAGGGGAAGAGAAAAGGAAGATAATGAAATGAATAAAAAGGAAGAGAAAATGTAAAAAGAAGAAACGGAATGAGGGGGATGGCAAATGAAAAGAATGGAGTGGGGAAGGGAAAAGGAAGGGAATGAAATGTGGGAGGGAAAAGGAAGACAATGGAATGAGGGGGAGGGAAAAAGAAGACAATGGAATGAGGGGGAGGGAAAAAGAAGACAATGGAATCAGGGAGAGGGAAAAAGAAAGACAATGGGATGAGGAGGAGAGGAAAGGAAGAAAATAGAACGTGGGAAAGAAAAAGAATGAATGAGGTGGGGAAAAGAGGAGAATGGAAGAGGGAAGGAAAAAAGAAAAGAATGGAATGAGGGGGGGTAAAAAAGGAAGAGAATGGAATGAGGGAGGGGAAAAAGAAGACAATGGAATGAGGGGAAGAGAAAAAGGAAGATAATGAAATGAGGGGAGATAAAAAGGAAGAGAATGGAATGAGGGAGTGAAAAAAGAAGAGAACAGAATGCGTAATGAAAGAGAATGGAAAACGAGGAGAGGAATGGAATGGAATGGGAGAGGAATACAAAAGAATGAATGAGGAGAAAAAAGGAAGAGAATGGAATGAGGGAGGGAAAAGGAAGAGAATGGAATGAGGGAGAGAAAAAGGAAGAGAATGGAATGCGGGAGGGAAAAAGGAAGAGAATGGAATGAGGGAGGGAAAAAGGAAGAGAATGGAATGAGGGAGGGAAAAAGGAAGAGAATGGAATGAGGGAGGGAAAAAGGAAGAGAATGGAATGAGGTAAAGGGAGAAAATGAGGAGAGAAAAAGAATGGCATGAATGGAGGGAAAAAGGAAGAGAATGGAATGAGGTAGGGGAAAAAGGAAGAGAATGGCATGATGGAGGGAAAAAGGAAGAGAATGGAATGAGGTAGGGGAAAAAGGAAGAGAATGGCATGATGGAGGGAAAAAGGAAGAGAAAGGAATGAGGAGGGAAAAGGAAAGAATGGAATGCGGGAGGGAAAAAGGAAGAGGAAGTTAATGGAGGGGGAAAAAGGAATGGAATGCAGGAAGAAGAAATGGAATGAAGGAAAGGAAGAGAATGGAATGAATGCAAAGAGAATGGAATGAGGTAGGGGAAAAGGGAGGAGAATGGAATGAGGGAAGGAGAAAGGAAGAGAATGGAATGAGGGAAGGAGAAAGGTATAGAATGGAATGAGGGAGGGAAAAAGAAAGAGAATGGAATGAAGGGGATGGAAAATGAAGAGAATGGAATGAGGGGAGGGAAAACAGAAGAAAATGGAATCAGGATGGGAAAAAAAGAAGAGAATGGAATGAGGGAGGGAAAAAGGAAGAGAATAGAATGCAGGGGAGGGAAAAAGAGAATGGAATGAGGGGGAGGGAAACAAGAAGAGAATGGAATGAAGGAAAGGAATACAAAAAGAATGGAATGAGGGAGAGAAAAAGGAAGAGAATGGAAAGTGTTGGAAAAAAGAAGAGAATGGAATGAGGGAGGGGAAAAGGAAGAGAATGGAATATGGAAGAGAATGGGAAAAAGAGAATGGAATGAGGGGAATGGAATGAAAAAAGAAGAGAATGGAATGAAGAGAAAAGAAGAAATGGAATGAGGGAAGAGAATGAAATGAAGGAGAGGAACACAAAGAAAATGGAATGAGGGGGAGGGAAAAGGAAGAGAATGGAATGAGGGAGGGGAAAAGAAGAAACAGAAATGTAAGGGAAAAAGAATTGAAAACAAGAAGAGGGAGGGGGAGGAAAAATTTAGAGAATGGAATGAAGGGAAAAGGAAGAGAATGGAATGAAAAAATGAAGAGAATGGAATGAGAGGATGAAGAGAAGGGAATAAGGAACACGAGAAATGGAATGAGGGGAAGGGAATAAGGAAGAGAATGGAATGAGGGAGTGGAAAGAGGAACAGGAAAAATACGACTAGGAAGAAGGAAGCAGGAAGAAGACAGCAAGATTGACAGCCAGCACGACCAAGACCTCTTCCCTATCCCCCCCCCCAAAACCCACCTTGACCCTCGAGAAAGACCTGGGTAGAAGATCATGACCTCTCAATGCAACCGATCAGCGGGCACGTCCCTCATCCGATCAATCGTGCCCTGGCCAATATTTCCTCTTTTTTTCTCTATCTTTCTTTTATGAAAGAGAGAGAGAGAGAGAGAGAGAGAGAGAGAGAGAGAGAGAGAGAGAGAGAGAGAGAGATGGACCGGTATTCCTCGAAAGCGTGTTCTCCAATATCGCCTACGGGCGTTGCATTCAAAATACTGACATATTTTGGGCGTGTCTACACGCATGGGCGTAATTATGAGAATTACTTATAAAAAAAAAGTGGGGAGCACCGAAGCGGGAAAAATATGAGGGAAAATTTCCTACTTATTTATTGTATCTGAACGAATACGCGCACGGTGTACGCGATAGTATACTGCGCACGCGCGCACTCACAATTATAAATACATAAATAAATATATATGTGTATATATATTATATATATGTATACACACACACACACACACATATATATATTATATATATATATATATATATATATATATATATATATATATATATATATATTGTATATATATATATATATCAGACCTCATATATATATATATATATATATATATATATTCAAAATATATATATATTGTGTAGTTTTCTGTATTCAAAATCTCCGGTAGTTTTCTGTACAGCGTAAATCAAGGCCACCGAAAATAGATCTAGATCAATCTTTCGGTGGCCTCGGTATAATGCTGTATGAGCCGCGGCCCATGAAACTTTAACAACGAATCTGTGGTGGCCTGGCATTTATCGTTGCCAGATGAGCGATCATGGCTAACTTTAACCTTAAATAAAATAAAAACTACTGAGGAGGCTTAGAGGGCTGCAATTTGGTATGTTTGATGATTGGAGGGTGGATGATCAACATACCAATTTGCAGCCATCTAGCCTCAGTAGTTTTTCTGAAGAAAAAAGTCTGAATAAAGTGACGGACAGACAAAGCCGGCACAATAGCTTCCTTTTACAGAAAACTAAAACCCGACATTCAATCTCCTCTTTAATCATTATATTTGACGAGAATATAATTATATTTATAAAGCTAACTAACTCTTTTTTAATCACGACAGAGCTCCATACGTCACACCAGAGACGTTAAGTACCGTCGCCAGGTTAGGACAGAGGTATGTTTAATCTGCATCCTTCGAAAAGCGCCAGGTATAATGTAAGCCCTGGGTTGGACGACGGCCAATCTACGTGGAGTTCTATAAACCTAGTCAATTAGATGAGTGCGGATTCTGTGTCTTCAAGACATCATTATTATTATCATTATTATTTTATTATTACCTAAACACAAGATCCAGTGTCTTCATGGCAGCCATTATTATTATTATTATTATTATTATTATTATTATTATCTCAACACACTGAGAAAATTGTGGATTCTGTGCCTCTATGTAAGTCATTATTATTATTATTATTATTTATTATTATTATTATTATTATTATTATTATTATCAACACACAAACAGAAAAATCTCCAAATCTCACCTGTCAGCCAGTCACCTGCGTATCATCAGACGCTTCTGTCTAATCGTATCAGTATTGTGAAGAGAGAGAGAGAGAGAGAGTCTTCTTCTTGTGTCAGGGCCCTAGGAAACAATTTACATTCCTGACAGAACAAAGGGCCTCTTAAGCCTAACTCCCCGACCGATCACAAACATCTCGGCCGAGTTCGAAGGGAAGAAGAAGAGGAAGAAGAAGAAGAAGATGAAGTTTTGTTGATAGAAATCCTGCCTGACGGAGGGCTGACACCGTATGTTACGTGGAGAGAGAGAGAGAGAGAGAGAGAGAGAGAGAGAGAGAGAGAGAGAGAGAGAGAGAGAGAGAGAGAGAGAGGAGGGGCAGGCCAATTCCAAGCAGTGAGGAAAATATTCAGTATATCTTAATTTATTTATTATCATCTCTGTATCACTTCATTTTATTTTGCATTTTTTTACCCTACTTCGCGCCAGGGGGGAATTCCAAATTAAAAAAAAAATAGATAAATAAAATCATACCTTTGTCTGCCCCTATACCCAGGGCATGTTCCTAACGAGAATAATCGCATCCTCCAGTCCACAGGTGACTAATTAGCCTTAATAATAACTGGTTAAGAGTAATGATAATTGATTAAGAGTGACAATAATCAAGAGCAATAATAATTATTTAAGATTAATAATTGATTAAGAGTAATGACAATTGATTAAGAGTGACAGTAATCTAGGGCAATAACAATTATTGAAATCAGGGGCAATAATAATTATTTAAGAGTAATAATAACTGATTAAGAGTAATGATAATTGACTAAGAGTGACAATAACCAGGAGCAATAATAATTATTTAAGAGTAATAATAATTGATTAAGAGTAATGGTAATTGATTAAGAGTGATAATAATAAAGAACAATAATAATTATTTAAGAGTAATGATAACTGAATAAGAGTAATAATTAAGTAAGGATAACTAAGAGTTTTAATAATTGTCTAAGAGTAATAATAATTAAGAGGAATAATTAATTAAGAGTAATAATAAAGAGCAATAATAATTATTTACGAGTAAGAATTGAGTAAGATTAATAATAATTAGAGTAATAATAATTAAGAGTAATATTAATTAAATAAGAGTAATGATACATAATTAAAAGTAATAATAATTAATTACGAGTAAAAATAATTGATTAAGAGTAATAATAATTGACTAAGAGTAAGAGTATAAATAATTAAGAGTAATGACAATTAATCAAGAGTAACAATAATTACCTTATAATTAACTTTGATTTGATTTTAATCAAAATACGGAAAAGTATGAAAATAAATTGAAACCCTTTGATTATAAACATCGCTGAGCCTGAAAATCATAAGAGTGAAAAGACTAATAAGATAAATTATAATACAGCCATCCTATTAATAAGACCTATTATTATTATTATTATTGAGAATTATGGACCCCCTATTCATATGGAACAAGCCCACCACAGGGGCCACTGACTTGAAATTCAAGTTTCCAAAGAATATTATTATTATTATTATTATTATTATTATTATTATTATTATTGTTAAGATGAAACCTATTCATATGGAACAAGCCCACCAAAGGGGCCACTGACTTGAAATTCAAGCTCCCAAAGAATGAAATGGTGTTCATTAGAAAGAAGTAACAGAAGGTCATGGAAAATACATAAAAAATAAATTACCAAATATTGGAAAAATAAATAAACAAATTAATAAATAAAAACACAGAAAGCTCATTAAAAATGTTTAACAGATCTCAAGATTTATAAACTAGCTACACCTGACCAGAACCCTGAGATAAAGGAAGACGAAATGGAGACTGAGTAAATGGCTTTAAATGGCTTGCTAGTGGGTGCAGCTGCAGACACCCTTTAGTAATGATTACAGTGCACCACGTGAGGTGCACGGAGGGCATTATGCCCCCCAAGGGGCCCGAAACCAATGAACCGAGAGAGAGAGAGAGAGAGAGAGAGAGAGAGAGAGAGAGAGAGAGAGAGAATTTATAAGCAATAAGAAAAACAGAGGAGAGAGAGAGGTATAATTTACAAGCAATATTAGAGAGAGAGAGAGAGAGAGAGAGAGAGAGAGAGAGAGAGAGAGAGAGAGAGAGAGAGAGAGTATAATTTACAAGCAATATTCGAGGGAGAGAGAGAGTGTGTAATTTACAAGCAATATTAGAGAGAGAGAGAGAGAGAGAGAGAGAGAGAGGAAAGAGAGAGATTTACAAGCAATATTCGAGGGAGAGAGAGAAAGAGAGAGAGAGTATAATTTAAAAGAAAAACGAGAGAGAGAGAGAGAGAGAGAGAGAGAGAGAGAGAGAGAGAGAGAGAGAGAGAGAGAGAGAGAGAGAGAGACTTGCCTGCTAACCCCTCGTCGTCATAATGGACCCCATTACCCGAAAATGCATGAGAACGGAAAAGCAGATTTTCACGAGCGTTTGCAAAAGCCGCAGGAGGTGACCTCAGCAGAGATTTAATTCCATTCGCGATCTGAAACTCCCTCGTCGACAATACACGAACAAATAAATTGGGGATTTCAGTTACCATTTTTTTTTATACTGTTTAGTTGTGACACGAATGAATGTATAATGCGTATGACGAATTTTGGTTATGTCACACTTGAAGAGTTCAATATATGTATGTTTGTATATATATATATTATATGTATGTGTGTGTGTGTGTGTGTGTGTATACATGACTGCGAAATATTTTGTGTTGAAACAGAATTCCATCGAATAAAAGGCGCCCATAAAAATTCCAAAATGTAGAGAATAAAGGCTATATTTCAGAGACCAAACTGTCTCTCTCCTCAGGCAAATAGTGACTGTATATATATATATATATATATATATATATATATATATATATATATATATATATATATATATATATATATATATATATATATATATATATATATATATATACATATACATATATAATTTCCTAAGGGTGTTGAGTTATTCCTAAATAAAATGAATGTTCATTCTTATTTTAAATGTAATGCATTATTCACTGCAGTAAACAAAAAAGAAAAAGTTTACAATTTAAGAGCCAAGCCTGAGGAAGGTTGTTTGTTTTCCTGGAAATTTTCCTTTTTTTTTATGAGTTCAGGAGAATCATTTTACGGGAAAAATCTAGGAAATGAAGGGCGATTATGTTAGACGGAAAACTTATGAAAATTGTGTTAAGAGGAAGAGCATAGAGATTATTATTATTATTATTATTATTATTATTATTATTCAGAAGATGAACCCTATTCATATGGAACAAGCCCACCAAAGGGGCCACTGACTCGAAATTGAAGCTTCCCAAAGAACATGGTGTTCTTTTTTAAAAAAGTAACAGAGGGTAATGGGATACACAGAAAGAGATAAATTATTAGAAAAACAGATAAATTAACGAAATAATAAAAAAAATGTAGGTAAACTATTAAAAAACAAAGAGAACTGTATTAGGGTAGTAATGCAATGCATCTTCCCAATTTCCGAAGTCCCAACTGCAAGACATCGTCATCAGGGAGACTGTTCCACAGCCCAACGGTGTGAGGAATAAATGACCTCTGGAGTTGTGAAGTTCGACAGCGAGGCACATTTACAGCATATTGGTGCTTCTGCTGTTCAGCAAATCTGGTTTCCCTCGGCAGGAAAAGGGGATCAGGGATCAATTGTAAATGTGAAAGATCTCTGTTAAAATACGAAAAATCTCCGGAAATTGTTTTAGGAAAAATTGAGGAATATCCGTCCCAGGTAAAAGGTATTGTTAACGGAAGCTTATGGGCCCTGGAATTCATCGGTGGCTGGTCACCCATACGACAAGTGAACTAAGTCAGAATTGGTAAAATCCCTCTTATCTGCAAACGTCAGAGGATTCAATCGATTTAAAAGTATGTATATATATATATATATATATATATATATATATATATATATATATATATATTTTATATAAACAACTTTTATAATAACAAACATTAAGCTACAAATGTCGTTTTAATATTCCAATTTATAATTGATGAACGACTCAGTACCTGGAAGATTCGAATATATATATATATATATATATATATATATATATATATATATATATATATATATATATATATATATATATATATATATATATATATATATATATATATATACAATGAGACACCAATACAATGACAAAGGATTTATACAAGCAAGAGCACAGTAAATGCATTCGCGTAGGAGCATGAATGTAAAAGTAAAAAAATAATGAAATAAAAAAAAAAGAGATTTATAATATACATCTGAGAGCAGCGGCGTTAAGATCAGTGTTCGGATTTCCTTGAAAATGTCTGACAGTGTTTGTATATTTCGTCATGTCCTTTCCTGGTAGCCATCTTGCTTTCTCACGATGGCGTCTTCTTCGTTCTTAATTTTTCCTCTCCTATCTCATTCTCTCTGCTAATCCCCTTTCCCTTTAATTTCCTCCTCCTCCTATCCCCTCCTTCTTCCTCCTCCTCCTCCTCCTCTTCTCCCTACCTCGATGAGGTCTCTCTCTCTCTCTCTCCAGAGGGCCCGAATTGGGTTGGCTACGGCAACACGCACGTAACCAACAAACCCATCTCTCTCTCTCTCTCTCTCTCCCTCTCTCTCTCTCTCTCTCGCCCTTCCCTTTCCACCTTCCCTGCTTCATTTCGGCGCTTCTTTTTGTCTTATCCCTGTCCACTCTTCATTGATTTTTCGTCTCCCTTCCAATAAGGACGTTTAACAACGGGGAGAGAGAGAGAGAGAGAGAGAGAGAGAGAGAGAGAGAGAGAGAGAGAGAGAGAGAGAGAGTCTTCCTTCCCTGGCCGATCATCATCACTCTCACCTGCTTTGCTTTCCTTCCACTTACTTTCCCCTGTTGATGCAGCTTTCGTTTTCCTTTCTCTCCCATTTTATACTTTCTTTTTTGTCCGTTTTTTTTCCTTTTCTTCAATTTCCTACTTCCTTTTTTTCGTTTTTTTTCTGTTTCGTCGCTTTGGGGCAAAACTTGTTTCCGAGTCCTAAAAAAATTACGCTAAGTAAGTCGGAAGAGAGAGAGAGAGAGAGAGAGAGAGAGAGAGAGAGAGAGAGAGAGAGAGAGAGAGAGAGAGAGAGAGAGAGAGGGCGTCACACCCAGGGTAGGGTGATCCACCCTATACTCCAATCTCTAGCTTATGGTAATTAGATTTTTAATCTAGCAGCCGGCGCCCCAACGCCCTTCGCCCTGCGCGACTGACTCCTCCTGGCTCTTCCTTCAGAAGGCGGGAAGAAGGGGCGGCGTCCCCCTAGATTAACGAGTCCAGGCGAACAGGCAACTCGAAGGGCCTCTAAGGCGGAGAGACACCGAGTTCCTCACTTCGGATTGGTAATCCCATTTGCTGGAATGGGATGACGTAAACCGTTCTGCAATTCTCCTGGAAAGGGGGGACAACGCATTTTGTATTGTTGGAAGGAAGGACAACAAATTTTGTATTGCTGGAAGGGAGGACATCCCATTTTGTGTTGCTGGAAGGAAGGACAACCTATTTTGTATTGCTGGAAGGGAGGACAACCTATAGTACTGGAAGGGAAGACAACCCATTTTGCATTGCTGGAAGGAAGGACAACCTATTTTTATATTGATGGAAGGGAGGACAACACATATTACTGGAAGGGAGGACAGCCCATTTTGTATTGCTGGAAGTAGAGACAACCGATTTTGTATTGCTGGAAGGGAGGACAACCCATTTTGTATTGCTGGAAGGGAGGACAACCCATTTTGTATTGCTGGAAGGAAGGACAACCCATATTACTGGAAGGGAAGACAACCCATTTTGTATTGCTGGAAGAGAGGACAACCTAATTTGTATTGCTGAAGGGAGAACAACCCATTTTGTATTGCTGAAGGGACGACAGCCCATTTTGTATTGCTGAAAAGAGGACAACCCATTTTGTATTGCTGAAGGGACGACAGCCCATTTTGTATTGCTGAAAAGAGGACAACCCATTTTGTATTGCTGGAAGGGAGGACAACCCATTTTGTATTGCTGGAAGGGAGGACAACCCATTTTGTATTGCTGGAAGGGAGGACAACCCATATTACTGGAAGGGAAGACAACCCATTTTGTATTGCTGGAAGAGAGGACAACCCATTTTGTATTGCTAGAAGGGAGGACAACCCATATTACTGGAAGAAGGGACAACCCATTTTGTATTGCTGGAAGGAGAGAACCCATTTTGTATTGTTGGAAGGAAGTACAACCATTTTGTATTGCTGGAAGGGAGGACAAACCATTTCATATTGCTGGAAGAGAGGACAACCCATTTTGTAATACTAGAAGGGAGGACAACCCATTACTGGAAGGGAGGACAACCCATTTCGTATTACTGGAAGAAGGGACAACCCATTTTGTATTGCTGGAAGGAGGAATAATCCTGGGGCGGGAATAGCCCCATGCGTAATACTCCAGGGTGAAAGGGTAACCCCTTGCGAATGCTCCTTTGGGGAGGAGGGTCACCACCCTGTTTTGCAATATTCCTGGGGTGGGGGGAGGAGGATAGCCCCATTCGTAATACCCTCCTGGGGGGGGGGTGGAATCGCCCCATTTGTAATACGCTTGTAGTTATTATTATTAAAGGTGACTAATATGTTCTATCATGGCGGAAATATTTATTAACTGCCAACTGTCACGCTCGAAGTACCTGCCATCACAGTTAAAGTATTATTATTATTATTATTATTATTATTATTATTATTATTATTATTTTTGGCAACCAGCCCAGAACAGGTTAGAAAAAGATTTGATCAAGATCTACTAAAAATTCTTAAGATCTTGGCTATGCTAGACATTCACCTTCTTATTCTTAACTATTCTTATTCTTCGCTCTTTAAAAAAAATGGGTCTTAGGGCTAATAATTATACTCATTATCGTTCATCAGGCAACACCACCAGACTCTGTGTTACCATAAAGAGATTACATCCCAGCGTTATGTTTCCATCAGGAAACATCATTACGCTGTTTCCGTTGGTGTTTCTAGACGGAGACGACCTTATGCCAGGAAGGGATGCGGTGCTCCTTTAGCCCAACATGCAGACGTTTCCAAATCAGCGGCGAATTGTCATCGGAATTATCAAGGAAAAATAAATTAACCCTTTAATATTTTTTGTATATATCAGTGCGGACACGTGCCCTTTCTTCTTCTTCTTCTTCTTCCTTTATTTATTTATTTATTTATTCACTTGTTCATTTATTTAGCTCTCCTTCCATCATGGACGGATGAGATATGCACCAAAATCCCAGGACTGGGAACAGTGGGCCAAAATCGCCCCCTCCACCGTTGCTAATGAAGAAGTTATTCTCTCCTGCTTTTCTCTCTCTCTCTCTCTCTCTCCCTTTTCTCGGCTTCCCCTTTATTATCATCTATTTTTCTTTGTCTCCCCTGTCTCTCTCTTTCTCTCTCTCTCTCTCTCTCTCTCCGCTGCTCCCTTACCCTTCTGCTTTCATCCTCGAATTTCTTTTTCCATTCTCCCCCTTCCGACTCCTCTGCGCTCTTGTTTGCCTTCCACCAAGTATCTGTTTTAGCGTCTCTCTCTCTCTCTCTCTCTCTCTCTCTCTCTCTCTCTCTCTCTCTCTCTCTTGATTTGCATGACTCCCCTCCTATACTCGGAAACCCTGCACCCCTTTAGCATAACATAACGACCCCGTCGTAGCTAAAAACCACTTGCTTTGTTTCGGGCGCGCAAGAGCGTCATTATTAAAGCGTCCGCTTGTACGTGGCGGCAGGCGTACGTGTACAACAATGAGGAAGAAGGTTTTCAAAGGCTTAAAACTTTCAACAGGATGATACTTTCCCAGACACAAAACTTTCAAAAGCAAGTTTAGTACTGCGAGCGATTTTTTTTACACGTATCAAAACGGACACGTCCGCATACGGGTATGGATCAGGTTGAAAACGAAGAGATACGCCTGATTGGTTGATATGCGTTCATCAGCAAATGTCATGGTTGTCAAAATGTCCATTGATGAATGCTGTTGATGTTACTTTCTTCAGAATGTCCATTGATGAATATAATTCATGTTACTTTCGTCAAAATGTTCTTTGATGAATGCAGTTGATGTTACTTTTTTGTTAAAATGCCCAATGATGAATGGAGCTGATGTTACTTTCGTCAGAATGTCCACTGGTGAATATAATGCATGTTACTTTCGTCAAAATGTCCATTGGTGAATGCAGTTGATGTTACTTTCGCCAAAATGTCCACTGATAAAAGTAATTGATATTACTTTCTTCAAAATGTCCATTGATGAAAGTAATTGATATTACTTTCGCCAAAATGTCCATTGATGAACGCAGATTTACGGTTTCCGAAAAATGTTACTTTCGTCAACGTTAGTCTGTCATAATGCCATCTCGCGGGACAAATTTCGTTTTCAAGATTCTCTGGCTCTGTCAGTAGAGCCAAACCATCATCTCATTCTCTTTCTCAGCTGTAGTACGACGCCAGAAGAACTGCAAATAAATAGTCAATCAATCAATCTCTTCCTTAGCACTTCGCACACTTGCACTTATGTACTAGTTATGCTAATTTCGAATACCCCGCGAAACAGCCGTCTAAGTAATGAAACGTACCACAAAAATCAAAGTGCTTTTGCCCTCTTTTCTTTCAAGCTTTTACCATATCCATTAGCAAAACTCTACTGTCCCCTCCTCGGTGGTTTACAGAATGCCCCAGAAACAGTAATCTTGAAACAAACAAAAATCAAGTCGCTTAATTGTATCTCTTTTGCTTCCAAAACATTTGAAAACAGTGGTAAACAGACTTGAGTAACCAAATAAAAACCACTTGTGAGACAGGAATTGATTGTGAACAACTTTGAAGTCAAGTTAACTGTAATTCTGGTGCTTATTGATTGTAAACAGACTTGAGAAGCAAGTACACGTAACTGTGCGACTGGAATTGATTGTGAACAGACCCAATTGTGCGACTGGAATTGATTGTAAACAGACTTGGGAAGCAAGGACAACCAATTGTGCGACTGGAATTGATTGTAAACAGATTTGAGAAGCAAGTACAATCAATTGTGCAACTGGAATTGATTGTGAACAGACTTGAGAAGCAAGTACACCAAATTGTGCGACTGGAATTGATTATAAACAGACTTGAGAAGCGAGTACAACCAATTGTGCGACTGGAATTGATTGGAACAGATTGTAAATTGATTGTAAACAGACTTGGGAAGCAAGGACAACCAATTGTGCGACTGGAACTGATTGTGAACAGATTTGAGAAGCAAGTACAATCAACTGCACGACTGGAATTGACTGTAAACAGACTTGAGAGCAAGTACAACCAACTGTGCGACTGGAATTGATTACGAACAGGCTTGAGAAGCAAGTACACCAAACTGTGCGACTGGAATTGATTGTGAACAGACTTGAGAAGCAAATATAACCAATTGTGCGACTGGAATTGATTGTAAACAGACCTGAGAAGCAAGATCGAGAACAGACTTGATTCAATACCCTCTCGAACAATACCAGAACATCTGCTTCCTACCTCTGAATGATACTGACGTCTCATTGTCTACCCAGGAAAACGCTTCTTTTATTAAAGCCTTTCCGTCCAGTTACAGCGAGTGTATTATTATTAACAATGTCACAAAGGCGCTCTGCTGCATTCACAGAGGACTGCACAAGCCTGACGTTTTTCTCCTAGCCAGAGAAGCGCTACTGACCGGCGCATGCTTTCTCTTCAGCTCTTTACTGACTGTTTGCATTTTGGCCGGTTAGAACAGAGTAGAATATAGAATTTAGGCCAGAGGCCAAGCGCTGGGACCTATGAGTCGAGGTCATCCAGCGCTGAAAAAGAAACTCAGAGCAGGAAGGTTTGAAAGGTGTAACAGGAGGAAAACCTCAAAGCAGTTGCACTATGAATCAATAAGAAGAAAGAGATTATGAACGGAGGTACAGTAAAGGGAATAAAAGGGGTTGCAGCTAGGGCCGAAGGGACGCTGCAAAGACCCTTAATTAATGCTTACAGTGCACCGCATGAGGTGCACTGACGGCGCCAGCCCCCACTACGGGGGCAGTCACTCGAGTTTGTTGCAAATATCGTCAATATTTTTTTGTTTCCCGCATGCACGGGCGCATCATAATTGCAATATCCTTTGCCATGCAATATATATGTATATATATTGGACACATTGCAAAATTGAAGCTGTAAAAAAAAAAAAAAAAAAAGGCATGCCCACGGCTCTTTCTGGTCGCAAAAAAATAAATAAATAAATAAATAAAAGGAAAATACAAAAATAAGCGAATCAAATACATAAATGATTAATTGATGCATGAAAAAATCAGTTTAAATCTTAGGACCCCCTGGGATGCGCCGCTTGACAAGTACTTCAAAGGTTATAAATGTATATATATATTTTTTTTTTTTTTTTTTCCAAAATACCAAACATTTTTATTCGCAATTTTTTTTTTTGCAAACGCAATATATGCACTGGAGAACTTTCCAAGGCTGCGCAGATCACACACGATTTGGTAGCAAACGGTCAAGTGATTTGATAGATTTGATAGGCCGGATAAAATGCAGTTCTCAGCGAAAAACTTCTTCAGCAGGGATGAGGCTGCCAGACCACCGGCCACCCCCGCCCCCTGTCGACACCCTGGTTGCAACCCACTTCAGTCGACTGACAACCAAGTACTTTTAATTCAGTTTAAATCAAGAGAGGCTACAGTGGGATTTTCATGGAACGTGCCAAAGAGTTTCGTCGGCTCTGTTTGGAGATCGAACCCGGGATATTTGGAATTACGCATATAACTGAGTTAAAATATGTGTATATATATATATATATATATATATAAATATATATATATATATATATATATATATTATATATATAAATGTATATATATAAATACATATATATTTATATATAAATATTTATATATATAAATTTATATATATAAATATATATATATATATATATATATATATATATATATATATATATATATATATATATATATATATATATATATATATATATATATAAACTTCACGGCAAAACCATTACGCGCCGTTCCAGTATGAGCGAGTGTCTAAATCCATCCTTAAAAACGTGAGCACCGAACAGCGAGTTCCCCGTTGATAGCGCGGATTCGAACCCCCACTCCGACGAAAGCACCTGAAAAAAGGCCTAGTGGAAAACGGCCTTCCGATAAGACCTAGCGAGCGCTGCCCTCCCCCACCCTCCCAACCCGTAAGGACGTATGCCCTTGCGAAGCGATTTTTGCTTTTCGTAAGCCGGGACAGATGTATGGGAATTACTGATGGCGATCGTCCCATCTATTTTAACGGGTCATGAGAGAGAGAGAGAGAGAGAGAGAGAGAGAGAGAGAGAGAGAGAGAGAGAGAGAGAGAGAGAGAGAGAGAGGGTAAAAGATTGGATGCAAGTGAGAAAATATCATGATATGGTCAAGAGTATAGGAGGTGGTCACATCTGAAAACGAGAGAGAGAGAGAGAGAGAGAGAGAGAGAGAGAGATTGATGTAAGTGAGAAAAGATTGGATGAACGTGATCAAGATTATAGGAGGTGATCACATTTGAAAACGAGAGAGAGAGAGAGAGAGAGAGAGAGAGAGAGAGAGAGAGAGAGAGAGAGTAGAAAATATCATGTGACTAATCAGAGAGAGAGAGAGAGAGAGAGAGAGAGAGAGAAGTACAAAGACTGGATGCAAGTGAGAAAATATGATGATGTGACTAATGAGAGAGAGAGAGAGAGAGAGAGAGAGAGAGAGAGAGAGAGAGAGCAAACATCGAATCTCATTAACGGATCAGAGAAACAAACTCATTGTATTTCCTCTTCCCCTCCTTCTCTTTTAGTCCTCTTTCGTTTCCGTCACAATGAAAATAATATATGTGACCTGTCTGCTATGATACCCATCAGACGTTCGACCAGTCAAATCAGGCCACGTGGGTGTGGTGGTCACCGCTTGGATGGGTTACCAGCAGGAAAGACGGTGCCGGCGCATATATAGATAGATAGCCCTTCGATCATCCAAGAGGCAGGCGATGGGGCTCGCGATTTCATCCCATAAATACTCTAATAATAATAATAATAATAATAATAATAATAATAATAATAATAATAATAATAATAATAATATATGAAACGACCCCTACTAAGGATTAAGCTAAGATGGAAAAAAATCATCGTTATCTAATTCCTATGTAAAAATGTGTTCTCTACTGCATAGAGCCCCCTGTGGAGAGAGAGAGAGAGAGAGAGAGAGAGAGAGAGAGAGAGAGAGAGAGAGAGAGAGAGAGAGAGAGGTCTGGGTGAGGGTAGGGGGTACGGGAAGGGTAGGGAAGGGGAAGTGCTTAATACGTATGCGATGCATCAATAGTTTGGAAGGTGGGGCGGGAGCCCCCCCCCCCCCTTGGGGAAGGAGGTAAGGGAAAGGAGGGGGAGGGAAAGATGGAGGAGGATTGGGCTGGCTGGGTATTGAGGTAAGGGGGAGTGAGAGAGGGGGTGAGAGGAGGGTGATTTTGGCTGGGTCAAATTGGAGTATCGGAATAGTTCGACAAATAACTCGGAACTTTATAATTAACTACAATAGATTTGTAAAATTATTATTATTATTATTATTATTATTATTATTATTATTATTATTGCTAAGCAATTCACAATCTCGTTAAAAACAGTTTGTGTAATTAAAAATACACAATTATATAGTATAAACTGTATTACTAAGTAAAAGTCAAAAGCATATTAATACTATATAATTACGGATTATTATTATTATTATTATTATTATTATTATTATAACTGACGGGGTAGGTAGCACAATCGTGGAATACAGAAAGACGACCAAAGGAAAAAATAACAATAAAAATAATAGTTACAATAATAATCGCAAACAAAACTCAAAACATATAACTAATGGATATTAATCCTTCCTTAAACACAAAAGGATTTTGAAAAAAAAAAAAAAAAAAACGAAAACAGAGACTTTTCCAGTTAAGGATCCCTGGAAAGGAATCTCTGTGGAACCCCGCTCTGCACAAGAGGCAAGCACCTACAAAGACACCACACTGACTCACAGAAACAGACGCAGACACAGACAAGGCAGCGAGTTCTGAAGCGTTTCGAGAAAAATCAAAGACGTGGAATATATGGGGATACAGAGCTCAGGCCAAAGGCCAAGCACTGGGACCGACGAGGTCATTCAGCGCTGGAAAGGACATTGAGAGCAGTTACAGTAGGTCTGAAAGGTGTAACAGGAGGAAAACCTCGCAGTGGATAGCAAGATGGAAGAAAGATAATGAATGGAGGTACAGTAAAAGGAATGAAAGGGGTTGCAGCTAGGGGCCGAAGGGACGCTGCAAAGAACCTTCAGTAATGCCTACGGTGCACCCCGTGAGGTGCACTGACGGCACTGAACGTGGAATGTAGGTCTAGAGCCAGGTGAAATGGGTCACACTGTGGCCAGAGAGCAGGTGAGGCGATCTAACCGAAGCCTCAGAACATTTTAAAATCGAGAGAAACATTATCCGTTTCCTCCCTGTGTTGGATTTGACCACTGCCTTTATAACATAAAATATGAAAAGGGCCAAATGGTCGCATTATGGGATACCATACCCTTTTCGAAACCGTCGCCGGGCGGCAATATGGCCGAATTCTATGCCGTTGCCTTCGGCGTACGAGAGAGAGAGAGAGAGAGAGAGAGAGAGAGAGAGAGAGAGAGAGAGAGAGACTTAAAAACACGTCGGTCCGTCAGAAGAAGAAGAAGAGTTGGGTAGGTTGGCTTGGCTGGCGTCCAAGACACAGAGAGAGAGAGAGAGAGAGAGAGAGAGAGAGAGAGAGAGAGAGAGTTTGAGCTGTCTCTCCGGACGGAATAACTTTACTAAAACAGCTAAAGAGAAAATAGTACTACGGTCTATGCAATCATAGATGCAGGTGTTCAACTCTCGCCTATGGTTCTCTTCGTTTGTTCTCCAATGCATTTCCGGGGTTTCTCGTTTACTCCGGGGTTTTACAATTGATCTACGGGTTTCTAGTCTATTTAGGGTTGTTTAATCTAATTCCATTTGACAAACGGTTTCTGGGTTATGGATCTATTCAGGGTTTTCTAATATATTTCCGTTCGACAAATGATCTCAGGGTTACTAATCTATTTTGGGTTTCTCATTTCTTTCCATTCGACAAATGATCACAGGGTTACTGATCCATTTTGGGTTTTCTAATTTATTTTCCATTCGACAGACGTTCTCAGGGTTACTAATCCACTGCGGGCTTTCTAATTTATTCCACAACGATCTCAGGGTTGCTGAACTATTTAGGGTTTTTCTTTCCATTGGACAAACGATCTCAGGGTTACTAACCCATTTAGGGTTTTCTAACTTATTCCCAACCGAAAAATGATCTCGGGGTTTCTAATCCATTTAGGGTTTTCCAGTTTAATTCCACTCGACAAACGATCTCACGGTTACAAATCTATTTTGGGTTTTCTAATATATTCGACAACGATCTCAGGGTTATTGAACTATTGTATGGTTTTCTAATTTCTTTTCATTTGACAAACAATCTCAGGGTTACTGAACTATTTATGGTTTTCTAATTTATTTCCATCGGGCAAACAATCTCAGGGTTTCTAATCCACTAAGGGTTTTCTAAAGTATTTCCATTCGACAAACAATCTCAGGGTTTCTAATCCATTTAGGGTCCTACTGGTTTCAAACTCTGTTTTTCCGGGTTTCTCGTTTGACTAAGCTTCGAATTCTTCTTCTTCCAAACTTCCAGTTTACTTCAAAGTCTAGAAGTAACATCGAGATTCCAAGTTTTTAATTCCGTATTCTGTTTTATTCCTTAAAATTTTCCATTCCTACAATTTTGAGAAATATATTTCAAAATTTAGGATTTCATGGTGTGGTTCTCACTGAATGCCGCATCTTCGCCATTATAATGGCGAAACTTTGATTAAACTTCGGGTTCCTAAAAGAATGATTCAACGCCACAACTTGGCGTCACAGCAACGTTTGGTGTATGGAGAGAGAGAGAGAGAGAGAGAGAGAACAAGTATGAGAAAGAGAGATATATATATATATATATATATATATATATATATATATATATATATATGTATATATATATATATATATATATATATATATATATATATATATATATATATATATATATATATATATAAAGGAAAGCCAGAAGACGGTCCCTCTAGAACCTCACGACGACAAAACTCAAAAGAGCAAAACAAAAATGTGAGAAGAAGAAGAAGATGAAGAAGAAGACGAAGAAGAAGAAGCCAATATATAGGAGTCACATGATGAAAACTTGTTCCGAGCAGAAATCCATTATCCTCGGTCCCTAGACTCAAACATGCGTCTAACGCCACAATTTCATCCAGCGACTCCGAACACCCAAACCAGAGAATGCTAAATGAGAGAGAGAATAGGGACGAGTGGCTCAGTTGGATTAACGTAATCCAAACTCCGAGGAAACCGAAAAACAAGACGATCCATTATTACCATCATCATCATCATCATCCAGCCCTCTATGAAGGTCACATTCAGCTGAGCAAGTTAAAAAGAAGAAGAAGAAGGCGAAGAAGAAAAAGAAGAAGAAGAAAAAACCCCTCTCTCATAACTGGCTATAGGGCTGGTGAACCTTGGCTATGGGGGCTGCTACTAAACCTGAGAAAATTCCCAAGTTACTTCTTCTTCTTCCTCTTCTCCTTCTTCTTCTTCTTCCCTATGAAACCCCCCTCCTAAAAAATTCTCTCCCTCTAGCCCCATCAGGCCCCCTCCCTGCCCTCCCCCGGTCATTGACTTGGAGCTGGGCCGTCCTATTTATCGAACAGAAAAGTGGTGAGTTGCCGAAGATTTCGAGAGTGCCTAATTTCGGCCACACGTAAACACCAGCCCATAAACGCTAGCTTTAAAACACCCGCCAGTTGCTTTATTTGTCTTTTTGCTATCTCCTTCTTTTTCTATTATCTGTCAGGAAAGGGGGAAGAATCCCCCCCACCCCTTCTCTTTTCTGTATGAATAGCTCGGCGTCGGTTGCACCGGGTTATGATGAGTCTAGGGGAAAAACGTAAGAGTTCAAAGCAACAGAGCATTAAAGAGCAAACACGAGACGAGAGCCGAATGCCTGATAGAGCTAGAGCTCTAGCTTAGCTAGCTAGCTGGTGCTCTAAACAAAAAGGTGAATTCGTATAACGAGGCGACTTCGCTCAGATATGCATCTAAAACAGCAGGGAAGGGAGGAAGGCTCCTTGTGACTTCGCTCCTGTCGGCAGATAGTCTTCTTCTTCTTCTTCTTCTTCTTCTGCGGCGAAGACCGGATGAATTTCGGCACTAAATGCCCTCAACATTAACAATATGGGAAGAGAGAAAAGAGAGAGAGGTAGAAAGAGACAGCGAGGGAGATGTAAATGACGGAAATAAGCGTCTCTCTCTCTCTCTCTCCCATTTTAATTCTCGAATAGCTAAATCTGGTAACCTTCCCACAGACGAAATACTATATTGAGCCGTATGGACTAGCGCTATTAGAAACTATATTAGCCTAAGGGCCCCCAGGCAGGATTAATGATGCCAGCCTATGCTGACTTTTATTTTATATGTAGATACGATAGTTACCACACACACACACACACATATATACACGCTGTGTCTATCTGTCTATCCCTCTATCTATCTACCTAAAAATCTGTCCATCTATCCATCAACTTCAGCTGAGCATTCGTTTCACTTGGTCTAATGCTGGCTGGAGTATGGCAGCAGGATTTAGGCCCACATCAGAAACTAATGGTTAATGTTTCTGCCATTCTGAATAAAGTGATCTATTCTTCTTCTTCTTCTGCCTTTTCCGCAGGACAACTCGAAGAAGATTCCTGCCATATCCTACTTTTGTCTTCCGCGAAGGATTTGGTGGTGCTTAAGCTGGCCTTATGCCAGTCTCTAAATCCTGCGACCAGCCTGCTGCAGGACTAGAAAAAAGGAAGTCCCTGAAACCTACAGCAGCCTACATATGCTTTTCCACGAGTTTAAATGCGAACAGCACACTTCCGCGCGTTTGCGTGTATGTGAAGCTTTGCAATAACGTCTGCATTTGTTTTAGACTCATGGATGTGACGGAATTATCTCTGCACGACCGTGTACATAGGACGAAAGCTTTTAAACACCGAAGGAATCTGACCGAGAACGTCAAACTCACAACGGCTAAAGATGGCGTTGCCGAAATGAAAGATCGTAGACGTAACAGGAAATGAGAAATACTCGTCAAAACCCACATTCGGATCTCATTAAAGTTGACCGTATTTTATTCAGCGCAATGAGAAAGATATGTTGGAATACCAGTCGTTATAAAGACGGAGGCTTTGAGAGAGAGAGAGAGAGAGTGAGAGAGAGAGAGAGAGAGAGAAATCATCCAACTTTGAAAAATTAAAAACATAAAACTGAAGCGAGGGTCGTGTGAGCTACAATAACACATTATAATCAGTCTAACCCCCTTCCCGGCAAACCCTCCCCTCCCCTCTCAGAATCCCCTTATTCATACCACCCCACCACTCCCCTACCCATACCACCACCTCCCTGGATTCACGGGGGGGGGGGCAGCCGGGAGTCCCCCTCCCCCTTACCCAACCAGCCCTCATCCAATTCCACCCCTATGCTTCATATAGCCTTGAGCGGGGACTCTCCCTACCACCCAGCCACCTAGAGGGTCCCCCCTCCACCGCCCCATTTCCACCCCTCTCTCTCTCTCTCTCTCTCTTTTCTTCCATATTTCTTATTATGTCAAGCCTAAACTCCCTCGACCGACATCCCCCCAATCCCCCAACCACCCAGCAGAACCCCCTTTTCCGTTTACACGTTTTTTTTTCTTCTCGTTCTTTGAGGAAAAATGTAAAAATGGGACATTTTTGTTCTACGGATCAATGTTTTAGCTTCAATTTACCGGTCCGTTCGCTGTAGACTCACTTGGTGTGTGTGAGGTTTTGTGTTTTTTGTAGTTTTGTTTTTTTTTTTTTTTTTTTTTTTTTTACATTGGTGACGTTCTTCATGACTGCTGTGCATATCAAATGCCTTAATTGGCATTGTTCCAAACTCGGCGCTCGGTCGTATCCGCGCTTTCTGACCCAACGGAGGAAGCATAAGAAGAAGAAGCAGCGGAATTTCTGTTTCCAACTCGGGTGTAAATATTAGCCTTGAAAGCAAACGCTCTTCTTCTTCTTCTCCTTCTTCTTACTTTATTCTAGAATAACTGTGACTATTCGGGAGAGAACGAACGTTAAACTGGTCGAGTGTAATTTCATATCAAACAGAGAGACAGAGAGAGAGAGAGAGAGAGAGAGAGAGAGAGAGAGAGAGAGAGAGAGAGATCTGGCGTCTGTCACAATATTTTCATGGGTGAATTCCACAGATCGCGGCTGATTTTAATATGAATTACCGGGTATCAGGAATATCCACCCGGTTGAAAATGTTGATAGTTTTTGCATGCACAGTGAAATGAAACAGAAATATAATGAACAAACGGGACCTGAGTATTAGTACGCCATTAAAATCGTGGTGACCATGTTGCCATTTTTTTTATCGAGATAAATTAAAGCCAGTTTTAATCTAAAGGAAATTTTGAATGGAAATTCTTAAATTATATGATAAAAATGGCCCCGTTTGTCACGACGTTAATCTGGCTGCCAAAATTTGACTTCGTTAGGACCACGTATCGTAAGACAGTATAGTATATGCATATATATATATATATATATATATATATATATATATATATATATATATAATGAAAAATGAAAATGGACATGCAAACATTTATTTTAGATTTTCTTTCTCATAAATATTAAGACTAAAATCTGGCAAATGGTAATTCTAGACTTGGAAGTCTATTCATTTGATATTTATTAAAACTTGGCTGACAAACATAAAGAAGAATCCCAAGAGGCTTTTAATTCACAAAGAAAAATTAAATTAAGAAGAAATTGTCAGCTAATACCCATTATATTCACAGAAACAGGTAAACCGTTCGAGCTAAAAAAAATTAGCTAAGAAGAATGAGCCAATTTTAAAAAGTAAAGTTTTTGGAACTCCCCAAAAAAAAAGTAGCTGAAGATTTTGTAAGTAAAAACAAGAAAAAAGTTAATTTAAAAAAGTAAGCATAGGCAACTTACATGTTAAAAATCAGTAAATGCAGAGAACTTGACAAAAAAACAAATTAACCACGAGATTTTTGTAAGTTTCAGAATGAATTACCAGGAACTTAACTTCTCAAAAAAGGCAAGAAATAAATAAATCTATAAAATAAAATCCCAATTAAATCCACATGGGATTACTGTCTCATTAATGCGCGATGTATACTAAAGCTAGGCTTCATGGTCCTGGAAAAACGGAAGGAGGAAGAGATTTCCAAAATCTGGCATCTTTCTGGTCCGGCAAAATCGGATTACTTCGAATGCCAGAAACAAAATCATATTCTTGGTTGGGTGAAGTAGCCTCTTTTCTGGTCAAAGAAATCTCTCTCTCTCTCTCTCTCTCTCTCTCTCTCTCTCTCTCTCTCTCTCTCTCTCTCTCTGTACAACTTCAAGGTACGAATTTAAATCGTTCCGTGTGATCTCTGTAAATTATTTTTCACTTTAACCAGAACGTAAATATACATATATTTTTCTCACGAAAATTAAAATAAAAAAAAATTCTAGCCACAGTGACCCTGGTAGTTGTAACGCCAGATCTACCTTACGAGCCATCAAATCAACCACCCATACGGAATTCTGAAGACCAATTACAAAATATGTATACATAGATTATGTCGAAATATAGACTGAATTTAATATAGAATTTAGGCCAAAGGCCAAGCACTGGGAACTATGAGGTCATGCGGCGCTGAAACGGAAATTGAGAGTAAAAGGTTTGAAAGGCGTAACAGGAGGAAAACCTCAAAGCAGTTGCACTATGAAATAACTGTTAGGAGATGGCTGAGGAAAGCAAGATGGAAGAAAGAGAATGTGAACGGAGGTGCAGTAAAAGGAATGAAAGGGGTTGTAGCACCACGTGAGTGAAATATGCAAATTAAATAAAAAAAATGAATACGGGGAAACGGAAAATAAATATTAATCTTCACGCAAGATCAGCATTGAATAAAGACAGGCTAACAGACTCAGTTATAAACAGACTGACAGCCTGAAGTATAAAGCAGACTAACAAGCAAATTTAATAGCAGACTGACAGACTCGGTTATAAAAATCACTAACAGACTCACGTAAAACAGACTCGGTTATAAAAGACTTACAGTCTCGGTTACAGAACAGACTAACAGAATGCAAGACTCTGTTATAAAACAGGCTAACAGATTCAATTATAAAACTCATTAACAGAATAACAGACGCAATTACAAAACAGACTCAATTCAATTCAAAAGGACAACAGGGTTTAAATATGGGATTAAAGGCAGTCGAATAAAGACTGAGAAGCACCACTGAAGTCTGACACAGCCAACAGCGACTCCGGTAACAGTGACGCCACGTAAATTACATTCAATCAATCAATAATTCTTACTTTGTTGTTAACGCCAAATTATCCCAAGTCAGTTTATTTTTTCCATCTAGAGAGAGAGAGAGAGAGAGAGAGAGAGAGAGAGAGAGAGAGAGAGAGAGAGAGAGAGAGACACTTCCATTGTCTGCCGTTGATTGACCTGATTCTGTAACATGGCGGCCCTTGAAGGGTAAAATGGGTATACATGTCAGAGGAATCTGTAACAGAGGTATTTGAAAAGTCTAACAGATATTTTGATATCAGCAACAAACAAACAAAAGATTATATATATATATATATATATATATATATATATATATATATATATATATATATATATATATATATATATATATATATATATATATATATATATATATATATATACTGTAATCTGATACTGTAATCCTGAAACTACATAATTTTTCTTGTTTTCTTATTTAGTGTCAAAGTCATTATTATTTATTGTCTGAACATCAGCTGCAAAAAAATAAATAAATAACTAAATAAATAAATACACAAATAAATAAATGAAATAAGACGAACTTCAGTTCTTTTGTTTCTGTTACGCCAGTATATTCTATCACTCAGTCAGTCACAAGCAAAATTCAAGATATACTTCAATCAATCGCAAGAAATTGAAGATTTACGATGTACCTCGAAGAATCAATTTAAACAATGAGTTGATGGTATGTTTCATTCAATCACAAAATCAGTCTACTGCAATCGATCAGTCTACTCAAACGTTGCTGAATGACTTCAATCAACCAGTCACAAAATAATATATAATAAAATATATAAAAATCAACGACAAATTTCCGTAATTCACAAGAAAAATTCAAGACTCGTTTTAACCAATCGTCAAAAACAAAATAGTTTATGACCTTGAATTCAAACCAAAAATACAATATTACTGATGCATAACTGTGAATCAGTCACATACACCTGACAATTTGTGTTACAGTTTAACTTTTAATCAGTCACCGAAACCTGACATTTTGTGTTATACTTTAATTTTCAATCAGTCACAGCAATCTGATAATCTGTGTAACAGTGTACCTTTAATCAGTCATCCTGACAATCCTGAACAATTTGAAACCTGACATTTGTGTTAACTTTCAATCAGTCACAGAAACCTGACGATTTGTGCTATTTTCACTTCGATCAGTCACAGGAACATGACAATTTGTGTTATAGATGAACTTTTAATCAATCACAGAAACATGACAATTCGTTATACTTAAACTTTCAGTCAATCACAGAAACCTGACAATTTGTGCTACAGTTTCACTTCAACCAGTCACAGAAACATCGCAATTTGTGTTATAGATGAACTTTCAATCAGTCACAGAAACATAACAATTTGTTTTATAGTTTAACTTCCAGTCACAGAAACCTGACAATTTGTGTTATAGTTGAAGTTTCAATCAGTCACAGAAATCTGATAATTTGTGTTATACTTTAACTTCCAATCAGTCACAGAAACCTGACAATTTGTGTTACAGTTTAACTTCCAATCAGTTACAGAAACCTGACAATTTGTGTTATAGTTTAACTTCCAATCATTCACAGAAATCTGATAATTTGTGTTATACTTTAACTTCCAATCAGTCACAGAAACCTGACAATTTGTGTTACAGTTTAACTTCCAATCAGTCACAGAAACCTGACAATTTGTGTTATAGTTTAACTTTCAATCATTCACAGAAATCTGATAATTTGTGTTATACTTTAACTTACAATCAGTCACAGAAACCAGACAATTTGTGTTATACTTTAATTTCAATCAGTCACAGAAACCTTACAATCTGGCGTACAGTTTAACTTTGAATCAATCACAGACACCTGACAATTTGTGTTTTAGTTTAAGCTTCTATCAGTCACAGAAATCTGATAATTTGTGTTATAGTATACCTTTCAATCAGTCACAGAAACATGACAATTTGTGTTATAGTTTAACTTTCAATCAATCACAGAAACATGACAATATGTTATACTTTAACTTTCAATCAGTCCCAGAGACATGACGATTTGTGCTATAGTTTAACTTTAAATCAGTCACAGAAACATGACAATTTGTTATAGTTGAACTTTAAATCAGTTACAGAAACCTGACAATTTGTGTTATACTTTAACTTTGAATCATTCGCAGAAACCTGACAATGTGTGTTATAGCTGAACTTTCAATCAGTCACAGAAAACCTGACAATTTATGTTATAGTTTAACTTCCAATCAGTCACCGAAACCTGACACTTTGTGCTATAGCTTAATCTCCAATCAATTACAGAAACCTGACAATTTGTTATACTTAAACTTTCAATCAGTCAGAGAAACCTGACAATTTGTGTTATAGTTAAACTTCCAATCAGTCACAAAAACCTGACACTTTGTGCTACAGTTTCACTTTCAGTCACAGTAACCTGACAATTTGTTTTACAGTTTAACTTCCAATCAGTCACGGAAACCTGACAATTTGTGGTATAATTTAACTTTAAATCAATCACAGAGACCTGACAATTTGTGCTATAGTTTAACTTCCAATCAGTCACAGAAACCTGACAATTTGTGCTATACTTTAACTTTCAATCAATCACAGAGACCTGACAATTTGTGCTATAGTTTAACTTTTAATCAGTCACAGAAACCTGATAATTTGTTTTATAGTTTAACTTTCAATCAATCACAGAAACCTGATAATTTGTGTTATACTTTAAGTTTCAATCAGTCACAGAAACCTGACAATTTGTTTTATACTTTAACTTCTTATCAGTCACAGAAACCTGACAATTTGTGTTACAGTTAACTTCCAATCAGTCACAAAAACCTTACAATCTGTGTCACAGTTTAATTTCTAGGCAGTCACAGAAACCTGACAATTTGTGTTGTAGTTTAAATTTCAATCGGTCACAGAAACCTGACAATTTGTGTTACAGTTTAACTTCCGAGCAGTCACAGAAACATGACAATTTGTGTTATTGTTGAACTTTCAATCAGTCACAGAAACCTGTTGAGAATTCGTGGTATAGTTTAACTTTCAGTCAATCACAGAAACCTGACAATTTGTTTTATAATTTAACTTCCAAGCAGTCAAAGAAACCTGACAATTTCTGTTATACTTTCCCAATGAAAAATTCAAGAAGAAGAAAAGACCAGAACACCGACAGACTATAAGGCGTTCGAGAATGAAGGAAGGTAGGTAGGTAATCGCAACTCTCAATTCCAGCGCCGGTATCGGATTGCTTTTCAGAAACCTCAAGAATAAGGGAAAAAGAAGAGTGGATGGAATTATAAAATGGGGGAAAAAAGGGAAGAAGAAGAAGAAGAAGAAGAAATAAGAGACTGAAGGGTATGTATGCAGACATTTTTCAATGATTTGATGTCGAGGTTTTTTACTTTTTTTTTTAGTGTGTGTGTGTGTGTGTGTGTGTTTTGAGTTTAAATGAGATTGATAGAAGGGGTTTAAGCAAAAATTCACGTCTAGTTCATACTTATTCAGCTGCCCAGAAATCCTTCACAGCAGAAACCCAATACATGAAATGAGAATAATGAACTTAAACGAGGAAGATTTTATTAGCAAACATAAATAAATGATATAAATAAATAAATAAATAAATAAAAAAAGGAAAAATCCGCCTTCCACCACTTGTAAAGCCTTTCCACGGTTACCAACTTCCCTCACCTTCCTCCTCCTCCTTCTCCTCCTCCCCCTCCCCCATTAGGACTTCCTAACTCCTTCCATCATCACACCCCTACCCCCTCCCCCCTCCTTCCTCATCCTCCTCCTCCTCCTCCTCCTCCGCCCATCGCTTCTCCTGAAAAATGATATCCTGGCAATTTACATAAACTGGCAACCGCGCGGTGCCTTGAACTTGGAGGGCGTGTATTAATACGTAACATGCTCTCACGCTCTCTCTCTCTCTCTCTCTCTCACTTACAGACTTCCAAGCTATTAGAGGCAGATTCTCTCTCTCTCTCTCTCACAGACATCCAAGCTGTTAGGGGCAAATCTTTTTGCACATTCTCTCTCTCTCTCTCTCTCTCTCACAGACTTCCACGCTATTCTATTAGTGGCAAATTCTCTCTCTCTCTCTCTCTCTCTCCCTCTCTCTCTCTCTCTCTCCCTCTCTCTCTCTCTCTCAGACTTCCACGCTATTAGTGGCAGATTCCCTCTCTCTCTCATACTTCCTAGCTATTAGAGGCAGATTCTCCCTCTCTCTCTCTCTCTCTCTCTCTCTCTCTCTCTCTCTCTCTCACAAACACACAGACATAGGCATCCAACCTATTAGTGGGAACATTTTTTGCACTCTCTCTCTCTCCCTGAATTCCAAGTTATTACCGGGAGGTATTCTTTGTTTATGTCTTCCTCTCTCTCTCCTCTCTCTCTCTCTCTACTCTCTCTCTCTCTCTCTCTATATATATATATATATATATATATATATATATATATATATATATATATATATATATATCTCACACTGACTTCCAAGTTATTAGTGCCAGTCCCTCTCTCTCTCTCTCTCTCTCTCTCTCTCTCAAACACAAACTTCCTTGTAAAACGCACAGGTGTGTTCCTTCCTACACTCCACTATCTAATAATCTAATAAGGCTTTAGCTAAACGTGTACGTATTATCACATGTGTCTACTACCTACTAATTGCATACACACCTGTGGACGAAGGTATGCAGGCTTGAAGTCACTATCTGACGCTGTTTCTAAACCAGGCGACACATGTTCGAATCCTGCCGGGCGCGGAGGGGGCGGGGGGAACCTATCGATTGTTATAATTCCCCCTGGGTTCACATTATTCCCCAGGGTATTGTGGATGTCAAAAGGAATTTGCGGCTTAATACTGGTGAATTTAAAATGGTCACATGTGTATATGTGGCTAATTATATATATATATATATATATATATATATATATATATATATATATATATATATATATATATATATATATTATATATATATATATATATATATATATATATATATATATATATAGAGATATAGAGAGAGAGAGAGAGAGAGAGAGAGAGAGAGAGAGAGAGAGAGAGAAAGGTCGCTTTACAATGCCCAAAATGCATTAGGAATTGAACACTGAAGGTTTAATTATTAGGAAAATCCCTGACCGCTGATTTTGCGGGGGGACAAGACCCGCGTGCTGGCATAAGGCCGGGACAATTTAAGTCAGCACCACACTAGCGTGATACATATATGTGTATATATATATATATATATATATATATATATATATATATATATATATATATATATATATATATATATATATATATATATATATTTATAATTTAAAGCAGTCAGAATTTAATAGATACCTGCACATGCAACTCAAATTGCCAAAGAAATTGAATTTCACACCACTGGCAATTTATTTTTTATTTCCTGACTGCTTTATCATTACTATATACGACTCGGACAGCGATACATGCCTGAAACGCGTCTTCTGGTTAGAATCAACACGTCTGAAACACGTTATTGGTGAATCTAAACGTGTTAGAAACACGTTTTCCGGTAAGAATCAAACGCGTCTGAAACAAATTTTTGATAAGAGTCAAAATGATCTGGAACACGGTTTTTGGTAAGATCAGAAGACCCAAAAACTGCACTATTATTATTATTATTATTATTATTGAAGACCCAAAAACTGCACTATTATTATTATTATATTATTATTATTATTATTATTATTATTATTATTATTATTATATTCAGAAGATGAACCCTATTCATATGGAACAAGCCCACCAAAGGGGCCACTGATTAGAAATTCAAGAACCCTCCAAAGAATATTATGGCGTTCTTGAGGCCAGCCCCATGAGAGCTGAAAGTCAGCTCAGTGGTCTGGTTAAACTACTTTAATAATAATAATCATCTGAAAGAAGTCATAGTAAATAATGGGAAATGAAGAAAGAAGAACAGATCAGTTACTGGAAAAGCAAAAAAGATAATTTAATAAATAAATAAATATACAGATAAAAATGTAAGTAAAATACAAGGCTTGAACTTCTGAGGTTCCAATGGCATTAGGCAAACTATTCCAAGAGTTAGCTGTAGCCCCCTTCTCTCTCTCTCTCTCTCTCTCTCTCTCTCTCTCTCTCTCTCTCTCACTTTGTAGTACTGAACTGATTATAGAATTTAGGCCAAAGACCAAGCGCTGGGACCTATGAGGTCATTCAGCGCAGAAACGGAAACTGACAGCAAAAGGTCTGAAAGGTGTAACAGGAGGAAAACCTCAAAGCAGCTGCACTCTGAATCAACTGTTAGGAGGGGGTTGAGGAAAGTAGGATGGAAGAAAGAGAATATGAAAGGAGGTACAGTAAAAGGAACGAAAGGCGTTGCAGCTAGGGGCCTAAGGAAGGCACCCTGCAATGAAACCTTAGGCAATGCCTACAGTGCACCGCATGAGGCCACGGGAAACTTTGTAGTATTAAGCCTGACGCTGGAAAACAACAGATAGTACGGATTCTTCATCTGCATCTTTTCTCGTCTCCAGAAGACATAGCAGTCTTTCAGTCTGTCAGCCTGCTATGAAGAGCGGCTGTCAGGCTGTCAGCTGTCATTTGGTGGTTCAGATGAGTTATGTTTATTTGCTTTCGTAATTGTCAGTGTAAGAAGCATTTCGGAACGACAGCCATGAGGGAAATTGCTCCTAATTGCTACTTCTGACGGGAGGGGGGGAGGGGAGGGGAGGGGAGGAGGGAGGGGAGGGGGGGGGGAGGGGAGGAAGGGGAAGGGGAGTGTTTGTCTAACTGAGGAAATTTCTCATAATTAGGGTTTTTTTTATTTATTTATTTTCCTCAAATTTATTTCCTGAGAGTACAATGTACTACCTACTGTTTCCCAAACTTTAGTTTTATTTTCCGTTTCAATTTCTTTAATGAAATTTTTACTGTTTTTTTTTTTTTTTTGTAATTTTTATGTCTCGGTCACAAACGTACATTTTTACTAGTGTTCTGTAAAAGAAAACTATTGTGCCGGCTATGTCTGTCCATCCGCACTTTATTCTGTCCGCACTTTTTCTGTCCGCCCTCAGATCTTACAAACTACAGAGGCTAGAGGGCTGCAAATGGTTATGCTGATCATCCACCCTCCAATCATCCCACATACCAAATTGCAGCCCTCTAGCCGCATTAGTTTTTTTTTTATTTAAGGTTAAAGTCACCCATAATCGTGCGTCTGGCAACGATATAGCCAGGCCACCACCGAGCCTTGGTTAAAGTTTCATGGGCCGCAGCTCATATGCATTATACTGAGACCACAGAAAGATAGATCTATTTCCGGTGGCCTTGATTATACGCTGTAAAGTAAACTCAACTGCGCCGAAGAAACCTCGGCGCATTTTTCACTCGTTTTTATATTCAAGACAAATCTCGTAGCGGAGTCTTTTAATGAGTAACTTCTATTTAAATACATTGTAATTCCCCAGCGTAGTTATCAGTGAGCATTTATATTTTGTAACACTAACTGATTACCATATCAGCTCTGATAAATGACTTCTGTCTAGTATAATCAGCAGGGTGGAAAACTTACGTATAACATCGCAGCAGCCAATGCTATTCTGTACAGAGGACTTTCTCCTATGAGAATACTGAAATTGGAATATGGAATTGAGGCCAAAGCCCACGCCCTGGGACCTATGAGCTCATTCAGCGCCGAAAGGGAAATTGACAGTAAAAGGTTTGAAAGGTGTAACAGAGGAAAACCTCAAAGCAGTTGCACTATGAATCAATTGTTAGAGAGGGTGGAGAGCCTACAGTGCACAGCGTGAGGTTTAACCAGACCACTGAGCTGATTAACAGCTCTCCTAGGGCCGGCCCGAAGGATTAGACTTATTTTACGTGGCTAAGAACCAACTGGTGACCTGGCAACGGGACCTACAGCTTATTGTGGAATCCGAACCACATTATGACGAGAAATGAATTTCTATCATCCGAAACAAATTCCTCTAATTCTTCATTGGCCGGCGGGAGACGCGAACTCGGGCCTAGCAGGGTGCTAGCTGATGCCACTACCCTCCTACGGGGCATATAAGCATACTGTCTTTCTTCAGCTGTTCCACAATCGAGTGTCTCTCTCAGGCATTCTTGTGACTCATAGCTACGCTTTCGCCATACTATTATTCCTAGCTCCCTATTGAACGTTGTAGCTACGGCGTCCATAATAGCATTCCTCGGTTGATAAATGGAGACTAATGATAAATGGAGAATGATGATAAATAAAGAATAATGATAAATGAAGAATGATGATAAATAAAGAATAAGGATAAATGAAGAATGACGATAAAAAAGAATGATGATAAATGAAGAATGATGATAAATGAAGAATAATGGTAAATGAAGAATGAAGATACATGAAGAATAATAATTAAAGAATAATGATAAATGAAGAATAAGGGAAGTAAATACGAAAAGTGAGTAGTGGTGTAAACAGAAGTTTCATCTATTATTATTATTATTATTATTATTATTATTATTATTATTATTATTATTCTGTCTTCATTCATTTCGTCGCTGTTTCTGTTAGAGGATGGTGGTCCTATGCCAGCGAGGGCTGTTACTCCTTAGATATGCCCCAATAATGTGACTCTCTGTCGCCCATACAAAACAAGGTTGCTAGCTATCATTCTCTCTCTCTCTCTCTCTTCTCTCTCTCTCTCTCTCTCTCTCTCTCTCTCTCTCTCTCTCATTACAGAATTTAGTTTTTACATTTATTGTATCTCTCTCTCTCTCATTCAGAATCTCTCTCTCTTGTAGAATCTCTGCCTCGTTACTAAAATTTTTTTACAGTTCTCTCTCTCATTACTAGATTTTAGTTTTTTGAAGTTCTTGTAGAATCTCTCTCTCTCTCTCTCTCTCTCTCTCTCTCTCAAAATCTCAAATAAAACTAAAATAATAAATCTCTCTTTTATGTTATGTTACTAGAATTTAGTCTTTTAAAGTTCTTGTAGAATCTCTCTCTCTCATTACTAAAATTTTGTTTTGTTACAGTTATTGTGCTAGAATCTCTCTCTCTCTCTCTCTCTCTCTCTCTCTCTCTCTCTCTCTCTCTCTCTCTCTCTCTCTCTCAACTATCGCCACCCTCCTCCCTCCTAACAACAAATCATGCAAAATCTACAAATAAAACGAAATAAAATAATAAATATATAAAATTTTATGCCATGTATTTAAACGTCCGTTCCACTTAAAAAATTATAGGCCCACCCCTCCCCGCCCCTTGTAATCTGCACAGAAGCACAAAGCATTCTTTAATGCTTTTTGCTGAAATCAATAAAATACTTCAATGCCGAAAAAGAAGACATTTTCAACCTCATACAAAAAAAAAAATTAATAAAAAAACAGGACGTATTATCTTGTAAATATCTATCACATTATTTATCACATTTCCACTCTTTTGATTTCATATTTATCGTGATAACCGTGGCATTAAATGATTTTGCTCTCGAATCATACCTACAAATTTATTTTTCTATTTTTAATTGTTACGAGTTGAGATATTTGCTAGAAATGTCGCTCTGTTATTTTGTATATGTATTTTTTTTTTACAATGTTATATTGAGATTATATACAAGAAGGGAGGTTTACGGGTTTGTGTGTATGAATATACATACACAGCGTATACACACTCAAGCACACGGATCTATTTGCATACCTTGTACAGACACATACATACTTATATATAAACAGTATATATATATATATATATATATATATATATATATATATATATATATATATATAAATAAATATATAATGTATATATTTGTATATATACATATTTATTTATATATGTATAATATAAATAATATATATATATATATATATATATATATATATATATATATATATATATATATATATATATACATATATATATATATATATATATATATATATATATATATATATATATATATATATATATATATATATATATATATAATGTAATGTATGTAGGACATGAAATTACGAATGTTATTGAGAAAATCATCCCTTACTCCGTAGTCCAAACTCAGTCGGCAGAAACAGCGGACCAATGCTATAGACTGCCCACCCCAAAATAACACTAAACCCATTTCATTTCCAGATTAAAACTCCCGATTAAGATGAAAACGTGTGCCTCCCATAGCTAGAGTTTCGCGGACATAATTCAGTTGCTGTAACAATTATTGAACCGACCAATATCGCGATTGATTAATTGTGGGTTATCTGGCGTCACAACTACCAGGGTCACCGACGCCGACCAATATCGCGATCTCAGAGCCTTTCGTGTTTCGCTTGTGATATTATTTTTATTAATTTATATATGGTGTATCTAGATCAGTGGTTCTTGGGGGGCCGTCAGCAATTTCCAAGGGGGGCGCGAGCCCCGGGGAAAAAAGAAGAATTCTCTAATTATATTCGTTATTCTCTTAACATGAGTCGCTAAGAAGCAGTGTCAAGTGTCTCCTCTATCTAAGTGTCTATCAAGCGATCTATCTATCTATTTATCCATCTACTCTATCTGTCAATCTAAATTTCAATCTACTGATCTATCAGTGTATCTATTATCTACTATGATTGTCTATCTACCTATCTATCTATCGACCCTGTCTATCTATCTATCAATCTATCTATCTAACCTGTCTATCTATCTATCTACCCTGTCTATCTACCTAAATATTTATCTATTTCTACTCCATCTATCTATCTATCTAGTATCTAATCTATTTATAATACAATCTGTCTATCTACTCTACCTAACTGTTACTCTATTTATATCTATCTATCTATCCATCTATCTTTGTGCTTGTGTATGTACGTATGCACGTAACGTTTGGTTAGTGGCATTTTCGCCTACCGTGCCACGGGTCCCAGTTCCAATTTTTCGGGCATGACGGGTGGGCAGGTGGGTATGCGCCGTTCCTTTCATATCCCTTGGGCCTGTGATAAACTTTGCAGCCAATGATGTACCTGGTAGTTGGACGACTGTTGTAGTTGCAGGAATAGTTAAAATACTTTTTTAAAAAATTCGCTGTGTGCATTATTTTGTATAATAGTCAGATATACTACAAGTGTCTGAGTTTCTGGGGCTATCGTTGTGTGTGTGTGTGTGTGTAAATTTCTGACCCACGCCAGGATCGAACCCAGGTCTTTCCACTGAAAGGCAAGGGCGCTGCCCACTAGGCCATACATGTCATCAAAGAAGTTGGAACCCGAGTGCCACTGCACCCAAGGAATTACCTGGGCAAGCTACTGGCCTAGTGGGCAGCGCCCTTGCCCCTCAATTGAAAGACCTGGGTTCGATCCTGATGTGAGTCAGAAATTGATTTCTGGTTCACACGTGATTGTGTTGATTATTTCTAGTATATGTGTGTGCATATGTATATGTATGTGTATATATATACATATATATTTATATATAATATATATATATATATAAATATATATGTATGTATATATATATATATATATATATATATATATATATATATATATATATATATATATATATATATATATATATATATATATATATATATATATATATATATATATATATATATATATATATATATATATATATATACATATACGAGAAGGGGTAGAGGGGTATTTAGTTTGCAGCAGGGCAAAGAAGTTCGTAGACTAACAAGGTCGAGGTCAGTTGTAACGGGTTAGCAGGGGAACCGGTTCGTCTACTTACTTGATGTTGCTACCTCCTCCTCCTCCTCCTCCATTCCCCACTACCTATACCCCACCCCCTCTTCCCCACACCCTCCGAAGAAAAAAAACACACCATTTCTTTCCCTGTACCAAATACTTCTCCCGGAATGCGCGGTTCACAAGATGGGAATGACCCGGAATGACTTCAATCCGATGCATTTTGACCCCGAAAGCGGTCTTCGAATCTTGACCCCAAAAGCGGTCTTCGAATTTTGACCCCAAAAGTGGTCGTCGAATTTTGACCTCGGAAGCATTCTCCCAATTTTGACCCCGAAAGCAGTCTTCGAACTTTGGCCCCGAAAATGGTCTTCGAAAAGGAAAACTCGTTCAATTCCGAATATATAATTCAGTATGATTCCAAATCAACAGGAATTTGGCATGATTTGCGGGAATTGTCTCTCTCTAAGTTTAAACAACACTGCCGGCGACTGGTTTTACAAAAAATTAAAATTCGTAAACACATGTAAGAAATGTGACCTAATGTACTGTAAGTAGGAACTTATGTGACCTCATGTAAATAGAAGCTATGTGACCTCATGTAAATAGGAAGCCATGTGATCTCATGAAAATAGGAAGAAGCTATGTGACCTCATGTAAACAGGAAGCTATGTGACCTCATGTAAATGGGAAGCTATGTGACCTCATGTAAACAGGAAGCTATGTGACCTCATGTACACGGGAAGCTATGTGACCTCATAAAAACAGGAAGCTATATGACCTCATGTAAACAGGAAGCTATGTGACCTCATGTAAACAGGAAGCTATGTGACCTCATGTAAACAAGAGATATCCAACACAAAACCTTTAACTAGCATAAGTTGAAATATAATTCCCCATTTCTAAGTTTTGTATTTTATCCGACGTGAATTGAAGTGGAACTTCTGATCGAAGTTATTTATGCAAATAACGAATGCTTAGTTGAGCGTATGTTAAATAACTCGGACCAAATGGAGTATCATATCCTTTCAAACTATATTTAAGTGTGTATGTGTGTTTGTGTGTTTTTAAGCCTTTTAATGAGGACCAATTCGGTCTTTCATCTCAATTCTGAAATGCTCACAGACCAACCAACCACGAGAAACAACCAGGACGACCAACCAGGACGAACCAGGACGAACCAAGACCAACCAGGACCAGTCAAGACCCAACCAACCAGGAAGAACCAAGAGCAACCAGGACCAAAAAAGACCACCCAACCAGGACGAACCAGGACCAACGAAGACTAACCATGACGAACCAGACCCAACCAGGACCAACCAAGATGAGGAACACCCAAGACCAACCAAGGCCAAACAAGAGGAACCAACGAACCAAGACCAATAAAAACCAACCAGGACCAGCAAGGCCAACCAACCAGGCCTAACCAAGATCAACCAGGACGGACCAGGACCAGCCAACCAGGAAGAACCAAGACCAACCAACCGAGATCAACCAAGGCTCAACAAGGACCAACAAGACGAACCAAGACCAGCAACTAGGCCCAACCAGGACCCACCAGGACCCACCAGCCCGCCGAAACTGGGAGGGCGGGCGGGCCACCACCGACATCATAGCAGCGATGTTCTCGAGACCTCTAATTAATATCGGCCGGGCTGTGACCCTTGCATTCCTCCATATGCCATCTCAATAGACTCATCCCCGAGAGAGAGAGAGAGAGAGAGAGAGAGAGAGAGAGAGAGAGAGAGAGAGAGAGATTGCTCCTTCTGTTAGTAACAAGCGCCTAGCTGGGTAGTTAACTTTGGCTAATGACTCCTCTCTCTCTCTCTCTCTCTCTCTCTCTCTCTCTCTCTCTCTCTCTCTCTCTCTCTCTCTCTCTCTCTGTTAGCAACAAAGGTCTGGGCCTTCTTTGACTGTTTTAGCATTTGAGTTCACAGATAGATAAATATAAATATAATACAAATATATATACATACATACATACATATATACATAATATATATTATATATATATATATATGTGTGTATGTGTGTGTACAAATCTATCAATATCCGTCACATTATGTTCTGTAATACTGTATTTTCATTATTAATAATATGCATACATTCAAGTGACAAAAAGCTAAAAATATTGTGTATTTTATTATATATATATATATATATATAATATGATAAATATATAAAAATACATATATATATATATATATATATATATATATATATATATATATATATATATATATATATATATATATATATATATATATATATATATAACACAACAAAAATGAAACAGTGAACAACACAGACTGAAATAAAAAAATAAATAAATATGAAAAATAAATATAAAATATAAATACTTTTTTCTACCTAACGGTTACGGGGAGGGAATATTAAAACACCTGTTAGAATTATATACCTGCATTTTCCACTAATTAGCAAACGACCTTTAACAAGACGGAGAAGAAAAATGCAATGCAAGACACGACTTTACGTAAGAGACACTTCGGAAAATGTTACAGGTGGGGAAAGGTCATTCTGTGCATGTTTGCACGTGGCCTTTTGACCCCTTTCCTCCCCGCCATATTCTCTCTCTCTCTCTCTCTCTCTCTCTCTCTCTCTCTCTCTCTCTCTCTCTCTCTCTTTCGGGCCGCGGAAATCAGGGTACCGGCATTGCCGAGGAATCTCATCAAATTGGTCGCTGGATTTTGTTGGAAAATTTGAAGTTTTAGGAAAAGAAAGAAGAATAATTAAAGAAACAAGTTAACGAACATTAAGATAAAGAAGAGAAGGAGAAAATAACCAGATAAATAAGCAGGAGAGGCGGGGAAAATTTGGCAAAATAGGATAAAAAAAAAATCCCTAGAAAGAAACAAGAACTAACGAAGGTGGGAATAAAAGAAAAACAAGAATACGTAGAAATTTCTTCGGCGCAATTGAGTTTTCCATACAGCGTATAATCAAGGCCACCGAAAATAGATCTACCTTACGGTGGTCTCGGTATAATGCTGTATGAGCCGCGGCCCATGAAACTTTAACCATAGCCCGGTGGTAGCCTGTCGTATAGCCTTGCCAGGCGCACGATCATGGCTAACTTTAACCTTAAATAAAATAAAAACTACTGAGGCTAGCCGGCTGCAATTTGGTATGTTTGATGATCGGAGGGTGGATGATCAACATACCAATTTGCAGTCCTCTAGCCTCAGTAGTTTTTAAGATCTGAGGGCGGACAGAAAAAGCGCGGACGGACAGACAAAGCCGGCACAGTAGTTTTCTTTTCCAGAAAACTAAAAAAGGAGAAAACGCAATGAAGACAATATAAACTCCCGGAGTGTGTGAAAGTATTCACGATGGCGGAAACATATAACAATGAATAATGGCCAACTTCCGCCACTGCGCTGAACGATTTCTAAGTCGGTGCGACTTAAGACAATGAATGGAGATGGAGCCGAAGTCTACATCGGAATATTTCCACCTTCGCGGACTTTATATAATAATAATAATAATAATAATAATAATAATAATAATAATAATAATAATAATAATAATACCTGCCAGAGATTTATCTCTTTTAGATGGAGTGGTTCGTGTTGGGAGGTTCCTGTTTCCTAATGTTAGCTGGGTTTGAGTGGTGCCTCGCCAATAATAATAATAATAATAATAATAATAATAATAATAATAATAATAATAATAATAATAATAAGAAGAAGAAGAAGAAGAAGAAGAAGAAGAAGAAGAATACCAAGCAGAGATTTGTCTCTTTTAGATGGAGTGGTTCTGTTTCCTAATATTAGCTTGTTTGAATGGCGACTCACAAATAATAATAATAATAATAATAATAATAATAATAATAATAATAATATATATATATATACACACAGTTTGAACCATACTAATGATATATTGATTACACTCATATGCTGCGTAATAATAATAATAATAATAATAATATTAATAATAGTAATATACATACACACTGTTTGAACCATAATAATAATGATAATGATATATTGACTGTACTCATATACTACGTAATATACTAATAATAATAATAATAATAATACACATTGTTTGAACCATAATAATGATAATGATATACTGATCGTACTCACATGCTACGCAATAATAATAATAATAATAATAATAATAATAATAATAATAATAATAATAATAATAATAATAATACAAGAGTGAAAACCACAACGACAGTACAGCAGTACAAAGTACAGTTAGCCAAAATAACACTAAGCACAGGACCGGGAGAACCAATTGTCCGTAAAAGCCCGCAATTCATTTTGGGACATCGCTACTTACGGCTATTTTGTCAGTTCCGTTTGTTATTTTTTTTTTATATATGGGGGAAAAGGGGAAGGGGAAGGGGAAGGGGAAAAAAGGGGAAAGGGGGAATTGGAAGGTAATTGCACCGACTGACGATGAGACCTTTGGTTTCTTGCGAAGAGATATTTTCGCTATCTTTTTCTTTTATTTTATGGGTTTAAATATATCTCTCTCTCTCTCTCTCTCTCTCTCTCTCTCTCTCTCTCTCTCTCTCTCTCTTTATATATATATATATATATATATATATATATATATATATATATATATATATATATATATATATATATATATATATATATCGATATTATTTTTAACACAAAAGGAGTTAATATAAGTCAAAGGACTACCTCAATCTGCAAATGGAGCCCTGACGTTAAAGGTCTTAAGTGAAATCTCCTAAAATAAAGTAGTTCAGGGGATTACGTACCGACGGCGCCTATCATTTCCTTGCTGGTCACCCATCCAGGTACTGACCTGATCCAATTTGCTTAACGTACGAAGCTCGCCTGCGACTTCGGCACTCCAGTGGAAGAGCGGAATGTAAGGGAATTGGTTTGGAATTGGAATATTCCAAGGTGGAATTAAGGCGGCCAGATGGTGAGGAATAGTAAAATATAATCAAAACAAGGTTGAGAGAGAGAGAGAGAGAGAGAGAGAGAGAGAGAGAGAGAGAGAGAGAGAGAGAGAGAGAGAGAGAGAGGTGCAAGTTATGTTCAACGCCCCCTTTAGACCAAGCCTTTCTGAGAAATCCGACGAAGCCAAGAGATATTGACGGAAAAAAAGGAAAAATACAGATGGCTATCGCAGAACTTTACGAAGTCCGGCGTCACAGG